>NC_041381.1:185569104-185777401 GCF_002162155.2 Triticum dicoccoides
TACTTCGGTAAAATCCCGATTTCACCCGGAACACTTCCATATCCAAATATAGGCTTCCAATATATCAATCTTCATGTCTCGACCATTTCGAGACTCCCCGTCATGTCCGTAATCTTATTCGGGACTCCGAACAAACTTCGGTACATCAAAACTCATAAACTCATAATATATCTGTCATCGAAACCTTAAGCGTGCGGACCTTATGGGTTCGAGAACTATGTAGACATGACCTAGAAATATTTACGGTCAATAACCAATAGCAGAACCTAGATGCTCATATTGGTTCCTACATATTCTACGAAGATCTTTATCGGTCAAACCGCATAACAACATACGTTGTTCCCTTTGTCATCGGTATGTTACTTGCCCGAGATTCGATCATCGGTATCCAATACCTAGTTCAATCTCGTTACCGGAAAGTCTCTTTACTCGTTACACAATGCATAATTTCGTAACTAACTCATTAGTTACATTGCTTGCAAGGCTTATAATGATGTGCATTACCGAGAGGGCCCAGAGATACCTCTCCGACGATCGGAGTGACAAAACCTAATCTCGAAATATGCCAACTCAACATGTACCTTTGGAGACACCTGTAGAGCTCCTTTATAATGACCCAGTTACGTTGTGACATTTGGTAGCACACAAAGTGTTCCTCCGATAAACAGGAGTTGCATAATCTCATAGTTATAGGAACTTGTATAAGTCATGAAGAAAGCAATAGCAACAAACTAAACGATCAAGTGCTAAGCTAACGGAATGGGTCAAGTCAATCACATCATTCTCCTAATGATGTGATCCCATTAATCAAATGACAACACATGTCTATGGTTAGGAAACATAACCATCTTTGATTAATGAGCTAGTCAAGTAGAGGCATACTAGTGACATTAAGTTTGTCTATACATTCACACATGTATTATGTTTCCGGTTAATACAATTATAGCATGAATAATAAACATTTATCATGATATGAGGAAATAAATAATAACTTTATTATTGCCTCTAGGGCATATTTCCTTTAGTCTCCCACTTGCACTAGAGTCAATAATCTAGTTTACATAGTAATGATTCTAACACCCATGGAGTCTTGGTGCTGATCATGTTTTGCTCGTGGAAGAGGCTTAGTCAACGGGTCTGCAACATTCAGATCCGTATGTATCTTGCAAATCTCTATGTATCCCACCTGGACTTGGTCCCGGATGGAATTGAAGCGTCTCTTGATGTGCTTGGTCCTCTTGTGAAATCTGGATTCCTTTGCCAAGGCAATTGCACCAGTATTGTCACAGAAGATCTTCATTGCTCCCGATGCACTAGGTATGACACCTAGATCGGAAATGAACTCCTTCATCCAGACTCCTTCATTTGCTACTTCCGAAGCAGCTATGTACTCCGCTTCGCATGTAGATCCCACCACGACGCTTTGTTTAGAACTGCACCAACTTACAGCTCCACCGTTTAAAAAACACGTATCCGGTTTGCGATTTAGAATCGTCCGGATCAGTGTCAAAGCTTGCATCGACGTAACTATTTACGACTAGCTCTTTGTCACCTCCATAAATGAGAAACATATCCTTAGTCCTTTTCAGGTATTTCAGGATATTCTTGACCGTTGTCCGGTGATCCACTCCTGGATTACTTTGGTACCTACCCGCTAAGCTTATTGCTAAGCATACGTCAGGTCTGGTACACAACATTGCATACATGATAGAGCCTATGGCTGAAGCATAGGGAACATCTTTCATTTTCTCTCTATCTTCTGCCGTGGTCGGACATTGAGTCTGACTCAACTTCACACCTTGTAATACAGGCAAGAACCCTTTCTTTGCCTGATCCATTTTGAACTTTTTCATAACTTTATCAAGGTATGTGCTTTGTGAAAGTCCAATTAAGCGTCTTGATCTATCTCTATAGATCTTGATACCCAATATGTAAGCAACTTCACCGAGGTCTTTCATTGAAAAACTTTTATTCAAGTATCCCTTTATGCTATCCAGAAATTCTATATCATTTCCAACTAACAATATGTCATCTACATATAATATCAGAAATGCTACAGAGCTCCCACTCATTTTCTTGTAAATACATGCTTCTCCAAAAGTCTGTATAAAACCATATGCTTTGATCACACTATCAAAACGTTTATTCCAACTCTGAGATGCTTGCACCAGTCCATAAATGGAACGCTGGAGTTTGCACACTTTGTTTTGGATCGACAAAACCTTCCGGTTGCATCATATACAACTCTTCTTCCAGAAATCCATTCAAGAATGCAGTTTTGACATCCATTTGCCAAATTTCATAATCATAAAATGGAACAATTGCTAACATGATTCGGACAGACTTAAGCATCGCTACGAGTGAGAAAGTCTCATCTTAGTCAACTCCTTGAACTTGTCGAAAACCTTTCGCAACAAGTCGAGCTTTGTAGACAGTTACATTACCATCAGTGTCAGTCTTCTTGAAAATCCATTTATTTTCGATGGATTGCCGATCATCGGGCAAGTCAACCAAAGTCCATACTTTGTTCTCATACATGGATCCCATCTCAGATTTCATGGCCTCAAGCCATTTAGCGGAATCTGGGCTCATCATCGCTTCCTCATAGTTCATAGGTTCACCATGGTCAAGTAACACGACTTCTAGAATAGGATTACCGTACCACTCTGGTGCGGATCTTACTCTGGTATACCTACGAGGTTCGGTAGTAACTTGATCTGAAGTTTCATGATCAATATCATTAGCTTCCTCACTGATTGGTGTAGTTGTCACAGGAACCGGTTCTTGCGATGAACTACTTTCCAATAAGGGAGCAGGTACAGTTACCTCATCAAGTTCTACTTTCCTCCCACTCACTTCTTTCGAGAGAAACTCCTTCTCTAGAAAGGATCCGAATTTAGCAACAAAAATCTTGCCCTCAGATCTGTGATAGAAGGTGTAGCCAATAGTCTCTTTTGGGTATCCCATGAAGACACATTTCTCCGATTTGGGTTCGAGCTTATCTGGTTGAAGTTTCTTCACATAAGCATCACAGCCCCAAACTTTAAGAAACGACAACTTTGGTTTCTTGCCAAACCATAGTTCATAAGGTGTCGTCTCAACGGATTTTGATGGTGCCCTATTTAACGTGAATGCGTTTGTCTCTAAAGCATAACCCCAAACTGATAGCGGTAAATCAGTAAGAGAAATCATAGATCGCACCATATCTAGTAAATTACGATTATGACGTTCGGATACACCATTTCGTTGTGGTGTTCCGGGTGGCGTGAGTTGCGAAACTATTCCGCATTGTTTCAAATGTAAACCAAACTCGTAACTCAAATATTCTCCTCCACGATCAGATCGTAGAAATTTTATTTTCTTGTTACGATGATTTTCCACTTCACTCTGAAATTCTTTGAAATTTTCAAATGTTTCAGACTTGTGTTTCATCAAGTAGATATACCCATATCTGCTCAAATCATCTGTGAAGGTGAGAAAATAATGATACCCGCCGCGAGCCTCAATATTCATTGGACCACATACATCAGTATGTATGATTTCCAACAAATCAGTTGCTCGCTCCATAGTTTCAGAGAACGGCGTTTTAGTCATCTTGCCCATGAGGCATGGTTCGCAAGTACCAAGTGATTCATAATCAAGTGATTCCAAAAGTCCATCAGTATGGAGTTTCTTCATGCGCTTTACACCGATATGACCTAAACGGCAGTGCCACAAATAAGTTGCACTATCATTATCAACTCTACATCTTTTGGCTTCAACATTATGAGTATGTGTATCACTACTATCGAGATTCAATAAAAATAGACCACTCTTCAAGGGTTCATGACCATAAAAGATATTACTCATATAAATAGAACAACCATTATTCTCTGATTTAAATGAATAACCGTCTCGCATCAAACAAGATCCAGATATAATGTTCATGCTCAACGCTGGCACCAAATAACAATTATTTAGGTCTAAGACTAATCCCGATGGTAGATTAGAGGTAGCGTGTCGACCGCGATCACATCGACTTTGGAAGCATTTCCCACACGCATCGTCACCTCGTCCTTAGCCAATCTTCGCTTAATCTGTAGTCACTGTTTCGAGTTGCAAATATTAGCAACAGAACTAGTATCAAATACCCAGGTGCTACTGTGAGCATTAGTAAGGTACACATCAATAACATGTATATCACATATACCTTTGTTCACTTTGCCATCCTTCTTATCCGCCAAATACTTGGGGCAGTTCCACTTCCAGTGTCCAGTCTGCTTGCAGTAGAAGCACTCAGTCTCAGGCTTAGGTCTAGACTTGGGTTTCTTCTCTTGAGCAGCAACTTGTTTGCTGTTCTTCTTGAAGTTCCCCTTCTTCTTCCCTTTGCCCTTTTTCTTGAAACTAGTGGTCCTATTGACCATCAACACTTGATGCTCCTTCTTGATTTCTACCTCCGCAGCCTTTAGCATTGCGAAGAGCTCGAGAATAGTCTTGTCCATCCCTTGCATATTATAGTTCATCACGAAGCTCTTGTAGCTTGGTGGCAGTGATTGAAGAATTCTATCAATGACACTATCATCAGGAAGATTAACTCCCAGTTGAATCAAGTGATTATTATACCCAGACATTTTGAGTATGTGTTCACTGACAAAACTATTCTCCTCCATCTTACAGCTATAGAACTTATTGGAGACTTCATATCTCTCAATCCGGGCATTTGCTTGAAATATTAACTTCAACTCCTAGAACATCTCATATGCTCCATGACGTTCAAAACGTCGTTGAAGACCCGGTTCCAAGCAGTAAAGCATGGCACACTGAACTATTGAGTAGTCATCATCTTTGCTATGCCAGACGTTCTTAACATCATCAGTTGCATCTGCAGCAGGCCTGGCACCCAGCGGTGCTTCCAGGACGTAATTCTTCTGTGCAGCAATGAGGATAATCCTCAAGTTACGGACCCAGTCTGTGTAGTTGCTACCATCATCTTTCAACTTAGCTTTCTCAAGGAACGCATTAAAATTCAACGGAACAACATCACGAGACATCTATCTACAACAAACATAGACAAGCAAAATACTATCAGGTACGAAGTTCATGATAAATTTAAGTTCAATTAATGATATTACTTTAAGAACTCCCACTTAGACAGACATCTCTCTAGTCATCTAAGTGATCACGTGATCCAAATCAACTAAACCATGTCCGATCATCACGTGAGATGGAGTAGTTTCAATGGTGAACATCACTATGTTGATCATATCTACTATATGATTCACGTTTGACCTTTCGGTCTCCGTGTTCCGAGGCCATATCTGTATATGCTAGGCTCGTCAAGTTTAACCTGAGTATTCCGCGTGTGCAACTGTTTTGCACCCGTTGTATTTGAACATAGAGCCTATCACACCCGATCATCACGTGGTGTCTCAACACGAAGAACTTTCACAACGGTGCATACTCAGGGAGAACACTTCTTGATAATTAGTGAGAGATCATCTTAAAATGCTACCGTCAATCAAAGCAAGATAAGATGCATAAAGGATAAACATCACATGCAATCAATATAAGTGATATGATATGGCCATCATCATCTTGTGCTTGTGATCTCCATCTCCGAAGCACTATCGTGATCACCATCGTCACCGGCGCGACACCTTGATCTCCATCATAGAATCATTGTCGTTACGCCATCTATTTCTTCTACGACTATCGCTACCGCTTAGTGATAAAGTAAAGCAATTACAGGGCGTTTGCATTTGATACAATAGAGCGACAACCATATGGCTCCTGCCAGTTGCCGATAACTCGGTTACAAAAGATGATCATCTCATACAATAAAATATAGCATCACGTCTTGACCATATCACATCACAACATGCCCTGCAAAAACAAGTTAGACGTCCTCTACTTTGTTCTTGCAAATTTTACATGGCTGCTACGGGCTTAGCAAGAATCATTCTTACCTACGCATCAAAACCACAATGATAGTTTGTCAAGTTGATGTTGTTTTAACCTTTGCAAGGACCGGGCGTAGCCACACTTGGTTCAACTAAAGTGAGAGAGACAGACACCCGCCGATCACCTTTAAGCAACGAGTGCTCGTAGTGGTGAAACCAGTCTCACGTAAGCGTACGCGTAATGTCGGTCCGGGCCGCTTCATCTCACAATGCCGCTGAACCAAAGTATGACATGCTGGTAAGCAGTATGACTTATATCGCCCACAACTCACTTGTGTTCTACTCGTGCATATGACATCTACGCATAAAACCAGGCTCGGATGCCACTATTGGGAAACGAAGTAATTTCAAAAAATTTCCTACGCACACGCAAGATCATGGTGATGCATAGCAACGAGAGGGGAGAGTGTTGTCCACTTACCCTCGTAGACCGAAAGCGGAAGCGTTAGAACAACGCGGTTGATGTAGTCGTACGTCTTCACGGCTCGATCGATCAAGCACCAAAACTATGGCACCTCTGAGTTCTAGCACACTGTAAGTGCATCTAGTGCCACCCCTAGTTGGTTTTGGAGTATTGACGACAAAGTTGGTTGAGGGACTAATGCGTTTGTGAGAATTGCAGGATAACACAGGTAGTGTCCCTCATTGATTCGGTTTACCTACCGGAGATGACCCCTAAAAATGTATGAAGACATTGAAGACAATGGTGGTATGAGAAGATATTCATATTGAAGACTATGACATGAGAAGACATTACTTGAAGACTATCAAGCGCGAAGACTGTGTGTTTTCGTTGTTCCCTTTTCTTCTTTGTTGAGTCATAGGAACCACCATACTGTTAAGTGGGGTCCTAGTGAACTAAGTCAGAGTGACTGAAGTGATGGTCAACCCAAATCCTATGTCTTCGAGCAAAGACAATGAGAGCAAATCTTATCCAGAGCTGGATGAGTCAGCTTTGCTTGTAGCCCAAGTAAAGTTGCCGCGTGTGTTTGAAATCTGACCGTTGGAACACGTGTCAGTTCCTTAGTGACCCAGGGTCATTTCGGAAAAATCAGGTCGGGTTGCCTTGTGGCTATAAATAGCCCACCCCCTACACCATAAATTGGTGGCTGCTCAGAGTTTGTACACGGCTTTTTTCGTTTGAGAGCAACCCACCTCGAAGCATTTAAGAGAGAAATCCTTGCGAGGACAAAGCCCAAACACCCAGAGCCCAAGAGTGTTAGGCATCACTGAAGTCTTTCTGTCTGTGTGACCTGAAGACTTATTACACTTGAGGACTGTGTATCCTCCAGCCGGTTAGGCGTCCCGTTCTGAGCATCCAAGAGTCATTGTGGATTGCCGGTGAACGAAGTCTGTGAAGGTTTGGAAGTCTACCTTGAAGACTTACCAGAGTGATTGGGCGAGGACTGGGTGTCCTTAGCTCAAGGGGAATAAGGTGAAGACACGGTCTTCTGAGTTAAATCTCAGCCTCCCTAACCAGACGTACAGTTGTCACAGCAACTGGAACTGGTCCAACATATCCTGTGTCTTCAACAAGCAACTGGTTCTATCCCTTTCCATCCTTTACTTAAGTTTGTCTTCGTGAAGTCACTGCCCATATGTCTATCTGTTTGACTTCATTGTTTGACTACTACTGTTGATTGGCTTCATACTATCTTCCATCCTGATCCTTACTACTTAGCTGCTATTAGTCCTGTACTTTCACATCATTGCATACTTGACTATGGCTTGCTTATGGTAGTTTATCTTCCGTTGCATATCAACTAGGTTATTTCTGTTGTTTGTCTTGGAAACTTCCAAGTTTTGAAGACTTTCATAAAAATCGCCTATTCACCCCCCCTCTAGTCGATACACACGTTCAGCTCGATGACGATCCCTGGACTATGATCCAACAGGGTGTCGGGGAAGAGTTCCATCAGCACGACGGCTTGGTGACGATCTTGATGTTCTACCGTTGTAGGGCTTCGCCTAAGCACCACTACAATATTATCGAGGACTATGGTGGAGGGGGGCACCGCACATGGCTAAGAGATCTTGGAGATCAATTGTTGTGTCTAGAGGTGCCCCCTGCCCCCGTATATAAAGGATCCAAGGGGAAGGGGGCGGCCGGCCAAGGAGGGCGCGAAAAGGGGGAGTCCTACTCCCACCGAGAGTAGGACTCCCTTCTTTCCTAGTTGGAGTAGGAGAAGGGAGGAAGGAGGAGGGAGAGAGGAAGGAAAGGGGGGTGCCTCCCCCCTCTCCTTGTCCTATTCGAACTAGGGAGGGGAAGGGGCGCGTCCCAGCTCTTGCCTCCTCTCTTTATCTCCACTATGGCCCATGTAGGCCCATTAAGCCCCCCCCTGGGGGGGGGGGTTCCGGTAACCTCCCAGTACTCCGGTAAAATCCCGATTTCACCCGGAACACTTCCGATATCCAAATATAGGCTTCCAATATATCAATCTTCATGTCTCGACCATTTTGAGACTCCTCGTCATGTCCATAATCTTATCCGGGACTCCGAACAAACTTTGGTACATCAAAACTCATAAACTCATAATATAACTGTCATCGAAACCTTAAGCGTGCAGACCCTACGAGTTCGAGAACTATGTAGACATGACCTAGAACTATTTCCGGTCAATAACCAATAGCGGAACCTAGATGCTCATATTGGTTCCTACATATTCTACGAAGATCTTTATCGGTTAAACCGCATAACAACATACGTTGTTCCCTTTGTCATCGGTATGTTACTTGCCCGAGATTCGATCATCAGTATCCAATACCTAGTTCAATCTCGTTACCGGCAAGTCTCTTTACTCGTTACGCAATGCATCATTCCGTAACTAACTCATTAGTTACATTGCTTGCAAGGCTTATAGTGATGTGCATTACAGAGAGGGCCTAGAGATACCTCTTCGATGATCGGAGTGACAAAACCTAATCTCGAAATACACCAACTCAACATGTACCTTTGGAGACACCTGTAGAGCTCCTTTATAATCACCCAGTTATGTTGTGACGTTTGGTAGCACACAAAGTGTTCCTCTGATAAACGGGAGTTGCATAATCTCATAGTTATAGGAACTTGTATAAGTCATGAAGAAAGCAATAGCAACAAACTAAATGATCAAGTGCTAAGCTAACGGAATGGGACAAGTCAATCACATCATTCTCCTAATGATGTGATCCCATTAATCAAATGACAACACATGTCTATGGTTAGGAAACATTACCATCTTTGATTAATGAGCTAGTCAAGTAGAGGCATACTAGTGACATTAAGTTTGTCTATACATTCACACATGTATTATGTTTCCGGTTAATACAATTATAGCATGAATAATAAACATTTATCATGATATGAGGAAATAAATAATTACTTTATTATTGCCTCTAGAGCATATTTCCTTCAGTCACTTGGGAGCCTCCGACAAGATTGTGGAGTTGAACCAAGGAGTTTGTAAGGGCAAGGAGATCGCCTACTTCGTGAAGATCTACCGCTAGTGAGGCAAGTCCTTCGTGGGCGACGGCCATGGTGGGATAGACAAGGTTGCTTCTTCGTGGACCCTTCGTGGGTGGAGCCCTCCGTGGACTCACGCAACCGTTACCCTTCGTGGGTTGAAGTCTCCATCAACGTGGATGTACGATAGCACCACCTATCGGAACCATGACAAAAACATCCGTGTCTCCAATTGCGTTTGAATTCTCCAAACCCTTCCCTTTATATTCTTGCAAGTTGCATGCTTTACTTTCAGCTGCTCATATACTCTTTGCATGCTTGCTTGATATGTATTGTGAGTGTTAAACTTGTGCCTAAACTCCACCTAAACTTAAAGAAGTTAAAAACTACTACTTTTGGTACTTAGTGTCTAATCACCCCCCTCTAGACACCTTTTCTCGATCCTTTCAATTGGTATCAGAGCTTTGGTCTCCATTGCTTTGGTTTAAATACCATTGGAGGAAGATAGATGAGTCTACTATTGGGAGTCTTACACATAGAGTGCCTATACTTGATGGAAAGTACTTTCATGAGTGAAAAAATGAGATGCTTGTGATTTTCAATGAATATCATTTGAACAAGTACATTGCTAGCCCTTGTGCACCTCATGTTGATCCTATGCATCCTACTCTTGATGAGTCAATTGACATGATTCACAATCTTAGAACTATTGAACTTATCACTAGAGGCTTGCCTAGAAACTTGATTGGATGTTTGCCTACTCTTAAGTGTGCCTACACCATATGGAAATTTCTTGAGGAACGTTTTCCAAATTATTCCTTAAAAAATCTAGATGAAATTCTCCATAAGTCTATTGCCTTGAGTAAGATGAATTCCAGTAATCCTATGTTTGGTGATTGTCTATTTGAGCTTACAAACCTTATGCGTGCCAAAGGGGATGTTGGAATTATTAGTGATATTATTTCCGAAGCTATAAAAATTCATAAACAAGATCATTGTCAAACTCACTCTAACAAATCACCCTCTCTAGGATTTGATCCACCACTTGACGATGTTGAACATGGATACTATGATGAGGATGATGATAGTGACTTTGATCTTGATGATGCAATGAGACACTTTGGTCTTATGGCAAATCTTCGGGGATATATGGCAAGAGGAAAGGAATGGGTTCTTGATAGTGGATGTACCGATCACATGACCGGAGATAAAGACATGTTTCATGAGCTTGCTAAAAACGATGGTCCTCGAAAGTATGTCACTTTCGGTGACAACTCAAAGGGTAAGGTGGTTGGCCTCGGTAAGGTGGCCATATCACATGATAGCTCCATAAAAAATGTCATGCTCGTTGAATCTCTTGGATACAATTTACTTTCAGTATCTAGACTTGCTGATTTCGGTTTCAATGTCCTATTTACTGAAGTAGATTGCCAAGTGTTTTGTAGAGATAATCATAAAATGGTCTTTACCGGTGTACGTAGAGGTGATCTATACATTGTTGATTTCACTAAAAAGGCTCAACCTAGAACTTGCTTTATTGCTAAATCTTCTAAAGGTTGGTTATGGCATAGACGATTAGGTCATGTTGGCATGCGAAACCTTGACAAGCTTATTAAAGGAAATCATATCCTTGGCGTTAACGATGTCATATTTGATAAGGATAGACTTTGCAGCGCTTGTCAGGCAGGGAAACAGGTTGGAGGAAGGCATCCCATGAAGAACATCATGACCACAAGGAGGACACTCGAGCTACTTCACATGGATCTTTTTGGTCCCAACGCCTACAAATGTCTCGGTGGAAATTCTTTTGGTCTAGTTATAGTTGATGATTTTTCAAGATTTACGTGGGTGTTCTTTCTCAATGATAAATTGCAGGTTCAAAAGATCTTCAAAAACTTTGCTAGGAAGGCCCAAAATCAATTTGAAGTGAAGATCAAGAAGGTTCGCAGCGACAACGGAACGGAGTTCAAGAACGCAAATGTGGACACCTTTCTTGATGAAGAAGGGATTTCACACGAGTTCTCGGCTACGTACACACCTCAACAAAATGGAGTTGTTGAGAGGAAGAATCAGATGCTCATAGATATGGCGAGAACGATGCTTGATGAGTACAAGACGGCGAAGCATTTTTGGGTAGAAGCGGTTGAGACAGCTTGTCATGCAACAAATCGCTTGTATCTTCACAAGCTACTCGGCAAGACGGCATACGAGCTTGTCACCGGTAACAAACTCCAAGTTGGATACTTTCGAGTATTCGGCTCAAAGTGCTACATTCTTGATAAGCATCGTCATTCTAAATTTGCTCCTAAGTCTCATGAAGGTTTCCTACTTGGTTATGGGTCAAACTCTCACACATACCACGTCTACAACAATTTCACCCGAAAGGTTGAATAAATGGTAGATGTGAAGTTTGATGAATCTAACAGCTCACAAGTAGAGCAATTGCCAATTGATGTAGGAGACAAAGACCCCTGGGAAGCAATCCAAGACTTGTCTATTGGCAAGATTCGTCCAACGGAGGTGAAGGAGAGTACCTCGTCCGTCCAAGTGGAAGCTTCTACCTCACGACAAGGTGAACCAAGAGTTGATATGGAAGCATCCACAGGTGGGACACACCAAGATGAAGAAAACGAGGAAGTGCACCAAGACGAACGTCAACAACCTCCTTCTCCACCACGACAAGAGAACGACAACGCCAACAATGAAGAAGGCCAAGAAGAAGAACAAGATGAAGAATATGTTCAACCAAGACCCAAGCAAAAGCTTTCACGAGTTCGAGCAAGAATTGCTAAAGACCATCCCGTTGAGCAAATCTACAAAGATATGCAAACCAGGAGAATCACTCGCTCTAAAACTCGTTTAGCTAACTTTTGTGAACACTATTCATTCATCTCTAGCATTGAACCTATGAAGGTTGAAGAAGCATTGGAAGATCCGGATTGGATAAACGCCATGCATGAAGAGCTACACAACTTTGAGAGAAATCAAGTTTGGGAATTAGTTGAGAAGCCCGACAACAACCACAACATCATCGGTACCAAATGGGTGTTTCGCAACAAGCAAGATGAAGATGGACAAGTAGTTCGCAACAAAGCACGTCTCATCGCCCAAGGCTACACACAAGTTGAAGGTATGGACTATGGTGAGACTTATGCTCCCGTTGCTAGACTTGAGTCCATTCGCATCTTACTTGCCTATGCTAATCACCATGATATCACCTTGTACCAAATGGACATTAAAAGTGTTTTTCTAAATGGTGAAATAGCGGAGGAAATTTATGTTAAACAACCTCCCGGCTTTGTTAATCCTAAGAAAGCTGATCATGTTTACAAACTTCACAAAGCTCTTTATGGTCTTAAACAAGCTCCTAGAGCGTGGTATAAATGCTTGACCAAATTCCTTATTGAAAAAGGCTTTGAAATTGGAAAAATAGATTCTACTCTTTTTACTAAAAGGTTCAATGGAGAACTATTTGTGTGCCAAATCTATGTCGATGATATTATATTTGGTTCTACTAACCCTCATTTTAGTGAAAAGTTTGGGAAGCTAATGTCGGAGAAGTTTGAGATGTCTATGATGAGTGAACTCAAATTCTTTCTTGGTTTGCAAATCAAGCAAACTAAGGAAGGTACATTTGTCTCTCAAACGAAGTACACCAAGGACTTATTCAAGAAGTTCAATATGCAAGAATGCAAAGGTATGACTACACCCATGCCTACTAGCGGACATCTTGATTTGACCAAAGATGGTGAACCGGTTGATCAAAAGGTTTATAGCTCTATGATTGGTTCATTGTTATATCTATGTGCTTCACGTCCCGATATCATGCTAAGTGTGTGCATGTGTGCACGATATCAAGCTGCTCCTAAAGAATGTCATCTTAAGGCCGTGAAAAGGATAGTGAGATACTTAATCCATACACCAAATTTTGGCATTTGGTATCCTAAGAGGGCCTCTTTCGATCTTGTTGGCTACTCCGACTCGGACTATGCCGGTGACAAGGTTGATAGAAAGTACACTTCAGGTACTTGTCAATTTCTTGGTAGATCTCTTGTGTCTTGGTCTTCCAAGAAACAAAACTCAGTATCCTTATCCACCGCCGAAGCGGAATACATTGCCGCTGGTTCATGTTGTGCTCAGTTACTTTGGATGACCCAAACTCTTAAAGATTATGGGATATATGTGAAACATGTTCCATTACTTTGTGATAATGAGAGTGCTATCAAGATTGCTAACAATCCCGTGCAACACTCTCGAACTAAGCATATTGAAGTTCGTCATCATTTCATTCGAGATCATGTTGCTAAGGGTGACATTAATCTTAAGCATGTTTGCACCAAAAAACAATTAGCGGATATTTTCACCAAACCACTTGATGAGAAAGTGTTTTGCAGGTTAAGAGGTGAATTTAACATCATTTATGTTTCAAACTTGGAGTAGGAACTCCATTGGATACATGCAAGACATGAGCTTATGACTAATCCTTGATATTAATCTTATGATGATAATCTTATGTCTTGGATATATTTGCACCTTGCATGTTATCTAACCCATGTAGGTACTTGGATGAATCTAATTCCATGAGATTGCAACTCATTCACATCTTGAGCAATCTCTACATCACCAAGTCTCTACACAGCGGTGGCTGAAGACAAGGAAGTACGAAACCATTCAAACATATCCTTTGACAAATTCTATGTTGAGTTTCATGATTGTCATTTTGGATACACAATTGCTCTTCCTTACAAAAACTAACCCATGTAGGTAGATGAACTCAAATTCCAAGTGGTGCTCCCAACTCTTGATGAGCTACATCAACCTTGAGCAACCCACACAAGTTCAACTACATGATCACGATCAACACCACCACCCAAGGTATGTTATTCCATCTTAGAGAAGCTTTACTCCAAGTCATGAGTCAAAGCAACTCGACAAGATGTGAATACATCAAGATGCTTAAACGAAAAATGGTAACCCCATTTTGAGCTTAAATGATGAGTATGACCTATGATCAAGTGATCTCACTTGACTCCTAAGTCAATATACTCTAACATAGGTGACTTTGTCGTCGACCATCTCTAGATGAAGTTTTCTTGTGTTATTTTCTGTGCTCTTGCATTTGTCTCATGCATATTTGTTTCCCCTTTCAAAAAAAAACTTCATCTAGATTTCTTTTCTTTTCTTTCTGTTTTGCATTCCCTGCATCCAATTCATTGCAAATCCTTCAGTTAATTCCTTGCAAATCCTTGTGAGATCTTACTTGTCTAGTGAGCTGAAGTGACAAGTGTTTTCTCTGCGATGAACTCGATCTCACCGGTTTGATGCTTTCGGTCCAACCGAATCCTTTCGGTGCAACCGAAGCATACCACACGGTGCCACCGATTTCACTATAGGAAAACCATTTTTCCATTTATTCCTGCATTACTTTTGATCCAGCTCCACTAAATGAATCTTGTCCTCTGCAAGCATCACATTTACCATAGTGCTTTGTGCTGTGACTCAAGGAGCAAACCCATTCATGACAAATTCCAAAAGGCCCTTCTTGGAAATTGATGTCAAAGGGGGAGAGAGAGATCACATCAAAGCTTAATTATATCTCTAGGGGGAGAGAATACTCATATCTCCAGGGGGAGATAATTCTCAAGGAGAGAGTAATCTTCAAGGATCCCAGATGCTTGGTGTTCAAGAAGAGAGATGCCACATGTCTTCTTGAGGGGAATGACATGTTCATATGTGCTTATTTGCATTAGCTCTGTTCATTTGTTTCTTTGAGCTCTGATTTTCTGTTCCCTATCTTCTCCTAGTATCCCATGCTAGATTCAGGGGGGAGCAAGACATCTAAGGGAAAGAAACTCTTTAAATTCATTGCACATCTTTACCTTTGGGGACATGTCTATATCAAATGTGGTACTTAGTACTCACTCTACATGTCATCCCAGCCTTGGTACTATTGTGGTTTCTTTTGTTTGCTCTGGCCAGCAAGTGTATTTGTGTTATCTAACCTTATTTTCACAGGTTCATTCCATCCTAAGACAACTCAAGACCACAAGGTAAGTATATGCATCACAATCATGCGTATGAGGAATTCTTGCTGATGTACATACTGTTTGCAAGAAGGACTCATGAGCATGAAGGCACATTTCCCACATTCACATCTGTTGCTTTGATGCATATAGCCAAGATACATGTAACACATTGCCTACTCTATCATGGTTATGCTCTCACATGCTTCTATATTCCATATTCACATGATTGCATACATGTAGGGGGAGCCTATGCTTGTTACATGTCTTTCCAAAGCTTTACTTGCTATTCTTTATATCTTTATCTAAAGCTTTGATGTATGTTGTCATCAATTACCAAAAAGGGGGAGATTGAAAGCACAAGTGCTCCCTGGGTGATTTTGGTAATTAATGTCAACTTATCTCTTGTTGGACTAACACTTTTACCTAGTATGTTTCAGACAAGTTCAACAATGGAGTGGCATGGACTAAAGGATGTGGAACCCCTTCAAGATGCTAAGGACAAAGGATTGGCTCAAGCTCCAAGAACAAGACTCTACATTTTCTATTTTAGTGATCCAAGATCACATTGAGTCTATAGGAAAAGCCAATACTATCAAGGAGGGATGAGGTGCTGCTTAATGGCTTACTTGCTCAAAATGCTTAGTGATATGCTCCAAAGCCCTCAACTACTTTCTCACATTCACATATGTCCTAAACCAAAAGTCTAACTCGGCCCCACCGGTTCTTTCTATCCGGCGCCACCGAGTTCAGATGTCTTAGCCACTGCCATAAACCCTAGGCAAACCGGTCTCACCGATAGGGATCTCGGTCTCACCGAGATGGGATTGTAATCTCTCTGTGTATTTCCATTACCAAAATTGGTCTCACTGAGTTTGAGCAATCGGTACTACCGATATTACAATGCAAACTCTCTGGTTAGCTTATTACCAAAATCGGTCCCACCGAGTTTGTGTAATCGGTTAAACCAAGTTTGCCCGACCAACTCTCTGCTTAGCTTATTGCCAAAATTGGTCCCACCGAGTTTGTGTAATCGGTCTCACCGAGATTACGTTATGCCCTAACCCTAACCATATCGTTCCTACCGAGTTGCATGTCGGCCCCACCGAAAATCCTAACGGTCACTAGATTTGCTAAATTGGTCCGACCGAGTTTCTCAATTCGGTCCCACCGAGATTGGCAAGTTGTGTGTAACGGTTAGATTTTGTGTGGAGGCTATATATACCCCTCCACCCACTCTTCATTCGTGGAGAGAGCCATCAGAACGAACGACACTTCCAGCATACATTTTCTGAGAAAGAACCACCTACTCATGTGTTGAGACCAAGATATTCCATTCCTACCATATGAATCTTGATCTCTAGCCTTCCCCAGGTTGCTTTCCACTCAAATCTTCTTTCCACCAAATCCAAATCCTGTGAGAGAGAGTTGAGTGTTGGGGAGACTATCATTTGAAGCACAAGAGCAAGGAGTTCATCATCAACACACCATTTGTTACTTCTTGGAGAGTGGTGTCTCCTAGATTGGCTAGGTGTCACTTGGGAGCCTCCGACAAGATTGTGGAGTTGAACCAAGGAGTTTGTAAGGGCAAGGAGATCGCCTACTTCGTGAAGATCAACCGCTAGTGAGGCAAGTCCTTCGTGGGCGACGGCCATGGTGGGATAGACAAGGTTGCTTCTTCGTGGACCCTTCGTGGGTGGAGCCCTCCGTGGACTCGCGCAACCGTTACCCTTCGTGGGTTGAAGTCTTCAGCAATGTGGATGTACGATAGCACCACCTATCGGAACCACGACAAAAACATCCGTGTCTCCAATTGCGTTTGAATCCTCCAAACCCTTCCCTTTACATTCTTGCAAGTTGCATGCTTTGCTTTCCGCTGCTCATATACTCTTTGCATGCTTGCTTGATATGTATTGTGAGTGTTAAACTTGTGCCTAAACTCCACCTAAACTTAAAGAAGTTAAAAACTGCTACTTTTGGTACTTAGTGTCTAATCACCCCCCTAGACACCTCTTCTCGATCCTTTCATACGTTATCGTGGAGGTCTATCGTTCCGGTGCCATAAAAATCAAAAACTTCAAAGGCACAAATCTGAAGGTGGTGAACGGTCAAAGAATCAAACATTATATCTCAGGTAATCCTACCAATGTTGAAACTAATATTATTGAGACCATAACCCCGGAGGAATACATAAGGGACAGTTTCCAAAATGTTTCAGACTCCGAAAAGGAATAGGTATGTGGTACGGTAAGTAAACCGACTCCAAAACAATTCTAATGGCAATTTCCTTCGTTTTGGAATATTTAAGAATTTTGGAAAGCAAGAAGTAATCCAGGAAGGACACGAGGCCTCCACGAGGGTGGAGGGCGTGCCCACCCTTACTGGGCGCGCCCCCTGTCTCGTGGGCACCTTGTGTGCCTCCCGGAGTCCGTTTTCTTGCACGTTTCTTCTTTTTGTCGGTAAAAATTCATTATATAATCTCCCGAAGGTTTTGACCACTGTATCACGCAAAAATCTTCTGTTTTCGTTTCGAGCTGTTTCTGCCGCAAGTTAGAGCAATATGTCATCCCAGGATTCAGAGGGAGAAAGCTATGTGGCTGATTTCCTTGCAGACCCTATGGTCTATGGGACTTGGATCATTGTGGCTGGACCACTAAGGAAGAAGAAGACTACGAGCCTAAGGGGAAGGAGGAGACGAGCTCAGACGACGACGAAGTCCCGTTACCTCAACCTGGGGACATGCATGTGGAGTTTAAAAAGTCAAGCCTCCCCGATAGGGCAAAGAAGCCCAAGATCGAGTTTATCCCTTTTCGTCTCTTGCAGGAAAACAAACAGGAACTATGCAAAAGGATATTAAGCCTTGAGCGGGAAATCGATGATCTAAGGGAGCAAAATTCCATTCTCAAACACAAGTTGAGGAGGAGGCCTACATCACCAACAACTTCTTCACCACCTCCGAGGACATAATCACATGGGTATGGGCACTCCCCTTGGCAACTGCCAAGCTTGGGGGAGGTGCCCCGATATCGTATCACCATCACACTCCTATCTTTACTGTTTTACTTAGTTCGATCCCTTTAGTAATATCTTTATCTAGTAGAATAAAGTTTTGGTATGAAGTAGTTTTGAGTTTTGCTTTGTGATCTCTTTATGTAATCGAGTCCGTGAGCTATATAATAAAGATTACTGTTGAGTCAAGGGCTTTGCTATCCTGCTATGATCTTGAGAAAATAGAAAGAATAAAAAGAAATAAAAAAGAGTTCATATTAATCTTGTGGATAGTAATGACTGCACATATAAAGAGTATGAGGCATAAAAGTTGTTGAGAGTTGACAAACATAGTTTTGGTCATCGTTGCAATTAATAGGAAGTAATAAAGAAAGAGAAGTTCTCACATATAAATATACTATCTTGGACATCTTTTATGATTGTGAGCACTCATTAAGTATGACATGCTAAAGAGTTGATGTTGGACAAGGAAGACAACGTAATGGGTTATGTTTTCTCACAGCTCAGTTAAAGTATATTGTCGTGGATCTTCCCAACATGTTGATCTTGCCTTTCCCCCTCATGCTAGCCAAAAATTCCTTGCACCAAGTAGAGATACTACTTGTGCTTCCAAATATGCTTAAACCCAGTTTTGCCATGAGAGTCCACCATACCTACCTATGGATTGAGTAAGATCCTTCAAGTAAGTTGTCATGTTGCAAGCAATAAAAATTGCTCTTTAAATATGTATGACTTATTAGTGCGGAGAAAATAAGCTTTATACGATCGTGTGATATGGAAGTAATAAAAGCAACAGACTGCATAATAAAGGTTCATATCACAAGTGGCAATATAAAGTGACGTTCTTTTGCATTAAGATTTTGTGCATCCGACCCTAAAAGCACATGACAACCTCTGCTTCCCTCTGTGAAGGGCCTATCTTTTACTTTATGTCTTTACATTATGCAAGAGTCAAGGTGATATTCACCTTTCCTTTTTTAATTTTATCCTTTGGCAAGCACCTCATGTTGGAAAGATCCTAATATATATAACCAATTGGATGTAAGTTAGCATGAACTATTATTGTTGACATCACCCAAAGGTGAATACGTTGGGAGGAAACACTATAAGCCCCTATCTTTCTCAATGTCCGATTAAAACTCCATAACCATAAGTATTGCGTGAGTGTTAGCAATTGTAGAAGACTATATGATAGTTGAGTATGTGGACTTGCTGAAAAGCTCTATTCTTGACTCTTTCCGATGCTATGATAAATTGCAATTGCTTCAATGACTGAGATTATAGTTTGTTAGTTCTCAATGAAGTTTATGATCCATACTTGACATTATGAATAGATTGTTACTTGAGCATAAGAAATCATATGATAAAATCTATATATGTTGTTGTTATAAGAATGCTCATGATGCCCTCATGTCCGTATTTTATTTTTATCGACACCTCTATCTCTAAACATGTGGACATATTTTTTGATACCGGCTTCCACTTGAGGACAAGCAGGGTCTAAGCTTGGGGGAGTTGATATGTCCATTTTGCATCATGCTTTTATATCAATATTTATTGCATTATGGGCTGTTATTACACGTTATGTCACAATACTTATGGCTATTCTCTCTTATTTTACAAGGTTTGTCATGAAGAGGGAGAATGTCGGCAGCTGGGATTCTAGCTAGAAAAGGAGCAAATATTGGAAACCTATTCTGCACAGCTCCAAAAATCTTGAAACTCCACGGAAGTCATTTTTGGAATTAATAAGAATTATTGAGCGAAGAAAATACCAGAGGGGCCCCACACCCTGGCCAAGAGGGTGGGGGCGCGCCCCTGTCTCCTGGGCCCCCTATTGGCCCTCCGGTGACCATCTTCTGCTATATGAAGCCTCTTACCCTAGAAAAATTCATAAGCAAGATCACGGGACAAAACTCGGCCACCATGAGGCGGAACCTTGGCAGAACCAATCTAGGGCTCCGACAGAGCTGTTCTGCCGGGGAAACTTTCCTCCGAGAGGGGGAAATCATCACCATCGTGATCAACAACGATCCTCTCATCGGGAGGGGGTCAATCTCCATCAACATCTTCACCAGCACCATCTCCTCTCAAAACCCTAGTTCATCTCTTGTATCCAATCTTGTATCAAAACCACAAATTGGTACATGTGGGTTGCTAGTACTGTTGATTACTCCTTGTAGTTGATGCTAATTGGTTTACTTGGTGGAAGATCATATGTTCAGATCCTTAATGCATATTAATACTCCTACGATCATGAACATGAATATGCTTTGTGAGTAGTTACGTTTGTTCCTGAGGACATGGGTGAAGTCTTGCTATTAGTAGTCATGTGAATTTGGTATTCGTTTGATATTTTGATGAGATGTATGTTGTATCTCCTCTAGTGGTGCTATGTGAATGTCGACTACATGACACTTCACCATTATTTGGGCCTAGAGGAAGGCATTGGGAAGTAATAAGTAGATGATGGGTTGCTAGAGTGACAGAAGCTTAAACCCTAGTTTATGGTTGCTTCGTAAGAGGCTGATTTGGATCCATTAGAAGATATAATTGGTGGGCATGCATGGTTGTGTTTTATTTGTGTATTTGGTAGAATTTGGCATATTTTAACGAAACCCTTCGCCTGGGCTCGCCGTGCATTTGTATGGTCTGGAGAAGCTTACTTGTCTTATAGTTTAGCTGCTTTATCTGTCTTTGGTTTTATCGCTTGTTGTTTTGTATGGTAGTTTCATGCTATGGTTAGGTTTACCTTAATACTTCTTTTGTAGTTGCGGATGCTTGCAATAGGGGTTAATCATAAGTGGGATGCTTGTCCAAGGAAGGGAAGTACCCAATCACCGGTCCACCCACATATCAAATTATCAAAGTACCGAACATGAATCATATGAGCGTGATGAAAACTAGCTTGACAATAATTCCCATGTGTCCTCGGGAGCGCTTTTCTCATTATAAGAAATTGTCTAGGCTTGTCCTTTGCTACAAAAAGGATTGGGCCACCTTGTTGCACTTTATTTACTTTCATTGCTTGTTACCCGTTACCAATTATCTTATCACAAAACTATCTATTACCTACAATTTCAGTGCTTGCAGAGAATACCTTACTGAAAACCGCTTGTCATTTCCTTCTGCTCCTCGCTGGGTCCGACACTCTTACTTATCGAAAGGACTATGATAGATCCCCTATACTTGTGGGTCATCAGATCTTCATCAACAAAGCATCTTCTTCCATACGATCAGAGGGGGGAGAAGACATGATGCCTGGCTCAACAGATCTGACAGAAAACAGCAAGAAAGAAAACAGGAGATTTCTCCGCGATACGGAGGTTAATAGGTTCGGGACGTATATATAGATTTTTTTAATCTTGGGGAACAAGCAGAACAGAAGAAAAACGGAGACCGGAAAGTACCCGAGGTGGGCACAACCCACATGGGCGCGCCAGGCCTAGCACGCCCTGGTGTATCATGCCCACCAGGGTCACTTTCCTGGAAGTTTCTTATTTTCCTAATTTTCTAAATATTCTAAAACTGACAAAAAATATTTTCACAATTCTGGAGTGTTCCGGAAGGACTCTTTTATGTGTTCTTCCAGTGTCAAAGTTTGGATAATATTGCTTTCAACATTAATGGGCGTACCTGAGATATAGTGTTTTATTTGTTACCCATTAACAACCTTTGGTTTAGTCCCTTCAGCATTATTTATTTTGATAGCTCCAGATCGATAGACCTCCTCGATGACATAGGGTCCTTCCCATTTGGAGAGGAGTTTTCCTGCAAAGAATTTGAGATGAGAGTTGTATAAAAGAACATATTCTCCTACTTTGAACTCACGCTTTTGGATTCTTTTGTCATGCCATCTTTTAACTTTTTCTTTGAATAACTTAGCATTTACATAAGCCTGGGTTCTCCATTCATCTAATGAGCTAATATCAAATAACCGCTTTTCTCCAGCAAGTTTGGAATCATAATTAAGTTCTATTATTGCCCAAAATGCTTTGTGTTCTAACTAAAGAGGTAAATGACAAGCTTTTCCATAAACCATTTTATATGGAGACATACCCATAGGATTTTTGTAAGCTGTTCTATAAGCCCAAAGTGCATCATCTAATTTCTTAGACCAATTCTTCTCGGACCTATTAATAGTCTTTTATAAAATTTGTTTTATTCCTCCATTGCTAAGTTCAACTTGCCCAATAGACTGAGGATGATAAGGTGACACAGTTTTATGGTTAACATCATACTTAGCAAGCATTTTACGGAAAGCGCCATGAATAAAGTGTGAACCACCATCAGTCATTAAATATCTAGGGACTCCAAACCTTGGGAAAATAACTTCCTTAAGCATTTTAATAGAGGTGTTTTGATCAGCACTACTGGTTGGAATAGCTTCTACCCACTTAGTAACATAATCAACAGCAACCAAAATATGTGTATACCCATTAGAGGAAGGAAAAGGTCCCATGAAGTCAAATCCCCAAACATCAAATGGTTCAACACCAAGTGAATAATTCATAGGCATTTCTTGTCGCTTACTGATATTACCTATTCTTTGGCATTCATCACAAGATGAGACAAACTTACAGGCATCCTTGAAGAGAGTAGGCCGGTAAAAACCAGATTGCAATACCTTTTGAGTGGTTCTGTCTCCCGCGTGATGTCCTCCATAAGCTTCGAAGTGACATTTCAAAAGATTAGTAGGAGGCCTAGAAATTTTAGAAATGTCTTTGATAAAACTCCTATAGAAACCAACATGACCAAGGAAACTATGAATACCTTTGATATCTTTAGGACATGGCATTTTGTCAATTGCATCAACCTTGGCTTTGTCCACCTCAATGCCTCTTTCAGAAATTTTATGGCCCAAGACAATACCTTCATTAACCTTAAAGTGGCACTTCTCCCAATTCAAGACAAGATTTGTTTGTTCACATCTCTGCAAGACTCGATCAAGATTGCTTAAACAATCATCAAAAGACTTCCCATAAACAGAAAAGTCATCCATGAAAATCTCAACAATCTTTTCACAAAAATCAGAGAGCAGTCATACATCTTTGAAAGGTAGCAGGTGCATTAAATAAACCAAAAGGACAAGTAAAAGTGGTCTTTTCTTGATCAGATTGTAAAACAGGTATTTGTGAAAAGCCAGAGTATCCATCAACGAAGCAAAAATGTGTGTGCTTAGATAATATTTCTAACATTTGATTGATAATAGGCAGAGCGTAATGATTTTTTCTAGTAGCTTTGTTTAATTTTCTATAATCAATTACCATTCTATAGCTTGTAACAATTCTTTGTGGAATAAGCCCATTCTTATCATTAGGAACAACAGTAATACCTCCTTTCTTAGGGACACAATGAATAGGACTTACCCATCTACTATAAGCTATAGGATAGATTATATCTGCTTCCAGAAGTTTCAATATTTCCGTTCTTACCACTTCTTTCATCTTCGGATTTAACTGACGTTGGTGATCAACAACTGGTTTAGCATCAGGTTCCATATTAATCTTGTGATGACATAGGGTGGGACTAATGCCCTTAAGATCGTCAAGAGTATATCCAATGGCAGCACTGTGCTTCCTTTGAACTTTCAATAATCTTTCTTCTTCATGTTCTGAAAGGTTAGCACTAATAATAACAGGATATATCTTCTTTTCATCAAGATAAACATATTTTAGAGTGTCTGGCAATTGTTTTAATTCAAACACATGATCACCTTTTGGTGAAGGAGGACCTCCTAGAGTTTCAATAGGCAAATTGTGTTTAAGCAGGGGTGGTTGTTGGAAAAAGATTCTATCTATTTCATTTCTTTCATGCATATGCAAATCATTTTCATGGTCTAGCAAATATTGTTCCAAAGGATCAGCAGGAGGCACATCAATAGAAGTAAGACAAATAATCTCATCCTTATTAGGAAAATCTTTCTTATGGGGTTGTTTACTAAACTTGGAAAAATTAAATTCATGAGATTCATCACCAATGCTAACATCGACAGTTTGTTTCTCACAATCTATTTTAGCATTGACGGTGTTCAAGAAAGGTCTACCAAATATAATGGGACAAAAATCATCTTGTGGGGTGCTAAGAACAAGAAAATCAGTAGGGTATTTTATTTTCCCACACAATACTTAAACATCTCTAAGAATCCCAATTGGTGATATAGTATCTCTATTAGCAAGTTTAATAGTGACATCTATGTCTTCTATTTTAGCAGGTGCTATTTCATCTTTAATTTCTTGATATAAGGAGAAAGGAATAGCACCCACACTAGCACCTAGGTCACATAACCCATGATAATAGTGATCTCCTATCTTAATTGAGACAACAGGCATGCCAACAACTGGTCTATGTTTATCTTTTCCTTCAGGTTTGGCAATTCTAGAAGCTTCACCACAGAAGTAAATAACATGCCCATCAATATTATCCACTAAGAGATCTTTAACCATAGCAACACTAGGTTCAACTTTGATTTATTCAGATGATTTGGGTGTTCTAACATAACTTTTGGTAACCATAGTTGAAGCTTTAGCATGTTCTTTCATTCTAACAGGAAAAAGGTGGTTTTTCAATATAAGCAGTCGGAACAACTGGATCAACATTGTAAATGATAGTTTCTTCTTTAGCTTTTGTTGGTTCTTTAACTTCTTCTTTAATTGGTGGGTGATATTTAGACCACTTCTCCTTAGGGAGATCAACATGAGTAGCAAAAGATTCACAAAAGGAGGCTACTATCTCAGAGTCGAGTCCATATTTAGTGCTAAACTTTCGAAAAGCATCGGTATTCATGAAAGATTTAACACAATCAAACTTAGGTTCAATACCTGACTCTTTACCTTCATCGAGTTCCCAATCTTTAGAGTTGCATTTAATTCTTTCTAAAAGATCCCACTAGAATTCAATAGTCTTCTTCATAAAAGAACCAGTATAAGAAGTATCGAGCATGAATTGATCATTATGAGAAAGCCGAACATAAAAATTTTGAATAATAATTTCTCTCGAGAGCTCATGATTGGGGCATGAATATAACATTGACTTAAGCCTCCCCCAAGCTAGAGCGATACTTTCTCCTTCACGAGGCCAAAAATTATATATATAATTCTCATCACGATGAACTAGATGCATAGGATATTTTTTTGATGAAATTCCAATTTCAAACGGTTCCAGTTCCAAGATCCAATATCATCGCATAGCCTATACCATGTCAATGCTTTTCCCTTCAAAGATAAAGGGAGAACCTTCTTCTTAGCTTCATCTCTAGGAAAACTTGCAAGCTTAAACAATCCACAAATTTCATCCACATATATCAAGTGCATATCAGGATGTTCGGTTCCATCTCCTACATAAGGATTAGCTAGCAGTTGCTCTAACATACCCGAAGGAATTTCATATTCAATATTTTCAGTAGGTGCAGTAGGTTGAGGGGTAACTAATTGTGGTTCCGGTCGAGGTGAAGATACCCCGAACAAAACCCTCAAAGGATTGTTTTCCATAGTAGCAAGTGACAATAAATTTCAGCACATAGTTATAATGTTTCCTTACTAGTTTCCACTTACCAAGAGCGCTTCACTCCCCGGCAACGACGCCAGAAAATAGCCTTGATGACCCACAAGTATATGGGGTCAATCGTAGCCTCTTTGATAAGTAAGAGTGTCTAACCCAACAAGGAGCAGAAGGAAATTACAAGTGGTTTTCAGCAAGGTATTGTCTACAAGTTCCAAAACTGTAAGTAGCAGAGTAGTTTGATAGCAAGATAATTTGTAACGAGCAAGTAACAATAGTATTAAAAAAAGTGCAGCAAGGTAGCCCAATCCTTTTGAGGCAAAGGACAGGCCAAAATGGTTTCTTATGATAAGCAAAGTGTTCTTGAGGATACATGGGAATTTCATTTAGTCACTTTCATCATGTTGGCTTAAGTCGTGTTCGGTACTTTGATAATTTGATATGTGGGTGTACCGGTGCATAGGTGCTATTCTTACTTGAACAAACCTCCTACTTATGATGAACCCTCTCGCAAGCATCCGCAACTACGAGAAAAGTATTAATAATAAATTCTAACCATAGCATTAAACTTTTGGATCCAATCGGTCCCTTATGGAATAGCGCATAAACTGGGGTTCAAGCTTCTGTCACTCTCGCAACCCACCATTTAATAACTACTCCACAATGCATTCCCTTAGGACCAAATATGGTGAAGTTTCATGTAGTCGACGTTCACATGACACCACTAAGATAATGGAAGATACATATCATCAAAATATCGAACACATATCAAGTTCACATGATTACTTGCAACATGATTTCTCCCGTGACCTCACGAATGAAAGTAACTACTCACAAATGATAAACATGCTCAAGATCAGAGGGGTATTGAATATCATAATGGATCTAAACATATAATCTTCCACCAAATAAACCATATAGTAATCAACTACAAGATGTAATCAACACTACTAGTCACCCATAAGCACCAATCTATAGTTTTGATACAAAGATTGAACACAAGAGATGAACTAGGATTTGAGAGGAGTTGGTGCTGTGAAGATGTTGATGAAGATAGCCCTCCCCAAGATGGTAGAGTTGTTGGTGATGATGATGATGATGATTTCCCCCTCCGGGAGGGAAGTTCCCCCGGCGGAATCGCTCCGTCGGAGGGCAAAAGTGCCCCTGCCCAAGCTCTGCCTCGAGGCTGCGACGCTTCGTCCTGAATGTCCTCTCCTTACTTTTTCTAGGTCAAAATGACTTATATACCAGAAGATGGGCACTGGAGGTGGGCCGAGGAGGGCAGCACTCACCAGGGTGCACCTGGGCCTCCTGGTGCGCCCAGGTGGGTTGTGCCCACCTGGTGGCCCTCCTCTGGTACTTATTTGCTCCAATATTTATTAAGTATTCCATAAAAAATCCTCAGGGAGTTTCAACTCATTTGGAGTTGCGCAGAATAGGTAGCTTGACATAGCTTTTTTAGGTCTAGATTTCTAGCTGCGAGAATTCTCCCCCTTGGTGCATACCTTGCATATTATGAGAGAAAAGGCATTAGAATTACTCCAAAAAGTACTATTATACAATAAAACAACATAAATAACAGTAGGAAAACATGATGCAAAATAAACATATCAAGCATGAGAGTTCATCAATTTCTATAAAATAAAACCACCGCCATGCTCTAAAAAGATATAAGTGAAGCACTAGAGCAACTACCTAGCTCAAAAGATATAAGTGAAGCACATAGAGTATTCTAATAAATTCATGGTTCATGTGTGTCCCTCTCAAGAAGTGTGTACACAAATTATGATTGTGGCAAACTAAAAAGCAAAGACTCATATAATACAAGACGCTCCAAGCAAAACACATATCATATGTTGAATAAAAATATAGCCTCAAGTAAATTTACCGATGGATTGAAGACAAAAGAGGGGATGCCATCCGGGGCATCCCCAAGCTTAGATGCTTGGTTGTCCTTGAATATTACCTTGGGGTGCCTTGGGCATCCCCAATCTTAGGCTCTTGTCACTTCTTATTCTGCAGTCCATAAAAACTTTACCCAAAACTTGAAAACTTCACAACACAAAACTCAACAGAAAACTCGTAAGATCCGTTAGTGAAGCAAAGCAAATAACCACTTTAGGTACTGTTGTAAACTCATTCCAATTTTATATTGGTGTTATATCTACTGTATTCTAACTTCTCCATGGTTCATACCCCCCGATACTACCCATAGATTCATCAAAAATAAGCAAACAACACAATGAAAACAGAGTCTGCCAAAAACATAACAGTCTGTAGTAATCTGAACTCTAGCCATACTTTTGTAACTCCAAAAATTCTGAAAAATTCGGAGAACTTAGGAAATTTGTATGTAAATATTGTGTAAAAAAATCAGTTCAAAAGCATGCTTATGTGATTTTTAAGATTCCAGCAATGAGCGCAAAAGTTTCTGTTTTTCAGCAAGATCAAATCAACTATCACCATAGATCATCCCAAAGGTCTTACTTGGCTCAAACACTAATTAAAACACCTAAAACACAATTACTACAGAATTAATATTGTGTATATATTGAAAAACAGAAGCAAAAACAAAAAAACACAAAATAAAATTGGGTTGCCTCCCAACAAGTGCTATTGTTTAATGACCCTAGCTAGGCATATTGCATAGATATAGGTATTGTCATCTTTGGTATTTAATTCCTCAATTACACATCCATACTCTCTAGGAATTTCATTAGGTTTGTAGATGATCACACTCCTAGGTAAAAAATCAAGAAATTCGTTTGTAGCAATTGGTTCCTTAATAATATTGACAAAGCTAGGGCAAATATTTATCATCTTGAGATCCTCGTTTCCTTTACTAGATGATTCACCCTTATTTCTAGGAACATAAATAAACTTAGTAGATTTAGTAGGAGGAAATTTTGGAGTAGTCTTAACATCGACAAAGGTGAAACCCAAATTGGTAATAACATCGTCTAACTTATCGATTCTAGTAGAACCTTGCTCTATTTTCTCATTAACTATAGGTTCCTTCTCTTTTAGATTTTTTAAAGTGATTCCTACCTTTGATACAATTTGAGTAATGTGATTATGAATCTTTTTATCCAAATTTTCAATAAGCTCTACAGTAGAAATTTTATTCTAGATAATATCAAGCCTTTGCATCACATGTTCCAAAGTTAAAATCGTTTCATTAACCATGAGTGGTGGTGATCCTACCAAATTTACCATAGCATTGTAAGCATCCATAGGGTGACTACCCAAGAAATTACCCCCAGTAATGGTGTCTAACACATATCTGTACCAAGTAGTAACACCCACATAATTTTTTGGAGGGAACTGTAGTGGATTGCTTACGGGTAGATCTATTCTGAGCATCACAAATTCTATACCGAGCATCTTTTAAATTCTCTTCCCCCTTTGTTTAAAATTAAGAATCTCACTTTCTAGGGTGCTAAATACGACAGAAGGACTATCCATGATACTAAAGCAAGCAATCTAGCATTCAAGCAAACAAAAAGAAAACGAAAAGACGAACGGAAGATAAACGAATAAGTAGGCAATTTTTTTGTGTTTTCTGAAAACGTTTTACAAGTGGGGGAGAGGAAAATGAGAGGCAAATGGAAAATAATGTAAGTTCAAGAGATGAGATTTTATGATAGGTACTTGGTAGGCTTGATGTAGAATCTCCCCGGCAACGGTGCCAGAAATTCTTCCTGCTACTTCTTGAGCTTGCGTTGATTCTTCCTTTGAAGAGGAAAGTAGAGATAAGTATTTCCCTCAGTTAAGAACCAAGGTATCAATCCAGTAGGAGGTACAGGCAAGTCCCCAATAGATGCACCTGCGCAAACTAACAAACACTTGCACACAACACGAAAACGGGGTTGTCAATCTCTTCACAGTAACTTGCAAGAGTGAGGTCAAATAGAGATAGATATAAAAGATAAGTAAAAGGCAAAATAAAGTAAATATGAATAAATTGCAGCAAGGTTTTTTGGGGTTTTTGATTTTATAGAGATGAAAATATATGATGGAAAATAGACCCAGGGGCATAGGTTTCACTAGAGACCTTCTCTCTTGAAGAAAGCATACGATGGGTAAACAAATTACTGTTGAGCAATTGATAGAAAAGCGCATAGTTATGACAATATCTAAGGCAATGTGCATGAATATAGGCATCACGTCCATGACAAGTCGACCGACTCCTACCTGCATCTACTACTGTTACTCCACACATCGACCGCTATCCAGCATGCATCTAGTGTATTAAGTTCACAAGAATGGAGTAACGCCTTAAGCAAGATGACATGATGTAGAGGGATAGATCCAATAAATATGGTAAAACCCCATCTTTCTATCCTTAATGGCAACAATACAAATACGTGCCTCACTACCCCTATTGTCACTGGGCGAGGACACCGCAAGATTGAACCCATCACAAAGCAACTCTCCCATTGCAAGAAAAACCAATCTAGTAGGCCAAACCAAATCGATAGATCGGAGAGAAATACAAAGCTATCTTAATCATCCATGAAAGAGTTCAGAAAAGACTCAAATAACATTCATAGATAATCTGATCATAAATCCACAATTCATGGATCTCAACAAACGCACCTCAAAAGAAGATTACATCGAATAGATCTCTAAGAACATCGAGGAGAACATTTTATTGAAGATCAAAGAGAGAGAAGAAGCCATCTAGCTACTAGATATGGACCTGTAGGTCTGTGGTAAACTACTCACACATCATCGGAAGGGCAACAAGGTTGGTGTAGAGGCCCTACGTGATCGAATCCCCCACCGGCGGAGTGCCAAAAAGGCCCCAAATTGGATCTCATGAGATAGAAGCTTGCGGCGGTGGATAAGTATTTTTTTGTGCCCTCTGACATGAGGGTATATTTGGGTATTTTTAGAGATGAGATTAGGGTTAGGAGGTCCATGTGGTCCCACAAGCCTAGGGGGCACACCCACCTGGGGCGTGCCCCTAGGGCTTGTGGCTCCCTCGTGGGTCTTCTGGCCTCTTCCCGAAGCTTCGTGATTGTCTTCTGGTTCAAGAAAAATCCTCAAAAAGTTTTGTTCCGTTTGGACTCGGTTTGATATTGATTTTCTATAAAAGGCAAAAATAAGGAAAAAAACATCAACTGGCACTTGGCACTAGGTTAATAGGTTAGTCCCAAAAAATAATATAAAATAACATGTTAATGCATATAAAACATTCAAGATAGATAATATAATAGCATGGAACAACAAAAAAATTGTAGATACGTTTGAGACGTATCATTGTTGCAGGTCGTGTCACCCCATCCGTGATGCTCCGGGGGAAACCCCAGATCGGGGTCTACGGGATCGGATGATGATGGCATCTTTGATGTCGTTGTCCCTCCTGGGGGCATCGTTTTGGAGCAACTATTGTCTAGAGGGGACAAGAGGAGGAGCGGTGTTACATCTACCGCAAGGCCAACTGCGGATCCCGGCGGCATGGCGCTGCGGAGGTTCGACGACGGGCGCATGTGGACGGATATGTGCAGGATTGTGGCGTTGTCTGGCGCCGTGGTGGCATTGATGACAGGCCAGGCAAGGTCAATGCATCAATTGCTGCTCTGGAGATGGACCGGTGGAAGATGGCGGCGGCAGCCTCTGGGAGTGCGCCGGTCCGGTGTGTGACCCAGTTTTGGTATGTGGCTGGGCTGGGGCATCCGGCTTTACATGTTAGGTTTTTATGTGATGTCTGTTTGGTATTTGGTTAAGACATTTGGCACCCCTTCATTTCTCGAGGGTACGCCAAAAGTGTACCTTAGCTTTATAGAAGAGTGAAAATATTTACAAGAGTATTACAATCTGCAGGCGTCGCCCGCGGCACGCCTACTCTCCTCTACTCCGAACCACCTAGCTGACTACTCGCTACCCGTTTGCACTCCTCTTCCTCTGGCTATCTCCCAAAGGTGTCGCTCTCTAAGTATGATCTGAACTGTGCCCTGTTTGTTACAGATATCATTCCTACCGAAGGCTCTCCCGTTCGTCTGCTTCCAAATAAACCAGCACACCAACATGACTAGCGCGTCAAACTCCTTGCGTTGCGCCTTCTCCACCCGCTTTCTTGAGGTGACCCACCAATCCTGCAAGGAATCCTGTCCCGTTGGCTGCAGCGATAAGCTTATCCCCAACACCAAGAAGCACTGATGCCAAACCTGCCTGGCGAACACGAATTGCATCAGCATGTGTTCTACCATGTCCTCCTCTTGCTCACATAGATAACATGGCGAGGTCGTGTCCTACAGCCCATGGCGCGCATGCCGATCTGACATCCAGAGTCTATGCAAGATGTCCAACTAGATGAAGATTTTGCAGCCCAAAGGCGCCCAACATTTCTAGATTGCTGCTGCTGCCTGAAATCTGATTCCTCCTTCACACATCATCTTGTACGCCGAGGCTGCCGAGTACTTCCCAGTGGAGTTCCAAGCCCAGATTGGCTTATCATCCTCATCTTGTCGCAAGTGAACATCTATCAGCATGTCCCAGAGCTCGAGGAATTGAGCCAGCCCATCCGTGTCCAGCTCACCTATAATGTCGTTCGTCCAGGCATGCATGTACATCCCCTTGCCCACTAAATGCATGTTTGCCACTTGTGTCCTGACCTTCTTCGCAAGTAAGGGTGCAATCTCTTTAACCGTGCATCCATTAATCCACCTGCCTTTCCAAAACAAGATCTCCGATCCATCTCCAATGGACCAACTCACCAGGCTCGTGACCGCCTCTTGCGTCTGCTTGTCAATCATCGCACACAGCCCCTGCCATGGTCTCAATTCGTCTGTTCTTTTAAGCCATTCCCATCTCAATCTGAGTGCAATGCCCTGCTTGTGTAAATCGATCACTCCCAGCCTGCCTAGCTGTTTAGGTCTGCACACCCTCTGCCACGCAACAACACATTTCCCTCCGTGAATCTCCTTGGAGCCAGCCCAGAAGAAAGCTCGGCATCCTTTGTTTACCCTTTTCAGTGCCCAATTAGGTGCTTCCGCGACTATCAGATGGTGTGTTGGTCTCGCCCTCATGACTTGGTTCACTAAGATGAGCCTGCCCGGCGTAGTCACCATCCCCCATTGCCAGCCAGGTAATATTCATAAGGCCGCGTCAACGATCGGTTGCCATTCCGCTCTGGTGAGATTCTTGATGCTCAGTTGCAACCCTAGGTACTTGCACGGAAACTTCTCAATCTGCCAAGGAAAGGTGTTCCGCAGACGTTCCTCATCCCCCTCATCACCTCTGATTAGAATAGCTGAGGATTTCACGTAGTTTACCATCAACCCTGATGCAGCCCCAAACAATCTAAGGGACTCCTTGACAAACTCCAGATCAGATCTCGTAGGCTTGATAAATAGGACCACGTCATCTGCATACATGGACAGTGATTGAAGTGGACCACAACCATTAATCTTCGACAAGATCTGATCTTCATGCGCCTTGCTCACGATCGCAGTGAGCACATCAATGGCGATCACGAATAGGAACAACGATAGCGAGTCCCCCTGCCTCATTCCACACGGGTGTGTGAACTTCTCACCTGCGCATCCATTAACCACCACTCTGGACGTCACCGTGGACAACAACACTGCGACCCAAGATAACCATCTCCTGAGAACCCCTTTGCTCTCAACACCTTGAAAAGAAAAGGCCAAGACAGCGAATCAAACGATTGTGTGATGTCTAATTTAAGCAGGGCCCCCTTCACCTTCCTCTTATGCAATCGTCTTGCCATATGTATCACCAACAGAAAATTGTCGTGGATACTCCGTCCCTTAATGAATGCCGACTGATTGATGCTGACCAGCTCCGACATGCGTGTGTTGAGCCTAGACGCCAACAGATTGGAGGCATGTTTTGGGGCACTGTGCAGCAGACAGATCAGCCTAAAGTCCTTCACCCTGCAAGCCTACGGCGATTTCGGAATGAGAGTGATAAGCGCCTGATTGAGCCGACCAAACCCATGTCCATTATTCAGAAATAATTTGTTCATCGCCGCGATCACATCCTTTTTGACAATCTCCCACGCCTTCTGAAAAAATATCCCAATAAATCCGGCAGGCCTGGGTGCCTTCTTCGATGGCATCTCCTTAATCACCGCCCAAATTTCCTCTTTCTGAAACACAAGATCCTGCTCCCACAGATCTAGCCTTGTCATGTTCAGGAACTCTAGATCGATCGAGTGCTCCTTTGCCCTGTCTTTTCCTAGCAACTCTGGGTAAGCCTCAAAGAACGCATCCTCTTTGCCTTGCTGGTCTGTAATGACCTGCCCATCCACCGTCAGCGCTGGAATAAATTTTTTCGCCTTCCTACCATTGGCAATCAGGTGGAATAGCGTGGTGTTGGCATTGCCTTCTTGCAGCCATCTGATGCACGACCGATGTCTAGCAATAGTCCTCTCAAGCGAAGCCAACCTGAGCACCATGTGTTTAAGGGAAGCCCTGAGCCATCTCTCTCCCTCCGTTAGCTGCCTGGATTCCTGGGCGCAATCAAATCTTAAGATGACCAAATTGGCGCACGCGATTTGCAGCTTGATGTTTCCCACTCTACGCTGTCCCCAGACCGTGAGGAACTTGGCCATGTTCCTAAGTAGCACATCCAGACGATGGAAAGGGTCCATGATTCCTTCATCGCACACCCAAGCCTCCTTGACCAACTCCAAAAACCCCTCGAGCTTAACCCAGAACAGCTCGAACCGAAATCGTCTCTTCGGGAGTAAATGTTCTTCTAGAGCAAGGAAGAGAGGGTAATGATCCGACGCCGAGGTGGACATGGCTTGCAACAGACAATCTGGGTGATCCATCTCCCAGTCCACCGACACAAAATCCCTATCAATCTTGGTCAAGGTTGGCGCCTCCCGCTCGTTACTCCAGGTGAACCTCCGACCATGTAAAAACAACTCTTTGAGCGCATTATCATCTATGAATCTCTTGAATTTACCCATCATTCTCCGGTGTATTCCGTTTTTGCTCTTATTAGCCGCATGCAAAATCAGGTTGAAGTCTGTGATCACCAACCATGGCCCCGGGCATAGCGAGCGCCTCTCCGCAAGTTCATCCAAGAAGGTTATTTTCTGGGCATCAGACTGTGGCCCATAAACTACTGATAGCCACCAGGTGGGTCCCTCCCGCAGTGACACATAACCAGTAAGAAAGTTTGTGTCAAATGTGAAGTTCGAAAGATGCATCCTAGAAGAATCCCAACCCACAATAATGCCACCCCTCATCTCCGAAGCAGGTAGATACGCGAAACCATCATAAGATGGACCTAGGCATTGCAATATATTGAACCGATCCACCCTCTCTAGTTTGGTCTCCAAGATACATATGATAGCGACCCGCACCGTATCCACAAACTCCCTAAGCGTCTTCTTCTTAGCTGGGATGTTTAGCCCTCTAACGTTCCAGCACACCATCTCCATCGCTGTGTATGACATTGGAGTGACTTGGCCTCCATATCACCACATATCCTGCCTAGACAACCACCCATGCCGTCTGCTCCAACTCGCCTGCCAAGTTGGTGGGAACAATCTTCCCGAATATAGCCGCGATCGCCCGGAGATGTTGTTCCTGGACTGACGAATCAAACATTTCCCTGAGCTGACCTAGCGCGTCGTCCGTGACCGCCAGGTCGTCGCTCGCGATCCCTAGCGCTTTGAGCAGCCCCATCTCCGCATCCGTCTCCCTTGTTTTCTTGTTGTTGGCACCAGTCCTGGTCGAACATGTGGTGCGCGTAGGAGTGAAAGGGTCTTGCCCTGCACGCACCCCTCTCAGTCCCTCGATCTCCTTCAGCATCGGTGGTGCCAATTTCTTCAGTAGACCCACACAAAACAATTTGATATTGTAGTCCCATCCACCTCCTCTACCTGGGCCAGTGCCAAGGTATCCGGTTGGTCCTCCAGTCCTTCCCTGTCGCGTCCCACCCACTCAGTCTCCTTGCCAATCAGTTCTGTGACCGGGGCCCATCCTTCCGAAAGCTGGACTGACCATGGGTTGGCAGTGGCCGAGTCTATGATCTCCTGTGCCAAAGGCAGAGTAGCCTCAGCCTGGCTGTCCGTGGCCACCGCGTAATCCGACCGCAAAGGATCAGGCGGGCATGACACGACAGTCAAAGCCACCTGACCTGCTCCTTGTGGGGCCTCGTCGGTCGGCCTCTCCTGGCCACACACCACCCCCACTGCCTGTCCCTCCTCCTTGTTATCACCCTCCTGCACCAACCACAACTCGCTAGTGCCCCTCTGACTTATCTCCTCGGCCACCGGGCCGGTATCCCTGACCGTATCAACTGCCAGCGCCGTGTCCTTATCTGAGCACTGCGCTCCCTGATTCACCACACCGGTCTCTCCAGCTGTCTCCAGTCGCATGGGCAGCTCGTCCTGCACGACCATTGGCTCGTTCGTAGATCTCGGAGTGGCACCCCTTCATCAAGGGGATAGGAGTAGCAACAAGTGTTGCCTAGATGGTGGCTTCAGAATTACTGATGTATTACTTTGTATGGTCTTTGTAAATAATTAATAAAATGGCTGCATGCATCGTCCAGATGCAGAGGCCGGGGGGGTATATCCTCCTTTTTTTTATAAAAGTAGACATATAAGTTGTCATCTTTAGTTTCTTTTGCTAGCCAGACAAAGACGATTTATTATCACACTCGACATGAGATGTTGTATCCACACGCATATAATCGATCTAGCAATTGAGCATCATGGACATCCAAAACACAAGATAAGAACACCGTAAAAAAACACAAGTACTCGAAAACGACTGGAAAGTAGTCTCATAAGATCATTTAGCCATTGAAGCAATCACTAGTCTCATCAGATCATTTAGCCATTAGAGCAATCACACGTCTCACAAAGATCAAGTAGAAGCACAAATGGATCAGATGTGCAACAAAGAGAGAATCATCCATAGTACTTCCTTTGTAAAGATCTAAACGCTTTTATATTTCTTTAGAAGGGGTATTACAGTAATAATTAAACAACGAACATTAGTTGGTACTCTCTCCGTCCGTAAATACTTGTCATCAAAATGAATAAAAGGGGATGTATCTAGACTATGTATCTAGACGTATATTAGTTCTAGATACATCTTTTTTTATCCATTTTGATGACAAGTATTTTCGAACGGAGGGAGTACAACATATGTAGAATAGGTATTAGCGTTTCTCGATCGGGGTCAAATTATGCAACACTTGTCACCAACAACACGTCAAACAGAGGAAATCCAACGACATATTCATAGGCCGTGTTCGGATTCCCTCCGCTCCGCGGCTCCGCGCCGGAGCGGAGCGGCAATCCAGTTTAATTAACGCCATAATTTGCGGAGTTGGTTAAACCCCGCTCCGCGCACTCCGCTCCGTGAGGAATGCTGAACGCGGCCTGAGAATAACCATTTTATACTAGTATAACAGTAGAGCATTGGGCATCTCCAACAGCCGCGCTTTGCGCCGCGCGCTAAAAACAAGTATGCCGCACACGCTTCGGCAGGTTTAGCGGGGCCGCCAGCGCTGGCTCCAACAGCCGCGCTTTAATGCAGCACACGCGCCGCTCTAGCAGCGCGCGTGACTCATCGGGCATTGCATATATGGCATTTTGGACACAAAATGAGTTTGAAACATTCAAAATGCAATGAACATGACATATAAAATTTCACACAAACAAGTTGATGAATAAAAGTTCATGCCCACAAGTTCAAAATCATGCTCAGAAGTTTATCCAACCAAGTTCAAAATGCAAACCAAGTTCAAGACACAAATGAAAAACACATCAATCCTCTTCCTCGTCTTCGTCCTCATCTTCCGAAGACGATTCTTCCGCGTCCGAAGATGAATCTTCCTCCCTCTCCTCATCACGCACCGCATCATGTGAAGCTCCGACGGTGTTGGCAAGATCTTCAACGACATCTTCATGGGAATGTGTGTGAGGAGGCACATCGAAAGACATTATGCCCATGGCGGCCGGAGGTGCACCCATGCCTTCCATGAGAGAAGCAAAACTCAAGCCTCCCATGGCGGCCATAGCATCGGGGGGTGCTCCAAAGCCACCCATGCCTCCCATGGCGGCCGGAGGTGCACCCATGCCTCCCATGGCACCTAAACTGCTCATGGTACCTCCAAAGCCACCCATGCCACCCATGGCACCAAGGCCACCGCCACCCATGCCTCCAAGGCCACCGCCACCCATGCCACGAAGGCCACCGCCAATGCGGTGAGCGGGTTGCCGGCGTGTGCGTCCATGGGTGCAATTCGCCGACGCTGGCGCGCGCGGGGCGTAGGAGGCGGAAAGGGAGAGAGTGCGGCGCGAGCGCTCGAGTGTGCCGCGTGCGGAAGCGGGGGCCCCAAATACACCGCGCGGGATAGCGTATCCGACCACGTGCCCAACTCGTTATAGCGCGCCCGCTGGAGCCACCCACCGCGTTGCGCGCGCGCTAAAATGGCCTATTTTGCGGTGCGACACTTGTTTAGCGCGTCCGTTGGAGATGCTCTAAGCATCATTTCGGCATTAGACAGGTGAAGGCGAAATGCACCACCGTCGCCGCCGCCACAGTGCATAGTAAAAGGTCTCTGCCTTTTTGCAGATCCCGGCGATCCTTCCTCCTCCCCCGCTGTTCGAATCAGGTCGTCGTCTTCCTCCTCTCCCGCAGATCGAATCTCGAAAGTGAGGTACACTGTATCGAGCCCTAGAATTTGTATCCACCTATTGTCCCTGCGAATTCCATGGATACACTTCAATTGATTGATTGCTTGTTATCTATCAGTAGGTCCATGTCTCATGATTAATTTGGTTGTGAAGGAAATCGAGGAAAGAAGAAGCAAGATATGCCCGGTGTGCTATACTATAGAAGGGTTCCTCCTTCTGAACCTCGAGAGCCAGACTCCCCTTCCTCGCCTGAAACTCAATTTGTGGGTGATGAATATTCTCCTTCGTCTTTACCTCTTGTCGATCAGAGCCCCAATATGTAAGTTGAATCAATCGTCTCGTGCTTATATGTTTGATTGGTTATAGCATCATATATTATCCTTTGGCCATTTTAATTTTTGTTTCTATTAGGCTATAAGTATGCAGCTGCTATCGCTTGGCGTAAAGCAAGCGTTCCGTTCAGTACAGGCACAAGGTAGAGCGGGATAGGTGTGTTTAAGTGTAGTTGGGCCATGGGCCGGGTGTATCGAGTAGAGTGGGCCGTGGGCCGGAGCAAGCCAACCGAGCGCAGTTATAAGCTCGCGGTGGAGTCTGTAGCAAGGCATCGATTGGAATTTGAATTCATTCTGTCTCTGTTATCCTCTCTTCATGTCTGTCGTCTCCTACCTTCTTTCTCTCTCTCGTAAATTCCCCATTTCAGATCGAGAGATCGCTGGTGATTCGACCCCAAATCCGGCGAACTGGTCCGTTCACCGGCAAGGGTGTGACAATCTGGTATCAGAGCATCGGTCCGTGGCTCGCTTCCGCAACCTCGAGAGTGTACCCAGCAAATTCCGAGGCAACGGTCTCCGGTCACCTTAGGGTTCGACTGGTGTAAATCCTGACCTGAGGTGGGTTGCTTTAGAGGGAGGCAACATGGCCAAGTTCAAGCCCAGCGCGCAGACACGTTACCTTGCCGTGGAGATGGAGGCGTTTCAGGAGCGCATGTTGAAGGAGCTTGCGGCGATGCGGGTGGAGCAGAGCAAGCTCGCTGGAGCGGCTGAGATTTGTCAGCGTCTAGAGGCGCTTGACGCGAAGCTGGAGGAGCAGTCGCAGCGCCTGGACCAGGTTCAGGTGAAGGTCAACCTCTCCTGTGACACACTCGGCAAGGTCTAGCAGGAGCAGGTACAGGCTGGTAAACAAAGCGTGGTGACATCATAGACGGCGCGACCAGCAGGCCGTTCATCCCCACCATCGCATCTGACCGATGGGGTTCTCGGTGCGGCTCCAGGATCCAAGGCACGCAGTCAGATGCGCCATCCTTAGGTACATGTCACAAATCCATATCCCAGCGGGGAACAGGGTGAACACGTGTTATGCGATGATGCGACGGGAAAGCGAAATTGGATGCCGAAGATGGATTTTCCTAAGTTTGATGGAACTGGGGTGCGCATATGGCTCGATCAATGCGAGTCATTCTTCCTGCTGTACAGAATTCCTGAAAATTTTCGTGTCACGTCTGCTTCTCTGAATTTGGTGGGCAATGTTGCGCATTGGTTTCAGTCATACAAGAAGATGGGGATCTGGCCAAACTGGCAACAATTCTGTGAAGTAGTGACAGAGGAGTTTGACATCAATGTCCATAGGGAGCTATTGCAGGACTTGATGAAGCTGAAACAAGTGGGAACAGTGGAGGAGTACAAAAAACAGTTCTACCAGTTAGTGTATAACATCAGGTTATATGAGCCTACTCTTAGTGATACGTTGCTGGTCACTCATTTCATTCTAGGTCTGAAAGAGGAGTTGCATGCTGTGGTGGAAATACAGTTGCCCGCTAATGTGCAAAAGGCTGCTCTGTATGCTGTGGTGCAGGAGCGTTTGTTGGTGCAATCAAAGGGAGGCAAGCCTAGTTACCAGAAAGGACTGCACAATAAACAGGACAACAAAACTTCTTTTTCTCCAGGGGAGTTATGGAAGGCAAGACAGCTCAAAGAGTACAGGAGGGCAAATGGCTCGTGTTACAGTTGTGGAGGGAAATTTGTTCCAGGGCATGTTTGTGCTGCAACAGGAGGTGCTAATGCTCAGTTGAAAGCTGTTGAATGTGTGAATCCTCAGGAAGTTATTTCAGATGCACTGTTGGATGCTTTGTTGGAGGAGCATCATGAGGAATGTGCAACTATTTCAGTGCAAGCTCTGTTAGGTGCACCTCATCCTAAAACCATTCAGTTCAGAGCTCTGATTGGGAATCAAGTGGTGTTAATTCTCTTGGATTCTGGCAGTACCCATACATTTGTGGACCAAGCATTATTGGAGAGGATTAAAGTTACTACTGAAACTTTACCTGTTCCAATTTCAGTTAAGGTGGCAAATGGTGATTAGCTACAGTGTACTGAAACAGTCCCTAATCTCACCTGGTGGTTGCAAGGCCATAGTTTCACTAGCCCTATGAAAGTGTTACAGTTGGGTGGATATGATATTATTTTAGGTATGGATTGGTTGGAGAAATGGGGGGTAATGCAATGTCACTGGGCTGAGAAGTGGATTCAGTTTGAGGATCAAGGAAAGTCTGTGAAGTTACAAGGTGTGATCTCTAAACCAAATACTCAGTTACAAGAAATGTGGAACAACTAGTGAAGTGGGATAAAGGCAATGACATATGGGCTGTGGCCCTAATCCAGCCAGTGTTTGACAAATCTCAACAGCAGGCCATGCCAGAGGAAATAAAGGAGGTTCCGCAATAGTATCAGGACGTGTTTAGTGAACCCAAGTCTCTGCCACCTGCTAGAGTGTTTGATCATGCAATAAATTTGATTCCTGGTTTAGTTCCTGTTAACAGCAGACCCTACAGGTATTCTCCTTTGCAGAAATATGTGATTGAACGCCAAGTGGATGAAATGCTCAAGGCTGGGTTAATCACACCTAGTCTTAGTCCATTTGCTTCTCCAGTTCTGTTAGTTAAAAAGAAAGACGGCTCTTGGCGTTTCTGTGTGGATTATAGAAAGCTCAATGCTCAAACTATAAAGAGCAGATTTCCTATGCCAGTGGTGGAAGAGTTGTTGGATGAATTGGCTGGCACTAAATGGTTTTCAAAGCTGGATCTTAGGGCAGGGTATCATCAAATCAGGATGTTATCTGAAGATGAACATAAAACTGCTTTCAAGACTCACCATGGTTAGTTTCAGTTCAGAGTGGTTCCTATGGGGCTGGCCACTGCTCCTGGTACATTCCAACGTGTCATGAATTACTTATTTCCTGGCGGAAAGTGTGTGCTGACATTTATGGATGACATTTTGGTGTTTAGCAAAACTCTGACAGATCACATAAAACATTTGAAAGAAGTGCTTCACGTGCTCAGAGAAAATCAGTTTTATGTAAAAGAGAGCAAGTGTTCTTTTGCACAGCAGTCTCTGGAATATCTGGGTCACATTATTTTAGTGGAGGGTGTGGCTACTGATCCCAGTAAAACAACAGCTATGGTGGAATGGCCTGTGCCCACAAGTGTAACTGAATTAAGAGGTTTCTTGGGTTTAACAGGTTATTACAGAAAGTTTGTGCAAAATTATGGGATTATTGCAAAACCTTTGACAATGCTCCTTAAGAAACAAGCCTTTGCATGGTCTGCAGAAGCTCAAGTTGCTTTTCAGCAATTAAAGCAAGCTATGGCTTCCACTCCAGTCCTAGCTCTTCCCAACTTTGACAAGCCTTTTTGTGTAGAAACAGATGCTTGTGATTCTGGGGTTGGAGCTGTTTTAACTCAGGAAGGGCATCCAATTGCTTTTTACAGTAAAGCTCCGGGAGTCAAAAATCAGAAGTTGTCTATATATGAGAAGGAATTTTTAGCTATTATGATGGCAATTGGTAAGTGGAGAACTTACCTGTCCAGGGGGCCATTTGTGATCAAGACAGACCATCAAAGCCTATGCCACTTAGGAGATCAAGTACTCACTTCTGATTTACAGAGAAAGGCCATGACCAAGTTAATTGGGCTGCAGTTTACTATTCAATATAAGAAAGGGGTAGAAAACACAGTGGCAGATGCTCTGTCCAGGGTGGCTCACTTGTTTCCTATCCAGGCCATTTCTACTTCCCAACCAGTGTGGTTACAGGAAGTCCTTAACTCTTATGCAGTGGATTCAGTTGCTCAAGAAATGTTACAGAAACTGGCAGTTGATGAAAATGCCTGCCCTGGGTTCAAACTTCAGAATGGGTTGTTAAAGCATAATGAGAGGGTGTGGATTGGAGCTAATGCTGGGTTACATACTAAACTTAATAGGGCTTTTCATGCATCTCCCATTGGGGGACATTCTGGAGTGTTGCCTACTTATTTCAAAGTCAAGCAATTATTCAGTTGTCCAGGGATGAAAACTGATGTGGAAAATGTGGTCAAATAGTGTGCTATCTGTGAGCAAGCTAAGCACGAATTGTGCAAATATCCAGGTCTGCTGCAACCGTTGCCTGTTCTTGATGGACCGTGGCAATCGATCAGTCTGGACTTTGTTGAAGGGCTGCCTAAGTCTGATGGTTACAGTTCTATTTTAGTTGTGGTGGATCGTTTTTTGAAGGTCAGTCATTTTATACCCTTGAAACACCCTTTCACTGCTGCTGTGGTAGCAAAAGCTTTTATGAATTCAGTGGCGCGATTGCATGGTCTGCCTCTATCCATAGTTTCAGACAGGGACAAGGTATTTACCAGTGCTTTCTGGAAAGAGTTATTCAGGGTCTGGGGAACTGAGTTGCAAATGAGTACGGCCTACCATCCTCAAACGGATGGCCAAACTGAGCATGTCAATCAATGTCTTGAAATGTATCTTCAATGTGCAGTCCATGATTGCCCAACAAAATGGAACAGTTGGCTGCCACAAGCAGAATTTTGGTACAATTCTTCGTTTCATTCTGCATTAGGGTGTTCTCCATACAAAGCTTTATATGGTCAAGAGCCTAATATCGGTCAGTTAGTTGCACCTGTTACTTCTCTCAATACGGATGTACAAAGTGGGATATCTACTCAGACAGAGCATACTGCAAATCTGAAGGGGCATCTGCACAGAGCGCAGGCCAAGTATAAGCATTATGCAGACAAGAACAGATCACCTTGGGAGTTTGCAGTGGGAGAGCAAGTTCACTTGATGCTTCAACCATACGCGCAATCGTCGATTGTCAATCATCCTTGTCCGAAGCTGGCGCTCAAATTCTTTGGTCCTTTTAAGATTCTGGAAAAGGTTGGACAGGCTGCTTATCGGCTTGAGTTACCCAAAGGCAATCAGGTGCACCCAGTTTTCCATGTTTCGCAGCTCAAATCTCACATTCCAGATCATACACCTGTGTTTATAGTGTTGCCAAAGTTGTTGGACTTGTCTTTGCCTGGAATGGTGCCGGAAGAGATTATTGACAGAAGGTTAGTTAAGAAAGGAAATGCAGCGTATTTGCAGGTGCTGGTCAGGTGGTCTACTCTGACCAACGAGAGCGCTACATGGGAAGATTATGAAGTGATCAAGAAGCATTTTCCAGATGCACCAGCCTGGGGTCCAGCTGGTTCTCAAGGGGAGGGAATTGTAAGTATGTAGCTGCTATCGCTTGGCGTAAAGCAAGCGTTCCATTAAGTACAGGCACAAGGTAGAGCGGGATAGGTGTGTTTAAGTGTAGTTGGGCCATGGGCCGGGTGTATCGAGTAGAGGGGGCCGTGGGCCGGAGCAAGCCAACCGAGCGCAGTTATAAGCTCGCGGTGGAGTCTGTAGCAAGGCATCAATTGGAATTTGAATTCATTCTGTCTCTGTTATCCTCTCTTCCTGTCTGTCGTCTCCTACCTTCTCTCTCTCGTAAATTCCCCATTTCAGATCGAGAGATCGCCGACGATTCCACCCCAAATCCGGTGAACTGGTCCGTTCACCGGCAAGGGTGTGACATAGCCTGACACTGTGATGCGAATATCAAGCCTCCAGCTTGATGAAAACAACCCTACGTTACCACTTCTTCATCCTGAGCACGAGATGTAAGTCAGCTTTTGATGGATTTACCTTTCTTATCATGAAACATACATAAATATTTGTAGACAAACTTCTTTCTGAACCATTGCCCAAAGTCCATCAGTTTGACCTATATGATTGCCTATTCTGTTGCTCATCACCATGTTTTCACAATCGATCATTCATGCTGTCCCATATGCATTACTTTATGAAATAGTCAGGGTCTGCAACAGCTCCTTTTATTTTTTTGTCAAATGATCATAATGCATGATAACCATGCCTTTTGCCTTTTTGACCTTTTGGTCAAATTTAGGTCGTCTGACTGTGAGGACTATGCACCGGATTCTCCAGAGTGGAACTCCTCAGATGATGAGATGGTCCAGAATCGCCGGCTGTATGACTATGAGGGACGTCTTCAAAGGCAATCTGATGACTATGCAAACCTCGCATTGGAGCATTACAACAACGATGAGAAAAACAAGGTAAAATGTATATTGACCTCTATCTTGTTCATTAGTGGGAATTAAATGTTGTTATAGACCAGAGGAATAAACTGCAATTTGCACTTTACTGTATTTAATATTTTCATGTGTCCTTTTAGAAAAACATATAGTTGGCAGTCTAATATTTTTGGTTTTTAGCCACACATGGCCACACCTTTAGGAAAGCACAATTTAACCAAGACGAGTGTTTGGTTTTTGCCACACCTTAGACAAGATGCTTTTTTTAACAAATAGATGACATATGTCATACACTCAAAAAGTGTGGAAATATTCCCTTATGCAAGACAAAATGTGGCTAAGATTTATGCACCTATAGTTGGGCAAGTTTGGCAAAATTTGTGTGGCCCAGTACGGCAAAGTTAGCCTCAAAGCAAACAGGCCGACATGAGTCGTTGTTCTCTAATGATTTATCATTTAGTTTCCTGTCACCTTCCACTTACCAGGCAAGGTAGTTGCAGCCTTGCAGATCCATGTTGGGTATGCTTCCCATCTCTCACAAATTAGTGGGTTCTTCCGTGATACATATGTGGAAGATAAATAGCATACAACTTTTGTTGGGTGGTTCTTTGTTGTTCAGTTAATCAGCAACCAAAATAACTTGTCCAAGTCCATTGATGACCACTCTATGCCTATTTGCACCTGTGTCAAGCCCACCAATTTTCTGTAGATCAATGTACATTAGAGATAATGTAAACTATGGATTTTAAACTTAGCAGTCTTACATCAAAATATCAACAAATGTCGTATTGCACCATTTGTAGTGTAGCATTCTTTTTTGGCTAGGTCAGTTGTCATGCAAGTTCTACAGACTTATAAAAGGTTATATAGGATTACTAGCAAACTATCATTAATATTACAACAGATCAACAACTTCTTGTGTTTCTAATTATCTTGTATTACTATGTAACTATTAACTCCTATACTCCATACTTCTTCATTTACTTTAGTATTCTAATAAAAAAGACTGATATTCATTTTTAGTCTCATTGTTATAAAATATGTGTTTGTTCTCAATCATTCTTAATTTTTTGTTCTATATGTTAGATCAAGTATGAGTTAATCAAAGCGATAATCAGCAGTGCAATATGGAATCAAGTTTTATATGGTCATGTAAACTTCATAGCAAAAGGCACTTTGAAGAATTCAAAGGAGGAGTTCTTCTTTGCAGAGCTACGATATGAATATGATGTAGGTGATTATGTGCCTACGTGCATAGTTGCTCTGGAAGAAAATGAAAGAGTTGGTTAGTTCTACACCGAAATTTAAATTTGTTCTTCGTATTGAATCCCGACATATTAGTCATAATTTTTGCAGATGGGTTTGGGGGAACTGAGAGTGAAACGGATCGCATGACTAAGCGTATTGATAATCAGCACTGCTATGCTTGTGGAGAGCTAGTTAAGCACCCAACAGATGGGTCATTGTATGAGGCTGGTCACATTGCAAATCATTGTTGTTATGGCCATTGGTACTGAAGATACTATTATGGGTGTTGGGATCAAAGCAACTAGACGATATAATATTATATGTACAAGACTTGCTTTAGAAAGCTCCACTCTCCGGCATTTTCTACAGGTCAAGAAGCCAGGGATTACAAGAGTATGTAACAACATTTTCTACATTGAGAGCTTCTTTACAGTAGACGTATGTGCTGGAAATTACACACTGACTAGCATACTGATGTGCAAATATCTGGAAGCAAAGAATCACTTCTTGAATCTCCTGGAGGATGTGGTAGTTGTGTGTTCAGGCAATCAGTTTCAATGAGTATGGACTGCAGGCTTTCTCCTGTGCCATCACCATAGCATCTCGGCATGCCAAGAGCTCCAAGCTCAGAGGGTCAGCAAGCACCGTTATTATCATGCGCCATGACGCCTATGCCTTCCTTTCCCTGTAATGTGTCTACATCTCCATCAACATTCAGTTTGGTCCAGCTCGATGCCCGAGCAGTCCAACTGGCTAGCCCTATAATATTATAAGACTGGCTTGGGATGAATGATTGTTAGCAATAGTGTTGTAATAGTGTCTATTATTGTCTATTAATGAAAGAAGTCTACTTTTGTACATTGGAGTTTGCATGAGAGTTCATTTTTGGACCTGAAATGATCTGAAATAGGTCCTTAGGCATTAAAAGAACGGTTTGGTGAGACAAAATTATAAGTGGCTGGGGGTCACACGAAATTGTGGCTGAGGGTCGTACGATGGTATTCTTTGCTTACACAAAATTGTGCACGACCTCCGCAGAAGAGGTTCTCGCGCTATTATTCTCAAACTTCATTTTGAAAAGGCGTACGATTCTGTTAGTTGGAGCTTTCTTCCTCAGGTCCTTCATGCCAAAGGGTTTGGTGCTGGTTTTGTGCATGGGTTGATGCAGCTGGTAGCTGGGGGTCACACGGCTGTGGCTGTGAATGGCTCTATCACTAAATAATTTGCCAATGGTTGTCGCCTACGACAAGGTGACCCGGTTTTGCCCATCCTCTTTAACTTTGTGGCAGATGCCTTATCTTGCATGCTGGATCACGCAGCCTCGGTAGGCCATATTTCTCCTGTTGTGTCGCACCTTCTCCCCCAGGGTATCACACACCTCCAATACGCTGACGATTATCTTGGTGGAATTGAACAAGGCATGTCTTGCCAACCTTAAGTTCATCCTGTTATGTTTCGAAGCCTTGTCGGGGCTTAAGATAAATTTCTCTAAAAGTGAGGTGATTGTGACTAGGACTGATGAGGTGGAGGCCATTAGGGTTGCTCAGCTTCTCTATTTTTCGCTTGGCTCCTTTCCCTTCAAGTAACTGGGCATGCCTATCTCTCCTTACCATCTGCATGCTAAGGAATTCAAACCTTTAGTGGCTAAAGTGGGCAACAGAGTTATGCCATGGCGCGGCAGATATAATACTCAGGCAAGGAAAGTTTGTCTCATTAACACGTGTCTCTCCTCCTTGCCTCTGTTCATTATGGGCTTCTTCATGCTCTCTTTGGGTACTCACGCTGGTTTCGATAAACATAGGGGGTCCTTTTTTGGAATTCTTCAAAGAACAAACGCAAATATAGGTTTGTCAAATGGAAGGTCATTTGTAGGCCTAAAAGCCTTAGGGGGCTGGGGATTTTAAATAATGTGGTGATGAACAAGTGTCTCATCTTAATTCTTGATTTGTGCCGGAATAGGAGGCTTCCCAGATCGATCTGAATGCTGACCGTCTAATCTATGGGTCCAAGTTGACGCGGCGTGATCCTGGCCGTTCGTTGGCTCCAGTTATGATTTGGTGTGCTGCTCCTCCCGTTCGCCCCTCTCATTTATAGGTGGGACCGGAAGCGCCAACGTGGGTGGCTCTCCTCTCTCTGGGTGCATGTTTGGGTGTGGGTGGGTGCGGGCGCTTCATGCGTCAGGGGGAGGGAGCCGCAGGGGGGGCGACTGGTCGACGTGCTCGAACGTCGTTCGTCGGAAGGTACGGGGTGTGGCCCGCCGGTCGAGTTGGCCGTTTGTGATTCGTTCGAGCAGTTCGACACTGTTCAACGGCGTGGGGCGTGGTGGGTGGGTCGTCTCCCTTATCCTGCGTCATCGCCTGCCTCTCCTCCTCTTGTCCTCCTTTCGTTTCGTTTTGAATTGGTGCTCACTGCTCTCCGTGCTCCCGCGCTCTGGTCTGCGAGTCGTCGCTAGGGTTGGTCACCGACGGGCTCCGATGGCGGCGCGTTGCGATGACGTCGGTTAAGGTGGTTCTCCTCTCGGTCCTCCCCTCTTTTCTCCACTCGATCTATCGTGTCTGACCACTTTTGGATCTAGGGTGTGTGTTCATTGTAGATCCGCTGTTCTCCTCTTCGCTGGGCTGGATCCGCTGCGCTGTTCTTCGATCTACGGGTAAATTTTGCTTTTATCCCGAGCCATGTGGTCTTCTTCAGCCGAGATGGGCTTTTGACGTTTGTGACGGCTGCTCTGTTCTTTGTAGTTGCTCCTGCTTGGTCAGTGAACCTGCTCGTCCTCGTGTGCGTGCTGGTCTTCGCGTCTTGATCCAAGGATCTGCAGGTCCATTACACTTTTCCTTTCTCTTTGTTGATAGGCCTTTTTTGTGTCTTGGTTGACTCTTGTGCACATGTGTGCGTGTGCTGGTTGGTTTGCTATGGTACGCATGTCGGTCGGGTGTGTTCGTGTGCTATTGTGCTCGTTGTGGTATTCCCGGCGTTAGGGTAGGTGTGCACAGTGACAGATCATGGTATTCTTGTGCTGTTGTGGCGAACCAGCGCATGTCTTTGTCTCTGGGTGGATTTTAGTTGTTCTTGCTTTTGTCTTGTTTGCCTGGTGATAGGTGACAGGTGTGTGGTTTACTGCTTCTTTGGATCTTGCTACTTTGGATAGGTTCCTGGTGAATGGATGTTTGTTTTTACCACTCCATTAGGTGCTTGGCTTTGTCTGGGTTCATAGGATTTGTTTGTTGGTGGTTTTCTACCAACTTTTGTTTCCTTTTGAATTTTGTCAGGTACATGCCCTTTTACTTACAGGGGGTTGGGGGAAGATCTACTTTAGACTTACTTATCTTTAGCTTTTGCTGGGTCCCTTGGTTAGTTTCTCTGTAGGGGATCTTTGTTTGTTTTCTGTCCAGGATTTGGCCAGGTCTAGCTAGATCACTAAAGAGTTTGTTGCTTTGTTTGTGGGGTTTTGTTCAGGAAGTCATGGATGCATGTTTGCATGTGCCTTTTGGGTTTGTCTAGGCATAGGTTCATGCTGGCATGTGCCTTTTGGGTTTGTCTGCTACAATGTGTCCCATGTGGATCAACCTACTGTGTCTGGATTCGTCCAATGGCCTTCTGAAAAAAATGGAGAAGCATGGTATCTTCATGATCTTGTGTTGGGCAGTGTGGTCTGACTGGGTTAATATGACTTGGTCCTGCCTTGTTTGAATTCATTGTTGTTTATGTTGAGCCTTGCTGAGGATTGTTTAGTTCATTGTTGTTTATGTTTAGCCCTGTTCAGGATTGTATAGCTCATATCATTGATATGGGGTTAGTATGGCTTGGTCCTGCCTTGCTTTTATGTCATTGTCGTTTGTGTTCGGCCTGTTGAAGGTTGTATGGCTCGTGTCACTGATTTGGAAGAGAGTGTTTGGTATGGGTTCGATGGATTGTGTTTGCAGGAGTTTTTTAGGTTCATTTTCATATATGTTTGTTATGTTGCCTCTTTGATTTGGGTGTTGCCTTTGTTGATGGTTTTCCTGTCTTCTACTCGCTGTTTTGCAGGTTGTTTTGGTCTAGAGGTTATTTCTCCGAGCCGACTGTGTTGATAGGCCCTGTAACATGGTGGTGGTGTTGTTTGCTTCGCACGGTAAGCTATAACCAGATTGATTTCCTGCTGTTGGTTATAAGATTAATCTCCATGTCTTTCACTACATATGCTCATGCGTTTGTCCCTTTGTATGGTGTGCGTTGGTATTTTCTCGATTTTCCTTAATGTGTCATTACTACAGGCATGTTTATCCCGCGTTCTTCCTGTGTGCCTCTGTTTGAGGCTGTTGCGACGTACTGTCGACTGCCGTTCCATTCATATGTTCGAGAGGTGGCATCTGATGGTTCTCTACTTGGAGAGGTTGAGATCGATGTTCTTGTTAGGGAAGATGTAGTACAGTGCCAAACCCATTTTTTCTGGGGCAGTTCGTTTGACGGTTGCTCCTCTTTATACGATCAGGCTGCTTATCAAGCAGTTTGGTTTTTACAGGGGGTTTATGGCTTTGTTATTGCGTATTATAATTATGAGAGCATGCTAGCATATAAAGGTGTTGCGCAGTTGGCTGTGGTGCTTGCAGGTGCGCTTGCTCGGTCTACCTGGCCTTTGATGCATTCAGGTGGACAGAGGAACACTGCTGGTGTAAATGCAAGTGTTCAGCTCCAGCTGTTGTATTCACAGTTGGTTGGTTCGGTTCGTGAGTTCTAGGGGCTGGTTAGGAGAGTGTGGGTAGGCTGTGTCAGAATTATTATAGTGTTCTATTAGGGATCTCTATAATAAATAGTTTGGCTTTGTGATTAATTGAGTTTTTTTAATTAATCAGCCTGTCTAGGTTGCTCCTCTTTGGCATTTGTCTGTGTTTATATCTTCCACCTTTGCTTTTGTTTTATCTTAACATGCAGTACTTGCATTCATGTATGCTCATTGTTGGTGATGGCTCGTCGTCGCCATGTGTTACATGCTCCTCCTGTTGGTGCTCTGGGTGTTCATAAGAGAAAGAGTATGTTGTCTTGTGTGGTCATTTGTTTATGTTTTGTTTGGTATGCACGTGCTCACTTGTGTTGGCTCTATCGGTTTCCCAGGGGATGGCTAGTTCCTCGTTCTCACTCCTGCCATGTCGGCTAGAAACTGAAAAAGGCATAAATTACTTAGGACCCTTCGTCGCCATGGTGTTACAGGTGCTGGTCTCCATGTTCGTGGGTGCATATTTGTTTTGTTTGGTTTGTATGTTTCGGGTGTTGTTTCTCACAAGAACGCGCGTGTAGATCTTGGGTTTATAGATGGGTTACCAGATGAGTTGCCTCCTGACTGGACCGGGTTTCCTGTCGAGGTTGTTGACAATCTCAAAGGTACTGGCTGTTAAGTTCTTGATAATTGTGCTTTCTCCTTTTCATATGATGGCTGGCCTTTGAGTATTGCATTTTCTGTAGCGTCCTATAAGGACAGGTCTTACCATGGTCCTCCCGAGTATCAATGCCCCCATTGTAAGGCCTCTTTTTGGTTTGAGGAGAGGGTCAAGTCGTCTTCTTCATGGGTGCAACGTAAAATCGTTTATAACCTTTGTTGTAAAGGTGGAAAAGTCATTGTTAAACCCTTCAAGGAACCACCCGCTTTGTTGAATCGCTTGTTATCTTGATCGCGTTTCCAAGAAATTCCTGACTAAGATACGACAATACAATTGCATGTTTGCATTTACATCTATGGGGGCGACCATTGATCATTCGTTAGAGGGTACGCAGGGTCCTAACCTTTACAAGATTTGTGGTAAGGTCCATCACCGTATTGGTTCTCTTTTGCCATCGAAAGATGAGCCGCCTAAATTCGCCGAGATGTATATTTATGACACTGCTAATGAAGTGACCATAGGATGAATGCGGTCAATGTAGATGGTACTTCCTCAGGAAAGTTAGATCGTTCTATTGTGGAGGGTTTAAAGGATATGCTTGACCAGAACAATTCTTTGGTTAAGAAGTTTAGGATGGCTAAAGAGAGGTTAGAGGAGCATCCAGCTGAGCGTATAGCTACTAGGATCATTGAGCCTGGTGAAGGTGATGGTCCATAGTATAACCTGCCCTGGTTGTTGGTGATTTTACTTTAGATGCGTCTTCTCGAGATATCAGGATACATGATAGGGTTGAAGGGATGCAACAAATTAATTCTTTGCATCCAACCTATATGCCATTGCAGTATCCGTTGTTGTTCCCGTATGGTGAGAGAGATTTCCAAATTGATGTTCCATATAAAGGATTGCGGGCCAGGGAAAAGACCAGGGGTAAAGTTACTATGCAGGACTATTACTGTTATGCATGTCATTATCGCCCGGAACAGCCAAATCCTTACTTATGTTATGGGTCTTTGTCTTCACAAATTGTTGTTGACTGTCGCACTTGCATTGAGAGCAGCGACTTTGGTACATACTTAGGCACCAGGATGATTTTCGATCTGAGCATATGCAGTGTGTTACCGATGCAGTTGGTTAGGGTTATGTGAATGGTTGGTCTGTTGGAAAAAAAATATTTGCCCGTCGAGTCATACTAGTGGGAAACGTTACTTTCAGGAGAACTTCCAAGATGGTCTTGCAATCTGTCGAGTGTATGGTGCCCCTGATATTTTTACTACTTTTACGTGTAATCCAAAGTGGCTTGAGATCGCTGAAGCCTTACAGTTAGAGCCTGGACAAAAGCCACGTGACAGGGCTTACATTGTTGTTAGGGTCTTTAGCATGAAACTTGATGAATATCTAGATGAGATTAAGTCGGGGCGTGCCTATGGTCCTATAAAGGCTGGTACTATCTTTTCCCCTTTCAGTCAGTCTACTATCTGAGATTTTCTGCTTAGTGCATATGTGTTTCTCCGTTTTGTTTGAACCGCTGTTGTTTTTGCTTTTCAGTTCTATACATCGTTGAGTTCCAGAAACGGGGACTGCCACATGCTCATATCCTTGTTTGGTTGAAGGGAGATCATTCAAAGGTTAGTGCAGATGTCATTGACTCCTTTGTGTGTGCCGAGATCCCAGATCCTCTTGTTGATCCATTGGGGTATTCATTAGTTTCTGAGTTTATGATGCATGGTCCGTGTGGTGACATGAATGATAAGTGTGTTTGCATGAAAAAAGGCGTCTGCTCTAAGCATTTCCCTAAGAGTTTTCAGGATATGACGACCATAGATGAAAATGGATTCACTTTGTATAGGCGTCATGACAATGGGCACCGTGTGTTTAAGAATTGTCACTATCTTGACAATAGACATGTTGTACCTTATAATATGGCCTTACTGAAAAAGTTTCAAGGGCACATCAATGTTGAGTGGTGTAACAAAACACAAGTTATGAAATATCTATTTAAGTATGTCACCAAAGGCCCAAATTTTTCAAAGGTGGTTTTGGAAAGAGCCAATGCTGAGAGCAATGATGACCATGCTTCTGCCTCTGATGGAGTGGATGAGATTAAAGAATATCGAAGCTATAGGTATATATGCAAGTATAGTGGTTTGTGGCGTATATATGGTTTTATTATACACGGAAAGATTCCCTCTGGTGAGCGTTTGGTTGTTCATTTGCCAAATATGAACTTTGTTAGTTTCAGTGCCCAAGCAAATCTAGAACCAATAGCTGATTCTCACTTCCTAAGAAAAACAATGCTCACCGAGTGGTTCAAAGCTAATTTAGAGTTTGAAGAAGGTTTAGGATTGACGTACTATGATTTCCCTACTAAATTTACGTGGGATAGTGCTGATAGGTCATGGCATGTTAGAGAGGGCTGCCAAAAGATAGGCCGCATTTACTATGTTCACCCAACAGGTGGCGAGTTATATTACTTGTAGATGCTTCTTATGATTGTAAAAGGAGTAACGAGTTACGAAGACCTTAGAACCTTTGAGGGTGTTGTTTACAGTACTTTCAAAGAGGCGTGCGCAGCTAGAGGTTTACTGGGTGATGATCTAGAATGGTACCGTGCATTTGATGAGGCGTCCGTCTGGGGTTTTGGGGCAAGCCTTCGACAGTTGTTTGTTACTATGCTTATTCATTGTGGGGTTAGGGATGAGAGGTTGTTCTTTGAGCGGTACTGGGTTACGCTTGCTGATGATATTAAACATCGTGTTAGGCTTGCCATGGGTAATCTTGAATATGAAATGTCAATTGACCAGCTTAGAGACCTGTTGCTCGAGGAGCTGACTGATGTGTTTGTTAAAAATGGGGCTCAGATAAGCGACTTCAATCTCCCTCCTAAAATGTCCTTTGAAATGTCTTTCTACGAAAATAGGTTGATTCGTGAAGAACTGTCGTATGACTCTGAAAAACTTGCAAAAGAAGCGATAGTTTTGCTTGGGATGCTTAATGTTGATCAACGGCTTGCTTACGATACTATTGTTGACTGTGTTTTAGAAGAAAATTCTGGTGTTTTCCTCATCTCTGGGTATGGTGGCACTGGGAAAACTATAATCTCTCTTCTCAGGGGGCAAAAAAAATTATTTTGACTGTTGCGTCTTAGGGTGTTGCGGCTTTGTTACTTGCGGGTGGTAGGACTGCTCATTCTCGATTTAAAATACCTCTTTTAATAGACCAGACCACCCTGTGTGATATCAAAAGAGGCACACACTTGGCTAATCTTATAAGAGATGCCTCTTTGATCATCTGGGATGAAGCACTTATGACAAGCAGAAGATGCTTTGAGTGCTTAGATCGAAATTTGCGTGACCTTCTGTCCTATGATGATCCTTTTCTTGCTGATGTTCCATTTGGGGGGAAAATTGTTGTCTTAGGAGGTGCCTTTAGACATATATTACCTGTTATTGAAGGTGGGTCTAGACCAAAGATTGTCGATGCAACCATAACAAATTCTCCTATTTGGAAATCTGTTTTGGTGCTGCGTTTGTCCATCAACATGCGTCTCTCGAGGCCTGGTGCGGATCCTGTGTTACAATAAGGTGTGGCATTGTTTAGTAAGTGGGTGTTAGATCTTGGAAATGGAAAACTCCCAACAACCAAAAGGGAAGGAGAATCTGAAGCCACATGGATAAAAATACCTGATGACCTATTGATTCATACTGATGGAGATAACATTTCTGCCATAGTTTCGTTGACTTATACAGATTTTCTTGCGAACTTTGATAAACCTGGGTACCTTCGTGAGTGAGCTATTTTAACCCCAACCGATGAGGTGGATGAGAAGGTTAATATTCATGTGATGTCTCTTATGCCGCAGAGTGGTCGAGAGTACTTAAGCTGCGACTCAATATTTGAAGCCACTGATACTGTGAAAGAAAGCAATGTTTTTTAATCCTCCAGAGGTTTTGAATGCGGTTTCAATGATAAATTTTCCTGAGCATAGAATATTCTTAAAACCCGATGTTCCTATCATGCTTCTTAGAAATTTGAGTCAAGCCAACGGCCTGTGCAATGGGACTCGCCTGATTGTTAGAGAGTTGGCTGATCGTGTGATTCGGGCTGTTATTATGACGGGTTCTCATATAGGAAATGTTGTCTACATACCCATAATAGAATTGACAGGGAAGAAAACCAAATGGCCTTTCATCTTGAAGCGACTACAGTTTCCTATTAGGTTGTGCTATGCGATGACGATAAATAAAAGTCAGGGTCAGACCTTATCTTTTATTGGAATATATCTGAAGCAGCCTGTGTTTACTCATGGGCAGCTCTATGTTGCTGTGTCACATGTCACGTCTATGAAATCCCTTAAGTTTCTTATAGAAGATAAAGATGAGAAGTGCATGTCTGAAAATCGAAATATCGTCTACCCCGAGGTTTATGCCTCGGCTGGTTCCTTTTGATCTTTCTCACTACATATGCCTTTGCTTTTGTTCGGACTATTTGTGACACTCTATGCTTTCCTGTTATACCTAATTAGCATGTCTGCAACCACTACTGCATGCGCATATTTACTATCGTTGCCTTACGCATCGTTATACTCTTTTGCCACGCTTCGGACGAACTTGCTGGCCCTGCAGTGTGAATATGCTTTTGGTCGTTTCCTTAGGTTCTCCTGTCCTGCTCGATGTTGCATTTTGAGTGTACCTGTCCTGTAACCCAGGACTTGGGACATGTCTCGTGTAATCTTGTCCGTCCCTACCGCTGTATCTTGCAGACAATTTTTTTTCTTCATGCAAGGTTCTTTTCTATATCGTTGGCAGTTTGTGAATGTGTGTCGTTTGATACCCTCTGTTGCTGTTTTTTCGGCTTTATATGTGTTCTCCTTGATTCTCACTCTTTTCAAACTACTGTTTCCTTTTTACAAATGGAGTTTATCCCTTTGTCTCAGCTTTGCCAGGGTACCACCATCTAGCGCATTCGTGTTTATGTCTCTAGGTTGTGGCAGCATCGTGGTGGAACTGACCACGACCCTATCAAGCATACAGATATGGTCCTTTTGGATGCACAGGTATAGTGTCCATGCCCCTTTTTAATGGTTATCATCGGAATTTACGTATCCTTGTTTGTATAGTTACTTATGCTCCGCTCCTTCGATTGATAGGGCAATCACATGTACGCTGAGGTCCCAGAGAAGAACGTTGATAGCTTCATTGATCATATCGAAGAGGGGAAGATATATGACATCCGAAAGTTCCTAGTATGCCCAAGGAAATACGTTTTTAGACCAGTGGAAGGTCATTCACTAATCAAGTTTACAAAGCGCACTGAGCTTGTGGAGAGGACTAGAATGGAGGCGGAGTTCCCCTTCTGTACGTATGCGCTGACTCCGATAGCTCACCTTCCCAGGCCAGCAGACATGCCTGAGCGCTTTATAGGTGATTCTGCAAATGATCAACTTTTGTCTTGTCTGCTTAGTTGGGGATCTTCGATAACCTATTTTCCTTGCTTAGATGTCATTGGATTGATTACTGGAATTTTTGAGGCTGTTCAGTATGTTAGTGCAAGCAGGATTGAGCCTTCCACTAAACGAGTTATTCATTTGAAAGATCTCACGTATGATCCCGATGTTTCCTTTGCCTTCAGAAGCATGTAAACTTTGCAAATGGTTCCCTGTACCTAAGCATGTATTGGTTTAATTTATGCAGGGCCATCAGATCATGGTCATATTGTGGGGAGAAGCAGCCCTGAATTTTGAAGCTGATGAGGTGATGGAGCTCGGCAGCACCGAGCCTGTCATAGTCATCCTTGTTGGTACACTGGTCAAGACTTATGATGGTGAGAATACTTGAGTTTGCTTAGCTGGGTTGTCACATCTCATATTTGGTACCTGCTTTGGTTTCTCAGTATCATACACATAATTGTGGGCTCATCCTTTAACAGGTCACAGGGGTGTGAGCGGCAGTGATGCCTGCCGATGGTACATCAATGAAGTCCTTCCTCATATCCGTGACTTCCGCAATAGGTGATTTAGTTTGTTTCTTCCTCTGCATCCAATCTTTGTCTGTATGCACGCCTATTGATCGCTGCTTGCCCAATCTTCTTTAGCATGTTCGAATGACCAGTGATGTGGGTCATCTATGTTTCAGAACACGATTCTTGTTTGTCGTTCACCTGTAGGCGCCATGACAATTTCACTGCTATTCAGCATATCAATTTACCTCGACAGACAACTGCTGAAGTGGATGCGCGGGTTAACTTAGAGACAAAGACAGTTTGAGAACTGGCTATTCTGGATATGTTTGATAACCGGGTAATTAATTTACCCATCTGGTCTTTCCGTTCAGAGCCGATTGTTCTTCGACTGTTTTTATCTAACACTTTTCCCTGCTTTGGTTATAGAATGCCCGGTTCTTTTGCACAACTGTTCTCACCAGACTTAATCCTTCTCAAAGTTGGTGGTTATCTTCATGCACTACCTGTCACAAGTCTTCCCTTCTAGATGGTACTGCCTACAGATGCTCAGATCCAGCTTGTGCGGAATAGATGCAATACCAAGGTAACTATCTATTTGCAAAACCGTGCTTGCTACCATATGAGCTGTTTGTTTCAGTTTGTTGCTTTTATTGAGATACATCTTTGCCTTGTCTTGAAGGTACCAGATTTGTTACGTTGCAAGAGATGATGATGCAGAGGTCAATGAGCCTGGTGAGGCTGAATTTGTCTTCTTTGATAGAGTGGGAAGGGAACTGGTTGGAGCATGATAAGTCTTTTACGCCATGGGCGATCACCTATTGTCCCACTTCTAGAGATTGTCCAGTCTGCCCATGGAGACCCTGTCACAACACGAGAGCTCTCTGCTGTTATCTCACGGAAATTCCATTTCTTTGTCTCCATATCAAGCAAGTGTTTCACCAGTGATGATGATGAGCTGTCATTCCAGGTGATGAGGATTGACACGCCTCTAGGAAAGCAACCACAGTCTTCAGTAGCGTATCGAGCTTCAAGTGTAACAACTGGAGCAACTGGCTCAGGATCTTTGCAAATGAGAGTCCTCCTCCTTTAACAGCGCCATGTGCATCATCCAGCTGTCTGCCCCCTGGCAGTTCCACGCCCCCACCTTTGATTGTCAACACCCCTGAGGTTCAACTCCATTCTTATCATGTTTCCTCTTATAGATTGGTTACTTGCTCTGTTTCTTTGCTTTGCCCAGTCATTTGATCTGTTTTTTCCTTTTCGATAAGAGCCAGGCTCTGCTTTCTGCTTTGTCATCCCCGCCTTCTGTGACGAAGCCAAGTGTGACTAGGTCCGTACAGTTACACTCAACTTGACATTTTCCTTTTGAGCTGGTGATGCACCTTTGTGTTTCATGCATTTTCTCTATCTTTTGCAGCGGTGTGGCATCTGAGGTTAAATGAAAGGATCAACGGGGACTTTTCAAGGACAATACGCCTGTCTCGGCTACCCCTATGATATCTAATCCAGTTGACAATCCTCTTGATGATGAAGAATACGATGGCTTGGTAATTTCCCCATCATCTATCTTTTCAAATATCTCGTGCCAGTCTATACTTATTTATGTATACATGTTTGCTCTCACAGGGCAGCGGGTCTGTCGCTGAGCAGGAGAGATCACCACTGCTTGTTGGTTCCACCGAAACAGATGGCCTGCCAGTACCTGATCAGGCTTCTGATGCAAAGAAGTAAGCTCTGTTTCTTTACTTGTGTCCAGGCACTTTGCTTCCATTGCAAAATGATTTAATTTGCCTTGCTGTTTTCAGGCCTCGCCTGTCTGTGCCTGCTGATGCTCGAGGCAACTCGAGCAAGCGGGGCAAAAAGAAGTAGGAATACTGCCTGGGTAAGCACAGAGCATTGTTTTTCATGATTTCTTCTTAGGTATCTTATGACCTGCGTTTACACCGACCGTTCTCATCGATGGTTTCCTATTTTTCTGGCTACTGTCCCAGGAGGCAATACAACTTTTGGAGATCCAACACTTTTGGGTACTGTCGTTGTAAATTGGTGGTTCCTTGCCGGTATGCTTGTACGAGTGATTCCCCTGCTTGAGATACCGCTCGCAGGCACTTAACACCACATCACTTGGTTGCTTATGGGTGACAATGACTGCGATCAGTCATGTTGCTGTCCATTCGGACTATCATGCTACCTGGCTAGAAACCGTCTTTTTGACAGGTTTGGATGGCTTGGCTCACTCTCTACAATTTCATTTCCAGGTTTACATACGTATGATGTCTTGTGCTTATTACTTGTTCGTTGCATCTTTCTAGGATACATGATCAATGCATCCATGCATGCCCTAGACTCGATGCCCGAGGTGAAATGGGAAGGCGAGTGGCTGGACATGCCCTGTGAAGTACTTTTGTCCCTGTTGTTTCAGTTTCGGTCACGGGCGATATTTGTGTGTCGAGGGTAGAAGTACTTATGTCAGGATTATTACCTTTGTAAATGAAAAGGCGATTGATACACTCTGATCACATCGTCGTAGCTTTGCTTTGTACTCCAGATGTTTATGAATCATTGAACCTAATCTATACCCGTGTTATCTTTCTTATTTAAATTTGTGTAAGTTTCACCTCTTGGCTCCCCTGCGGGTTGTTTCTTATGTCTTGCTCGGTTTTCATGTTAACATGTTACCCTGATAAATTATTTGGCAAAGTAAACACACCGTGGTATCCTGTGTATCATCTTTGGTGCATCCTCGTAGCTCCTCTGGTTCATACCCCTCCCGGAGGACCTCTGCTTATGCAAGGTACCTTACATTAGCTTTTGCTTCCAGGTAATTGCACCATGCACAAGACATTTTATATCTGTTTGATCCAACCACCTCTATATGGGCAGGGCTGTAATCGATCTGAACTATGGGTAGGTTCAGATCTATATAAACTTCTCATGTACTGCTGTGTCTGAATTCTCGACCTACCTCTTTAGTTTGAGTAAGTGAGCTAGCTACGTTCATCCATATGATAGTATCTGTTTTTCTTTTTTGATTTTCCATCATGATATTATAAAACCATGGCCAATGCATCCACGACCCGCTTGCTATTAGCTTGCTGTTTTTTCAACGAGAACCATACGAAGCTTAAACCCTCTCATGGGCTTCGGGTTTGGCCCACCTGTATATTGGTCGCCTCTCTGGTCTGCATATACTGCCCGTCTGCTCCATTAGGTCTCCAGCTTGGTTTTCCCTCTCCGGTCGGCGGCGCCTCTAGGGTTTTGCCTTCTAATCCTTCTGGTAAGTTTCTTCTTGCTTGCATTCTCCTCTCCTAATGTAATGGCGTGCCACCCTATACCCCCAATGTCCGGGCCTTGTTGTTGCTTTTCTCGATGTGCCATTACGTGTTCCTAAGCTTCCGCGTGCCTTCAAGAATCTCCTTGCACGTCTTTTTGATTTTGATTGTATCGATCTAGAGTACCCACATGTTCTTTACCGTATTCTTCTCGCATATGGAATCTAACAACGGTTATCTTGGTGCCGTTCTTGCCAGATGGCTTGTGTTGCTCTGTCCGATCTGCACGCCGGCTGGGACAAATAGTCCATCTGTGTCCGTCTGTCACGCCTATGGCATTACCGTGGTGGTTTGGAGAATGGACCTGTCAAAGTTGTGCACATGGTTCTTCTAGATGCTCAGGTACAAATTAAAGCTATTTAGAAGTATATTCCTGTTGCTCGGTGCTGCTGTCTGTCTAGGATAATGAGTTACTTTTGTAGGGTAACCATGGTTACGCAACTGTGCCAACGGATATCCTTGCCGCTCATATTGACATGCTGCATGAGGGCGTGGTGTATGAATTCAGTCGATTTGCCATGCTTCCTTAGCCAATCATTTTGAACCCCGTCGACGCACCGTTGATGATCAAGTTTACCCAATTTACAGTCATAAAGAACTGTTTCCACCTAAACGACGAGTTCCCGAAATGGACGTTCCACTTGACTCCAATTAATGAGCTGTCCCCTGCAAATGATACTCCTCAGATCTACATAGGTGATGCAAATTATACCAGTGGCTCTTCTTATGTTCTATAATCCATTATTCTGCAAAAGTTGCTGTCTTTTAAATAGTAGGTTTGCATTTCCTCATGTAGATGTTATCAGAGTTATCACGGCAATCTCTCCTGTCAAAGCTATTCGGGTGCCTCACACACTTAGACAAGTATTCAAACGACGTGTACTCCTTTCTGATCATAAGTATGTGTTCTGGTTTCTTATCTTCATGTATTGTTTTATTTTGCTACTAGCCATTTTTCATAGCATCTCATCCTATATGTACCCGTGCCCTTCTGTTTTCATATTATTTTAGTGGCAACGAGCTTGGGATAACCCTTTGGGGTGAAAGAGCTGTTTGATTTAACAGAGAAAGTGTTCATTTCATGGGTCAAACAGAACCAACTGTAGTCATCTTTGTTGGTGCCACCATTTTTGTTAATGAAGGTTCGCTAAGAGACAGACTGGTGGATGTGTGTACTTCTTTCTTATTGTCTTTGTGTGTTTGACGATTATGACATTTGTCATAAGCTAGGATCTAAAGAATTGTCTGGAGGATGTGCCTGCAAATGGTATGTCAACCATGACATACTAGATATAAATGTATTTAGGAGCAGGTAAGGGGTGTTGGGCTATTCATATGACATTTCTTCTTTTTGATTTATACTTATGTACTGTGTCGTTTTTGTTTGTCAGGCTCTCACCCTCGTTCCCAGCAATTGAGCACCTTCCTACACCGTCTAAATTTAGCCTCCAGACCCAACATGCTGATGTCCTTCCTATGACGTTATTAACCCACCTCATGAACATTAATCTATATCACAAGGAGGTAACCATGTAGTCCCTGATAGTATTGACTGTCCGTCTATAGTGTTTACGATTTATGCATTTGCAAGAATGCTGCTGACACATCGCCTTCCTTTGCTTCATAGGTAGGTGCGTTTCGATGCAATGTGCCAATTACAAGGGTTTTGCATTTGAAAAAATGGTGGGCCATCTTCTGTATGGACTGCCACTATATGTCCATGCCAGCTGCAACATCACTCACTCAACCTGATGTATATACATGTGGGTGCCGTAGCTGTTCATGTACCAGTGCAACAATAGGGCAAAAAGAGCTCGTATTTGCATCGGTTCATAGTACTTCTTTTTCTTTGCTTATAGTTTGTCTGCTAATTACCAGGTACACATTATTTGTCCTTGCAAAAGACCGAAGCAGAGAGGCTGAGTTTGAATTGTTTGGAGCGAAAGGATAACAGATTGTCGGTCGATCTGCTGGCCAGGTCATCCGCAACAACATGCATCATGACCCTACTATTCGCAATGTTCATGTGGCGGCCTCGATGCTCAGGAAAACCCCTCCTGAACTTTTAGGCTTGCTTGGCATGAAATGCATGTTTCATGTTCGTGCGTTGTCTAACGGTCTCTTTGGAAGGTGGCCGGTGTTTCATGTCGATGCTATTGAATCATTCGAAGCTCTGAAGACCAACCTCTCTGTCATGGATCTGCTTACCGCGCCGTGAAGCCACACCGCCATGCAACTGCTCATGAAATTGATGCAGATGTTCCCTGCAGTTGATCTATGCGCTACAAGCTGCCCTCTTGGTGTTTTGGTGCATAACCCTTTTTATTACGATGAATGTAGATACACCAGTATGTATGGACCATCTTATATTAGCCATGCCTTTGTGATCTTTTGCCTTAGTCTCAGGCTACTCTCAAAAAGACGATAAGATATGACGTTTCTGCACATTCCAGTTGGCTAGCTGATCAATCTATTTTCCTAAATGTATGTCTGCTTGTCGTCATGCTATGTTGATGCTCATCAAAATTGTAAGCTTGTGATGCGATTGCTATATTGTCTACTACTGATGTGGTTGGTTATAAGCATTTTATACCATGCCTTTTCGTTTCTCTTGCCGTTGCATTCTTCGTTGCAAGTGGATTTTCATGAGGTTATAACAGTTTAGACCACGCCTCCAGCCTTGGTTTCTGTTATACTGATAGGTGCTATTGGTTTTCCCATGGAGGGGCGATGCTCACAAAATAACATTTTTACGTCAGTTACCCACGAATTCAGTATCAATCCAAATCTAGAATACAAATCTTGTTCAGCGAGTTGAAAAAATGTTCATCGTTCTCTAATTTTATTCATCAAATGTTAAAAGTTATTCCTCATTGTTAAAAAATGCTCATATAAATTTGTTCTGCAAATTAAAAAATGTTTATTCTAATTCAAAACATATGCACTCTCTTGCCATAGTGAACACTTCTTTTACATCGTCCACTTTTGTTAATATTTCGAACCTTTCTAAATTATAGTTACTCCTGATAAAGAAGATACATAAAATCAACAAAAACGAAGAGCAAAAGTAATAGAAACAAATTAAAGAAACTGAAACATTCAACCTCGTTCATGGCCCGGCCCAATAGGTATTAGGCCGCGTGGGATCAGACTGATTTAACATGCAGAGACGCCTGATGCAGTGAATAGGCATGCGACCCATTTAAATTCTTTTGGGATTTCGTTCGCCAGAGCCGTAGACAGAGGCTCGTTGTATTTCCTTCTCTATTTTATCCGAACTAGGTCACACCTGGGTCATTTCGTTCGCCTTCTGGATTGCGTTTTGCCCTGGCCTCTCGCCGTGCCGCCGCTGCCTGCCATCGAGCCTCTGTGTGCGCCTGCACCTCCCCCTTCCTGCTTCGACTTCTCTGTGAAGGTACAACCACGCTTCGATCGCCAAATAACCTTGCTTCCTTTTCCCATTCGCTTGATGCTTTCGTCCTCTTGATCTTCAAGATCCACTGACTGCACTTTCAGGTTTCTATGTCTGGCCAGGAGCCCAAGGATCACGGCTCTTCGAGCTGGGCTGCCTCTACTAACAATAATTCGCAGCGCTTGCCCAGGTTGGTCCGACTATGCTCTTTCCTTTGTTTAGTTTCCATGGTAGGGGCAAAATCTTTTCTCTTTGCTAGATATATAGACGAGGATATGTACCCTGGACACAGGTTGGGCTAAACGAAAAAGAAACTCAAGTAAGAAATTGAATTTGTGTAGATAGGCAGTTTGATTAAACAAAAAACCGTGAATTTTGATGGATCAGACCTGTTAGGCTACAATTAGGTATGGTACCTCTGAAAGGTTACACACAGTTCAGTGCACCTGCTCTGTCCTTGCCTTCTTGGCTGATTAAGTGCTATATAGTTTTCTTGATTGAGTGAATCGAACCATATATTGACCGCCTTGATATTATTAAAACCATTCCTATACATATGATAGTGTTCTGCTATTCGTCCGTTGGTAATTCACATCCTGCCGTACTGCAGGATGCTACAAGGGTCTTCAAAATTCCACACAGGGTGATACTTGAGATGCTCCTTGCAAACCTTGGCCTAGGCCCACCCCAGTACGAGAATGCTGTCCATGAGGACAGTAAGGTTCACGTTACTGTTAACTTCAACACTTCTGGTCTAGATCCTGGAGGCTCAATTGTCGACGTGTCTGTGCATGGAGAGTATTGCATAGACGAGGTCACTGCCGAAGATAGCGCTGCTACCAAAGAAGTCAGATACATAGATACTATGACCAACACGGTTGTTAGAGACATAAACTATGCAAAAACAAAGCACCAGGAAAATCGTATCACTTTGCATGAAAATCGGATCAAAGAATCAAAAATCAAAGCCAAGAAGCTTAGCAGAGGTTGGCACCTCTCTACCAGATATATGTACTACTTTTCTGAACAAACGCGAAATGCGGCTGCGATGAACCTCCCTTTTGGAGATCTCCCAGATGTAGTTGAATATAGGAGCGGCCGTCTCGCAAGGGCGCTACAAAGAAGAGTGTGATGGTGAATATCCTTTACCCCAGGATATCACCAGCTGCATTATCTGTGGAAATATCTTCTAATTCTGTGCATAGGATGTGCCTGCTTTTGTTTATATGTTGTTACCATCTAGGTTAAACTAGGCTCTATCGAACATGCCCTTTATCGTTTAATGAGATGAAGGCAGTGATTCCCTCGTTTCGTATTTACTATCATGTACCATTTTACACTGTCCTTTGTGCCTGATCTCTACCATGCTTCCTGTGCTTAGCCTATTTAGTTATGCATATCCTTTGTCTCTGAGGATTATCATAGTTTCATGCTCACCTGATTAATTTCTCTTTTTCATAGATGATGATATGGAGATCATTGAGATTTCGGGTACATATCTACTCGGAGGTATATTAGATAAGCTCGACCTTCCAACACCGCGCTATCACTCTCAGACACATTGAAGGGGCTAGTTTGTGACTGATGTTACATTTTATCCCTCGAAAGAGCATTTGCGACACCCGCCTACACTGGTCCAGCTCTCGAGCTCTCCCTTGCATAACTTGCAGAGCACAATAGATGTAGTTTCTCAAAAGGCAAAACACTATATGGAAGATCACCAAAGGAAGGTCCTGCAAGACTACAACTATATTGAATTGAAAAGATCAAAGGAGACCAACTTACAACTTGCGGACCTACTAGCTAAGAAAGATGAAAGGATCAAAGGGCTAGCAATGACCACTGGTAACTACATAGGTGCTGTCTTTTCAATCAGTGATCGGATACCTTCCTTGGCTGTATCTGAGTCACTTCCAGCTGGGCCCGCACTAGGCATTGAGTTGGCTAGGAAGATTTCAGAAATTGAGCGTGCTGTTGCTCGGCTGAGGAAGCTTTCACATGACGCCCTTTAGCTCCTCAGGGTTGTATTTGGTTATCCAGAGGAACAGGACGATGATGACTCGGATGGCCACATCCTCGACCTTTAGAATTGAAACAACCAACTATATGAAGATAATTTACCTATTGTCCTTTTGTTTCACGTGCTATAATCCCGGTGATTTGGTGTTGAACTTAATTAGTACATGTGCCTACATAACTGCCTTATTCTATCCTAGGTGTGCTGGGCTAACTCTCCCTGTCAAATTACATTCCTCTAAAAAATATCGCCTTCTCCGTCGCAGTTGGTTATCGTCGGCCCGTCTCAAAAGCATCTTGGATCACAGGGATAGATACAACCCATTAGCGATGGTTGCATTTTCCTTTTTCCTATGCGTTCTGTGCTGGCTTGTTAAGTCACTCTCGCTGCTCGGTGGGCTTCCCTCGGATGGGCCCATGGTATCCCAGTAGATGTGTAGGACTCCTGGTACAAGAGAATCGTACGATCGCTAGACCGCCAGTTAGATGACCATCACCAGAAAGGAACACGTGTGGCACCCCTACTTGCCTGGAGCGGTGGCTTCTACTGTTCGTCATCGGTGCGGGAGGTGATTCTATTCACTCACTGTCTCACATACGCATCCAACCACCCACTCTCATCCCCTTCCTCCACTTCACTCCCCTGCTTCTCTCCTTGCAGTTCCCCTTAGACGTATACCTAGATCCACGCCGCTGCTCAAGTTGATGAGCGGTGCGAGATGAAGAAGAGCACATTTAGCTACGATTGATCTCTATGACAGGTATTTCTCCTCCCGCCGTTGTATTTCGGTCTGGTTCGTCTTTGGACATGGGTTTGTTAGGTTTCCTAAGTACTATTCCTCCCTGTCTTGCAGCCCGAGCTCTTCCCCTCGATCCACCGTCTTTGAGAACTCTAGGCCAGCTAAATCATCCGCCAACGCCCGGTTCTTCTCAAAAGGTAGTTTCTAAAATCTAACCCTACTTAATAGAGAGCTGCGAGTTAATGGCCCAGAACTTAATGCAAACATACATCCACCTAGGTAAAACACAGACCCTATAAATAAAGACACTAATTTGCTATGCCATATGCATACCCACATTTAAATATTGTTGGTTTATCCCCTGTCCTTTCATCATTACTGAACCACATCGACTTGTACCAATAGCATAATCATCGGCCCTTTTGTATGGTTAAGAATACTGTCAGGACTAAATTAACCATACCTGCATTTTATTCCGATCCAAGCCCTCTACTGAATGAGATCTCGGCTCTCACTTCATTTGTGCATACAAAATTACAAAGAAGGCATTTATGATCCAATGCCCTTCGAAAGAAGATATCTCATTATCTATATTGTTTTGTTAGTACTCCTCTTCCAAACACAACCTCGAACCTAACTACATTTTATAAATTACATACCCGTTGCCTCGCTGAATTTACTACATGTGTTGATTTCTCTTTCTCACAAACTACAGCAGACAACGAAGAAGAATCATATGTTCGATTGCATCCAAAACATTGACTTGCTTGCTTACTCTTCCATTTTAAAAATAAGTGTTGTTTCCGATGTCATTCACTCTTACTACACTATGATTTTTGGACCAGGTTTCAACATGAACCCTGTGGACCTTCCTTCCAAAGTCATCCTGGATGCTATGTTTGAGAAATTCGGCCTTCCAACGGCCGCCTACTCTGCACGTGCAGTTCATCGCGGGTTTCTTGAAGTCATTGTCACCTTGCATCCAATTGCCAGTGAACTGGAGTGTCCTATTAGTCAGACATATATTTCAACCTCTGCTTTCACTGATCTAGAAGAAGCGCAGAATCATGTTGCATGTAAAGCCATGGAATTCATGGAGCAGGAACATAGTGTGGTCCCAGGTGATTATAACTATAACAAACTTCAGTCTGCTAGGCTTAACAACGAGTCACTGCATGAGCGTCTGAAAGAAAAGGATCGCAGTATCGAAATACTGAAAAATGTCAATGCATCTCTGGTGCAGCAACTGGAAGAGAAGAGCAACACTCTTGACTCCATTATGAAGACAAACAAAGACATGATGGAGAAGGTGGCTGAGAAATATGTTGTCATTGAATCCATCAAAAAGGTCAATTAAACACTACTGAAGCAGCTTGGTGAGAAACAAGAGATCATAAAGAAGCTGAGCAAAGGCTGGGATAACTCACTGGATACTGGATTTTCAGCAACCATCCAACTTCAGCGTCTGATTGATGAGGGCATGTCCCCTGGATCAATGCAGGCATACATTGAGCTCAATGCGACTCTCCAGAGTGCTCAGCACATATGTGAGTACCTTGAGCAGAACACCATCCTTGCTGTTGAATACCTGCAGTCCATTGGGACATATCCATATGACCCAAAACCAGGCTTTACTGATGAGGAAGACAACTGTTCAATGGAACCCGAGCCCGTGCCACCAGAGAATCCACCCTACATGAGAAGCTGGCTGGATGATGAGGAGATCTTTGACAGTGAAGGTAATTGCTCTACAGACTTCGACACTTTGCCCGAGGAGCACTTCTGATATAACATTGCCAACTTGCCAGCGCGATCCTCTTGAGGATCGCTTGGTGGTATCTGCTTGCTATCTTCTACTACGTGGTTTGTGCATCTTACATCTGCGCTATGACCATTGCTCTCCTATGTAATTCCCTACTGAACTTATTATCTATGTAAGCTATGTGGCATGTGCTGCACTACCCTACTCTATTATGCACTACCCCAGCCCACTATATATGGTGTGTACCAGGGATGTGCTCCATTAACTCCCAGCCTATTGAACTTAACTATGTAAATTATATTCGTCGTCATGCTATTCTGGGCTATGCAATCCTTAGTTTGAACAAGCTTTGTTGTATGGTTTGCATCAATGCTATGCCATCTGTGATGTGAGGCACTGCTTCTCTTTAATCGTGCGCATTGACACTGGTTGGCCGCTTATATTCCCATCTAATTTACCTTATCAACATTGCCATTTTATTTGACTAACAACACATAGAATCAATTATTTTACAGGCCACTCAAGGCATCTAACCCAATGCACAGGCAACCCGCAAGCCACAAGGACGACGGGGCGGCCCATCAAAAGAGGCCCAACCAACTAGGTTAACTATATACCATCTCTCTTTGCGTACCGTGTTTCCAGATCTATTCCCCTCTCACTTTCACGACCCTCTTCTTCCAGTCCAGCCGCCGCCATGGATGAACCCTCCTCTGCATTGACAACCTCGTCCATCAAGCTGCCCACAAATGATGAGCTGCTGGTCAAGGGCTTTCCTCTGGTTAGTTCCAAGCTATTGTCATCTCATTCTCCTCTTCATTCGTCGATTTCATAACCCATTGCGTGCTGACATTTGCATTCTACCTTTTGTTAAATCAAAGCAATCTTCTAGCTGTGTCACCATCAGCAAGCAATTCATTCTTGAACAAGCAATTGAAACAATTGGTGGCACAATCCATCCATTCACTTTCACCGACATAGGCAGTGATGAAGTGGGCATCTCTGTCTCTATTGACCTGCCTCTGCACAGCAAAAGCCTGTCAAGCACAACAAATGAATTTCATGGACCATGCATTGAATCTACGTGTGTTGCCGCCCTTGGATACCTGCAGAAAACAGGTATAATCACGGTAGATCATGCAAATTTTGCGGAGCTGAAAAAATGCAAAAGAAAACTTCAGGCCGAGGAGTTCTGGTCGTTAGTGCTCTACGATCAGGCCAGCACCCTGCGTGACCAACTCTCTTCGTTGACCGCAATCAACCAGGGTCCCCAACCTAAGCCTAAACAAGAGGCTGATGTGCTACCTTCTACGCACAAGAATACTCCACGGGCCAACCAAATCATGTTGTCCGTGATAAAACCGCACGCTAAGGTATCTTCATTATCGCGTGGTAGCACGTACTTCATGCTCGTTTCTCTTATTAGTTGCTTGCCCCTAGGATACAAGTGGAGGAGAAAGTGCATCGACCCCGGTCACAACAAATAATAATAGGTGCTCGCCATTCCATTTTCTTATCGTTGTCTTCACATACAAACCAGCTGTGGCTTCTATGTCCTAACTACACAATTACTCATTGTCAGCATCCATCGTCTACCTTCTAAAAGTAACAAGAAGATGAGGACCGCACGTAGAGCACTATTCCCTGGAAAATAGAGCGGCACACACGCCATTGCAGGTAGGCATACATCATCTCCTAGACCCGTCTCAAACAACATCACACATTATTGTTCGCAATTTCATGTGTTTTTTCAGGCTTCCATCATTGCAACAACCTGATGGAATCAGCCATTCTCCGAGTCTACGTTGCATTGAACCTTCCCAGATTTAGGACCCGTCGCTTTTGTCATCCACGCAGCTTGATCTTGCAGCTATATATGTTGCATCCATACTAGCTTCCTCTAGGTGCAGCACTATGTATAAATGCATGAAACCCTCTGTTATGCTAGTACGGATTAGATGCAAATCACATGCTTTTGTACCTCCCCACGTCTTCCTATCATGTAATGGACATATTATGATCATATCATATATCTATCTACGTCGAATGAAGACAGTTTACATTCAAGCTTTACTGCCCTTGAACAATTAACATTATAATCTATCTTTTCAGCATGTTAGGATCATCTCCATTAACATCTGTGTGTGCTATTGTTTGCAACATCGTTCGACGGGCAACGCTTGGCAAGCCGTGCCCCTATCTAGTTGTTAAGTGGTGGTGGAGGATTATGTCTCCTCCTGGGACCCTTTGGTATGACCTCCTGAAAGCTAAATACTTCCCTTCTGGCAGCCCCATGTTCGCCTCGGTGACTAGTGGGTCCCAACTTTGAAGGGATCTGATTAGGGTTAGGGATCTTTTTCGTGCCCATGTTAAGTTTATTGTCAGGAATGGTGCTTCGACTCGCTTTTGGTTGGATTGGTGAGCAGGGGATGCCCCATTAGCTTCTTCTTTCCCGATTTTGTTATCTTACTATCCAAGCCTTGAGATCTCAATCTCTGAGCTCTCTCGCAATGACTGGGATCTGGGTCTGCGAAGGACTCTCTCTCCTGCAGAGTTGGAGGACTGGCACCGGCTTGCTGCCTTGTTCCCTATTCTGTCGGAGGAGGAGGACTCGGTGACCTGGCCCCATGTGGCCTTTGGTAGATTTTCGATCAAGTCTCTTTATGCCAGGATTATTGACGGATCCCCCACTTCTAAGTTCAAACAAGTCTAGTTGGCCAGGATCCCTACTAAGATTAAGATTTTCCTTTGGCAGGCCTTTAGAGGTTGATTGCCTGCGGCTGATCAAATCCGCAAGAGAAATGGGACTGGCTCTGCCTTTTGTGCTTTATGTTTTGCTGTTGAAAATACCAATCACATTTTCTTCGGGTCTCCTTTGGCTAGGTTGGCCTGGGGATGTGTGCGCTCTTGGTTGAACCTGTCTTGGGATCCTTCCTCTTTCTTTGACTTGCGTTTACTTGCTGCCAACATCCAGGTTCGGACTAAGAGGCTGTTTTGGATTGGGTTGGGTGCCCTCTATTGGTCTTTGTGGAATATTAGGAACAAATTCACCATTGAGGGTGTTTTTCCTAACAAGCCGGCTGATGATACGTCTCCATCGTATCTACTTTTCCAAACTCTTTTGCCCTTGTTTTGGACTCTAACTTGCATGATTTGAATGGAACTAACCCGGACTGACGCTGTTTTTAGCAGAATTGCCATGGTGTTATATTTGTGTGCAGAAAATAAAAGTTCTCGGATTGACCTGAAAATTTATGGAGAATATTTTTAGAATATATAAAAAATACTAGCGCAAGAATTATCCAGAGGGGGTCCACCTAGAGACCACAAGCCTGGCGGGTGCCCCTCGGGGCGCGTCAAGAGGGCTTGTGGGCGCCCTGGAGCTCCTCTGACCCTCACTCCAACGCTATATATTCACTTTCGGGGAGGAAAAAATCAGAGAGAAGGATTCATCGCGTTTTATGATATGGAGCCACCGCTGCCTCCCGTTCTTCCTCGGGAGGGTAGATATGGAGTCTGTTTTGGGCTCCGGAGAGGGGGATTTATCGCCATCATCATCACCAACCTTCCTCAATCACCAATTTCATGATGCTCACCGCCGTGCGTGAGTAATTCCATCGTAGGCTTGCTAGAGGGTGATGGGTTGGATGATATTTATCATGTAATTGAGTTAGTTTTGTTAGGGTTTGATCCCTAGTATCCACTATGTTCTGAGATTGATGTTGCTATGGCTTTGTTATGCTTAATGCTTGTAACTAGGGCCCGAGTGCCATGAATTCAGATCTGAACCCTTTATGTTTCCATGAATATATTTGTGTTCTTGATCCAATCTTGCAAGTTGTAGACACCTATTACATGTTATGATCCGCATACCCCAAGGTGACAATAATTGGGATTCTTTCTGGTGATTACCGCAGTTGAGGACTTCATGCATTCACTAAGTGCTAATGCTTTGTTCTGGTTCTTTATTAAAAGGATGCCTTAATATTCCTTAGTTTTCATTAGGACCCCGCTGCCACGGGAGGGTAGGACAAAAGATGTCATGCAAGTTCTTTTCCATAAGCACGTGTGACTATATACGGAATATGTGCCTACATTATATTGATGAATTGGAGCTAGCTAGTTCTGTGTCACCCTAGGTTATAACTGCTACATGGTGAATATCATCCGACAATTATCGTTGCTGATCCATTGCCTATGAGATTTTCACATATTGATCTTTGCTAAGTTACTCTCATTACTACTGCCGTTACAATTGCTATAAAACTGCTACTGTTACTTTTGCCATCGTCACCGTTACTTCCATACTACTTTGCTACTAAATACTTTGCTGCAGATATTAAGTCTTTCAGGTGTGGTTGAATTAACAACTCAGCTGCTAATACTTGAGAATATTCTTTGGCTCCCCATGTGTCGAATCAATAAATTTCGGTTGAATACTCTACCCTCGAAAACTGTTGTGATCCCCTATCTTGTGGGTTATCAAGACCTTTTTCTGGCGCCGTTGCCGGGGAGCATAGCTCTATTCTCAGAGTCACTTGGGATTTATATATGTTGATCACTATGAAGAATTCGAAAGATACCAAAACCAATATTTTTCCCTCTAGAACGAGGGGAGTTAAGGAACTGCCATCTATCTCTGCACTTGAGTCACCTTCTGTTTTGAGTAAACTTGTGACACCTACACCTGCTATTGATTCTGATATGTCGCATGTTATTGATGATGCTACTTCTGCTGTGAATAATTCTTATGATGATACCACTACTTTTCTTGATAATACTATGCCACTGGGTGAATTTCTTGATGAACAATTGCTAGAGTTAATGATATTGAGAATGCTGAAACTGATGATATTTCTGAACTGATGAAATTATTGAAACTGAAAACTTTGATACACCTGATAAGACTAGTTCTCCTAAATATGAACTTCCTGTTATACCTGAGGGTTATGTTGTGGATGGAGAGGTGGCTAGGGAATTTCTTGCTTGTAAAGATAGAGAGGATCTTAAGAAACTGCTTGTCAAGTTGAAAGAAAACTCTTTGAATGCTAGAATGCAATATGATCCTAAGTTTGCTACTTCACCTATCTTCGTTACTGAAAAGGATTATGAATTCTCTGTTGATCCTAAGTTAATTACTTTGGTTGAATTTGATCCTTTCCATGGTTATGAATCTGAAACTGTTGTGACACATCTTACTAAATTGAATGATATAGCCACCTATTTTCTCATGAGGAAAAAATTCGCTATTACTATATTCTTTGTTCTTTCCTTTCTCATTAAAGGGTGATGCTAAGATATGGTTTAATTCTCTCGCTCTTGGTTGTGTGCGTAGTCCCCAGGATATGATATATTACTTATCTGAAAAATATTTTCCTGCTCATAAGAAACAAGCTGCCTTACAGGAAATAATCAATTTTGTGCAAATTGAAGAAGAGAGTCTCCCACAAGCTTGGGGGAGGTCTCCGATTACTTAATGCTTTGCCTGATCACCCTCTCAAGAAAAATGAAATACTTGATATCTTTTATAATGGACAAACCGATGCTTCTAGGGACCACCTAGATAGTTGTGCTGGTTGTGTTTCCAGGGAACGAACTGTTGAACAAGCTAAAGTGCTATTGAATAATATATTGAGTAATGATAATGATTGGACTCTTCCTGAACCAACTCCTAATCCAACTCCGAAGAAAAGAGGTATTCTATTTCTCAGTCCTGAAGATATGGAAGAGGCAAAGAAATCTGTGAAAGAAAAAGGTATAAAAGCTAGAGATGTTAAGAATTTACCACCTATTGAGGAAATACATGGTTTTTGTAACCCGACACAGGTAATAGAGGTAAATTATCTTTGTAGATCTGATGAAGGTGATATTCCTCATAATAAGTTTGCTAGTCAATGCTTGGATGAGTTTGATAACTTTATGTTAAATAAGAAAATTTCAATGTTATGTTAGTAGACAATTGAAACGTAATGCTTATATGCTTGAATGCTTGGGTGACTATATGTGTAGAACTGTCAATGATCTCAAGATTATTAATAAGCATGCTTCCATGGTTAGAACTCAAGTAGAACAAGTTCTTAAGGCACAAAATGATTTGTTGAATGAGTTGGATAATAATAACAATAATCATGGTGTTAGAGTTATGACTAGAGGTGATAAAATGAGTTATGAACCTTTCTATCCCGAGGGTCATCCTAAGAGAGTAGAACAAGACTCTCAGAAAATTAATGTTGAAGCACCTAGTTCATCTAAAAGGAAAAATGATAGGACTTTGCATGCTTCTAGTGAACCTACTATAGACACACCTGAGAATCTAAATGATATTTCTATTTCTGGTGCTGAAACACAACCTTGTGATGGACATGAACCTAGTGATAATGTTAATGATGATGTTCACGTTGATTCTCAACCTAGTAATGATAATGATGTGGAGATTGAACCTGCTGTTGATCTTGATAACCCACAACACAAGAATAAAATGTTATGATAAGAGGGACTTCATTGCTAGGAAACATGGTAAAGAAAGAGAACCATGGGTTCAGAAACCCAGGCCCTTTTCTCCTAAACCATCCAAGAAAAAAGGATGACGAGGAATTTGAACACTTTTGTGAAATGCTTAGACCTGTCTTTCTCCGCTTGTGTTTGACTGATATTTTGTAAATGTCTCCTTATGCCAAGTATATGAAAGAAATTGTTACAAATAAAAGGAAGATACCGGAAGCTGAAATTTCCACCATGCTTGCTAATTATACTTTTAAGGGTGGAATACCAAAGAAACTAGGAGATCCAGGAATACCAACTATACCATGCTCCATCAAAAGAAACTATGTTAAAATTGCTTTATGTGATTTGGGACCGGTGTTAGTGTTATGCGTTTCTCTTTGTATCATAGACTTGATTTGAATAAGTTGACACCTACTGAAATCTCTTTGCAAATGGTCGATAAATCAACTGCTATACCCATTGGTATTTGTGAGGATGTGCCTGTCGTAGTTGCAAATGTTACTATTTTAATGAACTTTGTTATTCTTGATATTCCCGAGGATGATGGTATGTCGATCATCCCTGGTAGACCCTTTTTGAATACTGCAGGGGCTGTTATTGATTGCAACAAGGGCAATGTCACTTTTCATGTTAATGGTAATGAGCATACGGTGCACTCTTCGAAGAGACAACCTTGAGTTAATAGCATCAATTTCTATTGGAAAAATTTCAACCATTGCTATTGGAAGTTTTGAATTCCCTATTCCTACTATCAAAAAGAAATACTCCGATTTCATGTTGTTGGGGACATGCATATCCCAGTTCAGGTAACCTAGTGTTATACGAGCATTCTCTAGTTTCATGTCACTCAGAAGAAGTTTGTTAATAAGACTTGATCAACCCTGTTAATGGATTCCTTTTAATGGGCATGAGATGGATGAATTTAGTAAACACAACTTTCTGTGCCCACTTTTTACTTTCTTTTATATAGAATAAATAAAGCAAAAATAGTATTATCTCCCTGTTTTCTGAATTATCCGTGCAATAAAAAAATGTCCTAAAAATAAAAGTTCTCCAAATGCCCTGAAAATTTAGTATGGGTTTTTCTATAATATTTGATAATTTTTGGCACTGAGAACACACTAGGGAGCAACACCAGTGGACCACAAGCCCAGAGGGCACGCCCACCCCCTGGGCGCGCCTAGAGGGCTTGTGGGTCCACGTGGGTCCTCCTCACTTATTCCAGCACCCATCCACTTCGTCTTCCTTCAAAAAAATCCCACCATTGCTCAAACCTGTGTTCTAGCTCATTTTGCTGCCATTTTTGATGTCCTAGCTCAAAGCTGCATTCGCAAAACTGTTTTGGGGGATTGTTCTTCGGTATGTGACTCCTCCAATGGTTTAATTAGTTTTTGTTCTATTGCTTTACATATTGCGAATTTTTGCTACTGTGGTGACCTTGTTCTTGATCTTGCATGTCAAATTTTATGGTCCAAAGTAGTTTTGATGCATGATATAGCCTCTAGACAATTGTGGGAGTAGTTGCTATCAATTTTGTTGAGTTTTGTTCACTTTTATTTTGAGTCACTAAAACTTTCCGAAATTGTTCAGAGGAAGAAAAATGTTTAGGAAGATATACCAAGGTGGTTCCTTGAGAAGCAAGCCCCAAGGCTCGCGATACGTGAGCCAGACCTTGAACCACCAAGGGAAGCTCTAGTATGGCGTTGCGAATGGTCGTTGGATCAATTCATGGTTCATGCTGGTTTTAAGGAGGAATTTGATGCGTACGTACAAAATGCTGGCTTTGAGGACTTCGTGTCAGATAAGTGTCGGCAATACTATCACCTCACTGATTCCTTCGTGTGGAGATTTGAATTTACATCTAAGCGCAATTCACATTCTGTTTTATTCGATCTCTATGATAAATCATTTAGAATGGACTTAGAAGATTAATGAAATATGCAAATCCCGCAATGGGGCATTCATAGTGAACCTCTTAAAACTGATTACAATGATTTCCTTGCTAGCATCACTGTAGGAGAGACTAGAAATATTACACAAGCTACCATAGGGAGCATTCACTTTCGTGCCATACATTATTTTGCTCTCTTTATAGGTAGATGCATTAATGGTAAACATGATCATAGCCACCTCTATGCATCCGATCTTAGTGTCCTCAAGTGTGCGGTAATGGGTGATAAGCAATAGAACTTGGGGGCTATTATTGCAAGGAGGTTACATAATAATACTAAGGATGGAGATTTCTTTGGTGGGATTTATGCCACCCGTTTAGGTAATTATCTTGGGGTACCTATAAGGGAGGATGACATTGAGTTACCACCTGCTTTCCTTGATTATAATGCTACGGTACGCAACCAATTTATTGAGAGGAACAGACAGTCCCTCCTGTACCGACTAATCTTTGACAGGGAGCGCGTCTTTCGTATTACCCTTCCTTCTCCTGCCTTCTTTGACTTTCAAACAAAATGAAGATACTTCATAACCAGAGAGGAGGCAGACGAGTATGAGAGAGAGGGGAGGCCACTCGCCTCCATTCTACAGCCTTCCAAGGAGTGACTATCGCAGCTCAGTACAACCCTGACTACAACTTTGGATATCCGCCAGGCCAGCCCTGGCCCTAGACCAACTTAGGCCAAAAACCTAAGCTTGGGGGAGTATGTATTTCTCACCGACATTGCATTCATGTTCACACACTCATTGCATTTGTCGGTGTTCATACTTTTTCATTGTATTTTCCATGCTAGTTTATTTCTCTTACTTTCTCCTTGTGTGTTTGAAAAACTTTGAGAAAATTCAAAATTAGTTGTCGCTTCTTTTTAATTTTTCTTTCTTGTTCATTTAGTAGTAGTATTAAAAGAAAACCCAAAACTACTTGATAAACGACTCGATGCATTTTCTCTTCCTTGCCACTGAGACTAAGACATATCAAAAAGATCTATTACTAAAAGGTTTTCTTGTTCTTCTTTTGCTTGTTGGGAGCTTTCCCATGTAAATAGTCTTTCTCGTTCTTGTTTTTATTTCTTTAGAAAAACAAAAACTCCAAAAATATTTCAGTGTGTTTCTTTGAAATTCTTTTTCCTTTTCTTTGGGTCGAAAGGAGAAGACCACGTTGAAAATGTTGAGTGGCTCTCATATGCATTATTGTTGATCTAACAGAGAGCCCATATTACCTTGTCTTCTCCTTCGAATGAATGTTTGCAGATTCCAACTTAGTCCAATGCACATGAACTCTTATTATTATTCACACCGTTCGGTCATGCAAGTGAAAGACAATAATGACGATATATGATGAAATGATTGAGACGGAGAAAAGCTGGTACGAACTCGACCTATTTTGTTTTTGTAAATATGATTAGCTCATTGCTCTTGATTCAGCCATTATGAATGAAACATGTTTGCAATGACAATTAGAGATTATAGTTACTCATGCCATGCTTAATTATCTAGGAGTGGATAATGGTTTACCTTGCGTGCCAACATGCTTTTAAAATGGCTATGATGTAGTATGATAGGATGGTATCCTCCTTTGAATGATTCAAGTGGCTTGACTTGGCACATGGTCACGCATGTAGTTGAAACAAAAACAACATAGCCTCCACGATATTTATGGTCATGGTGATTTATATCCTACTCATGCTTGCACTCAATGTTGGTTAATCTCAATGCATGTTTATGACCGTTGTCGCTCTCTAGTTTGTCGCTCCTCAATCTTTTGCTAGGCTTCACTTGTACTAAGCGGGAATACTGCTTGTGCATCCACTTCCTTAAACCCAAAGTTGTTCCATATGAGTCCACCATACCTACATATATGCGGTATTTACCTACCGTTCCAAGTAAATTTGCATGTGCCAAACTCTAAGCCTTCAAATAATAATCTGTTTTGTATGCCCGAATCGCTCATGTGGCGACTGGGGGCTGTCAGTATCTTCCATGCTAGGTGGGTTATTCTCAAGATGAGTGTTTATTCACTTGTCGTTCATGAGAAAGTGGATGGTATTCGGGACACCCAGTTCCATGCTCAAAATCAAATCAAAATATAATTTCAAACAAAACTCCCCCAGGACTATTGTTGGTATGGACGGTACCCGTGGATTCGGCTAGCCGTGGAGTGTGATTATTGGTGGAGGGGGAGTAAAAACTTTACCATTCTGTTTGGGAACCGCATATAATGTATCTAGCATGGAAGATGGTTAGATCTCTTTATTGTTATGTTGACAATGAAAGCATACCGCTCAAAATTATATTCATCTCTGTTTTAAAGCTCTGAGCTCTGGCACCTCTGCAAATCCCTGCTTCCCTCTGCGAAGGGCCTATCTAAATACTTTTATTGTTGAGTCATCATCCTCTTATAAAAAGCACCAGTTAGAGAGTACCATTCTCATTTGTATGCTTTGTTATTAATTGATGTTGATTGTGAGCATGACTGGATCTCTTTTACCATTAATTATAATGTCTAGTCAGTCCTTGATCTTTAGGGGGGCTCTGCATTTATGTTTTGCGGTCTCAGAAAGGGCTAGTGAGATACCATTTTGTCATTGATACGTCTCCATCGTATCTATAATTTTTGACTGTTTCATGCCAATATTCTAAAACTTTCATATACTTTTAGCAACTTTTTATACTATTTTTGGGACTAACATATTGATCCAGTGCCCAGTGCCAGTTCCTGTTTGTTGCATGTTTTTTGTTTCACAGAATATCCATATCAAACAAAGTCCAAACGCGATAAAAACTTACAGAGATATTTTGGAATATATGTGAATTTTAGGAAGTGGAATCAATGCAAGGCGGTGCCCGAGGGGCGCGCCCCCCTACCCAGGGCGCGCCCAGGGATCTTTTGGCCACCCCGAAGTTCGGTTGGAGGTGTCCTTCGGACGCAAGGAAGCTAATATCTGGATAAAAATTGTGTTAAAATTTCAGACAAATCGAAGTTATGGATCTTTGGGAATTTAAGAAACGGTGAAAGGTCAGAATGTGGGAACACAGAAACAGAAGGAAATAGGGAGAGAGATCCAATCTCAGAGGGGCTCTCGCTGTAAGTGCATCTAGTGCCCCTTAGTGATTTTGGTGTATTGAAGACTTATAGGTTAAGAGACTGATTCGTTTGTGAGTGTATACAGGTCTATAAGTCTATGAGGAGTTTGATAATTACAGAGAAAGTCGACCCCTAAAAATGAAGTTCTTCGACTGAAGACTTTGGATTTCTGAAGACTTTATGAAGACTTTGAAAGTGAAGAAATTGGTGTGACCTTGAAGACTTGGAATTCATTCGTGGAACATGAAGCGTGAAGACTTTTATTTTCATAGTTTCATTTTCTCTTTCTTGAGTCATATGAAACACCATGCTGTTAAAGGGAGTCGAGGAAATACTAAGGAAAAATTTCCATGTGATGATCAACTCAAAATCCTACACCCACCAATCCCTTCGAGTGAAGCCATTGGAAATCTCATACAGTTCAGTCAATTTCTTCAGTGACAGAGACGAAGTTCTTCTGGTCACTGAGGAATTTGTTCTGACTGAGGAGTTAGGAATTCGCCAGTGTGGATTGCCTACGCAGTGAGGAACATGATAGCCCTGAGGAATTTGAGATTCAAATTTCCGACCGTTGCTGTGCTATGCGCCAGCTGTCCCAAAATATCTACCCACCTAACGGTCATATCACTGAAGGGCATTTATGTCTTATCATGTCGGGCTGCTCCCTAGGCTATAAATAGCCACCCCCTACAATCACTAGCTGGTTGGCTGCTCCGAGAGAAACTGACACTTGTCATTTGAGAGCATCCCATCCTCCGAGGACTTTGAGCGAAAATCATCAAGTGAGGAAAACCCAAACCCAAACACCTTCCAACCCAAAGTGATTGAGCATCACTGAAGAGATTGATCCTGCATGGATCTGACGCTTGTTACCTTTGAAGACTGTGCTTCTTCCAGACGGTTAGGCGTCATGGTCTAGAGCATCCAACATGAATTGTGGATCGCCGAGTGACCGAGTCTGTGAAGGTTTGGAAGTCACCTGAAGACTTACCACGAGTGGTTGGGCGAGGTCTGTGTGACCTTAGCTCAAGGAGAATATGATGAGGACTGTGTGTCCTCAGGTTTAAATACCTAGCCGCCCCAAACAGACATACAACTGAGACAGCAGTTGGAACTGGTCTACCAAATCATTTTCTTCACCAAGCTTACTGGTTCTATTTCCTCAACTCTTTCATTTCCTCATTTCAGTTGTTGTGTGCTTGTTCATATCTGTTTGAAGACTTTGACTGAAGACTTTCTCAATTTCCTCATTTCAATTTCTTCAGTCAGTCTGTCTTCATCCTGTGTTATCCTGTGTTTATACTTTCTGTACTCTGTGCTTGTCTTCAATTCATCATGATGACCATGCTTGTGTTCTGTTATGTTTACTTTTGAGTACTTATTCCGCTGCAAGTAGTTCTTCGCTAAGGAATTTCCTCACCAGCAAATTCATCAGTGAAGAATTCATAAAAATTGCCTATTCACCCCCTCTAGTCGATATAACGCACTTTCAATTGGTATTAGAGCAAGGTACTCCCTTGTTCTATGTGATTTTGGTTTAACCGCCTAGAGTTTTAGTTAATGTCAACCGCATGTATGATCAAGGTCTCTGTTGGGTGTCCTACCTTTGATGGGACGGACTACCCCTATTGGAAGAATAAGATGCGAATGCATCTTGAGTCAATTGATAACGATCTTTGGTATGTTGTGGAAAATGGTGTTCCCTCAGTCAAACCTTCTCTGAACGCTACTGATGTGAAGAGATTCAAGCAACTTGATTCTCAAGCGAAGAACATCATATGTGGCCATCTGAGCAAAGGGCAGTATGGAAGAGTGAGTGCTTTGGAAACTGCTAAGCTTATGTGGGATAGGCTGTCCAAAGTGAATGAAGGAGTCCCAACTCAACATGACTCTCGTGTTGACGTTCTTCGCAATCTCTTCAACCGCTTCAAAAGACTCGACAATGAAAATGTTCAGCAAACCTTCGATCGCCTCACTAACATCTCAAATGAGCTTCAAGCACTTGGTGCCACTGACATCACCGACCATGAGGTGGTGAAGAAATTACTGAGATCACTTGATTCTTCATTTGATACACTGGCACTGATGATACAAGAATGTGCTGATTACAAGTCACTTGATCCCGCTGATATCCTCGAGAGGCTAAACACTCATGAGTTCTAGCTTGCTGAGAAGAGAGATCTCTATGGTTCAAGCTATGGCAGATGACGTGCTCTGAAGGCCAAGGCAGTATCTGAGTCTGAAGATGAAGACTCTGGTAGCAGCCTTGGTGATCCTGATGAACTAGCTAGGAACTAGCACTGTTCATGAAGAAATTTCAGAAGTTCTCAAGACGTGGTCGCTTTGGAAAATCCTCAAGGAGCAATGATTCCTCATCCAGTGACTACAAGAAGAGGCTATGCCACAAATGCAAGAAACCTGGTCACTACATTCAAGATTGTCCTCAATGGGATAAGGAATCAAAGAAGAAGAAATACAAGGATTACAGTTCTAATGACACAAAGAAGAAGAAGAAATCTTCAAAGTCTTCATCTCACAAGAAGAGCAGCTCCAAGAAGGCTTGGGCATTCATTGGCAAGGAAATGGATTCTGAGGTTGAATTTGAGGAACATGAGGACGAGGAGGCATCTGAGGAGTCCGAGTCTGGTGTGGCGAGCCTAGCTCTCGCTACTGCATTCGTCAGCAAGTCTATCTTCAACTCCAAAGAAAATGGCATCACCAACAAGGCTGATGAAGGCAATGATGACTACTCTCCCACCTATTGCTTCATGGCAAAGGGTGCCAAGGTAACTAAATACGCCTCCTCTGAATCTAGTGAGGATGAATCTGATGAAAACCTCAAACCTAGCTACTCTAAACTTGCTAAGATTGCTATAAAACAACAAAAGGCTTTTGAAAAGGTTCAAAACATGCTAGACAAAAGTGATGATATGTTGGGTGAAGAAATGGATCGCACTAAAACCTTGACTGAAAATCTTCAGAGACTTCAGTCTCGGTTTGACAACCTTCAAGGTCATCATAACACTCTCTTATCTGATCACGAGAAGCTTTCTTACGAATTTATTCAAAGGAAGCAAGATCTTGAGAAGCTAAGAGTGAGTTATGAAGATCTTCAGAAGGAGCGCGATTCATTACTTGCTCAACAAATCAGCGCTACTCAGGAAGAATTTGTTCCTCCATGTTTGAAGTGCATTGAACGTGAATCTGCTAATTCTTCACCTGAATGTTCAAATGCTACTAATGCTACAAATTCTTCATATGTCTCTGCTATCACTAATTCCTCATCTGAGGACACTGCTAGTATCACTGATGATGCAAGGCTGAAGGAATTGTACATGACAGGCATGTAAAAAAGTCTCAAAGGGCATCAGACTCTTTGTGATGTGCTTAAAAAGCAGATCCTCAACAGGAACCCTAGGAAAGAGGGTATTGCCTTTGAGAGGAAACTCAATGCTGATGGAACATATTGGAAACCTGAGCAGTACCCCAAAACCTCATGGTTGCTGCAAAGGGACCTCCAGTTCATCCATCCAATTTATCCGGCTTTACATGTGAATCTCCTCATTCTTCTGATGAGTCATTTGAATCCAACTATAAATTGTTCAAAAATCAGAATTGCAAAGTATTTGCTAGATATGTTGGCACTAACTGCAGGAACGATTCCCCTATGAAGAAAATCTGGGTTCCCAAAAGTTGCCTTGAAAGTCTTCAGGTGAATGTCCTCATGATACCACCTGTGAAGAATAGGAACTCCAGATCAAATTCTTCATATGAACCGAATTCTTCAAATGGATTCAAGTCCTCATACGGACCAAATTCCTCACGTGGATCAAATTCCTCAAAAGGATCAAAATCCTCATATGATCATCATCGTGCTAACCCCTCTGTTTCGTAGGGAAGAGCTAAGGGCTATGAATATGAGCATTATTCTTCTAACCATTATGTTCATAAGTCCTTGAGAAATTTCTCTGCTTATTCATATGCATATCCTAACTCCTCTTATGTGAAACGAAGTGGACTGGCTTCTATGCCACCTTTCTCATATGGAGCTCGCAGAGTGATGAATTCTTTGCCACCCCTTCAGATGTGGGTGGTGAAGAAAAAGAACTAATCTCTTATGCAGGGTCAGGTCTCCAGACATGCTTAAAACGTGTGAAGAATTTGCTGGAGACCTGAAGACTGCCTAAAAGGACGCAGGCTAATCATGAAGAAATGAACTTTCATTTCTCACGTCCTCATACTGTTTTATCTGTTCTATTGCTTGATGAAATTGATCTGATGATATTGATGTCATATTCTTCACTGATGAAGTATTTGAGTTCATAAGGTGCACTAATTCATCTGCAGGATGATCAACCCAAAGCCAATGAGTGGGTCCTCGATAGTGGATGTACATATCACATGACTGGTGACAAGAATCTATTGATGGATGCTCCCTTATCACCATCGCATCTGAAGCATATCATCTTCGCTGACAAAGGCAAAAGTCAGGTATCGGGTCTAGGTAAGGTTGCGATCTCAAAGGATCGACACATGGACAAAGTCATGCTTGTCGAGTCCTTAGGATACAACCTCATGTCTGTCTCAATGCTTTGTGATCTCGATATGGTTGTTTTCTGATAAGTATATTTCACATATATAATTTTGGTACTCAAATATAGCATCTATCGTGACATATTCGTCCATTCTTGCCATGATTAATTGAATATTGCTTGATAATCATCAAAAAGGATTATTTACTAGTCTTTGGTCTATCTTGCAGAAATGTGCGCAAAGGCACTAATAATCATCAAGATTCCGTCTATGTGGCTATCGAGAAGAGTGAAGAAGAGAAGAGAAGGAAGAAGAGACTTGTGTGAGATGAAGAGAAGTAACCAGGGGGCTAGATAAAGAAGTGGGAGGACCTTCTTGTGAAGAAAGAAGAGAAGAAAGAGGGCCAAATCACAAAGTGCAGATGAGAGGAGGGGAACAAAATCCCTAGGCGCCGGAGGGATCCGATCGGGCCTGGCTACACCTCCATCTCCCTCATCCCTCCTTCTCCTCCTCCAGCCGCTGCCACAGCCAGGCAGGCATGGTGGTGTGCCTCCGCAGCTCCTCCATCTCCCATCCATCAGCGTTGCAAGTCACCACCATCTCCGTCCATCTCCACTAGCGTCATCCTCCCAGCCAGCCAGCAGAATCATCCATCATTCTTCGCCGCCGCCGCGCCACTCCATCCACCTCGCTGCTCTTATTTTTCTTCTTCTTCTTCTTCTTCTTCCTGAAGAACCTGCTGTTGTTCTTTTTCTCTCAACACCCCTGCTGCTCCTTCTCCTTGCACCCCCTTGCTGCTGCTACAATCTGAACCCTCCTTGCTAATGCCCTTCCTTCCCAATCCAAGCCGCTGCTGCTCCTTCTCTCCCAACCTCTTGCTTTTGCTCTTCCCTCGTCCCTGCTGCTGCTCTCTCAATCTCTGCTGCTGCTATTCTCTAAGCCCCCCACGCTGCTTATGTTCCTCTTCTTTCCCACGTCTCTGCTGCTTTCTTCACCCCAAAACTGCTGCTGCACCTTCTCCCTAATTCCCCTCTTCTCCTAACCTCGTTGCTGTACTTTTTTGAACCCCTACTACTGCTGTTTCCCTCATTATCTTTCTCTGAATTTTCTGTAAGCTGAGATGTGTAATGCTTTGTAATGTTCAGATTTGAGTAGTGCTTGACACTTGTTCAGTTTCAGACTTGTCCTTGATTAATAGTACTTGTGTTGTTCATCTCAGAGTACTAGAATTATGTCTTGTAACCTCCCCCTGTTTGCATATGTGATGTGTGTTCTGTAGTGTTTTTGTTAACTTTGTTCATGTGAAAACATATATGTTTGTGTTGTGATATATTTTTGTCCCTATCATATTAGCTCGTTTCTTTCCTTCTGTCATTGCTAGTTATATATGTGTGAGTGTTTGTGTTGTGAGAGTTGTACTGTTACATTGTGACTCTCATTTAAAATGTATGAGTACTAGCTATATATGTCATATATATTCTGTTCATGTATGATAGTTATATGTGTTCTTGTCTAGCAGGTTTCCCTAATATTGATTCTCGTTTGTGTTAGTGTTTTAGATTCTCAAGTTAGTGAAAATACCAAAAAGATATTGAGTAAAATCTGAACCTCCCTTTGCTTCTTTTCATTTTCTTTGGCTACAATCATTGATAGTTTAGGTTTTATTTCTGCATTCATAAGCTGAATTGTGTTACCTAGCTTTATCCGAGCACGATCGTTGACTTGCCTAGTCCCTGAGGAGAACACGACATCCGTAGTTTGGGGCGTAAAACCCCCGCTATATTACAATTGATCATTTTTGCGCTGTTGCCGGGGACTAGCGTCGAGTGACCGTGTTAGGCTATAGACTAGGTTTTTCTTCCTTTTCTAGTTTGTGCCATATATTTGTGATATATCTCTAACAACTAACCCCTGTTCTAGTCAGTTTCTTTCTGTTTGCTTTTCCTTTTTGCAGGTTATAGTATCTTCTCAGATATGGCTTATTATTTAGATCATCAAGCTTATGCGAGCAACACTACAAATAACACGGAAAGTATTCAAGACCTGATAATTAAGATTTCCCATCAATTAGATGATTTAGCTCGGCAGTGAGAAGTAGCTTTTGAGGATAGGCCTAGCTCTTATGATCCTTATTCTAGAGGCCATCCTTATGTTGCTCCTACCTGCCATATTTGTGGATTTCAGGGCCATTTGCCCGCTGAATGTCAGCGTGGTTACTCCCATTCTCTGGATTGTTTTGGCATGAGCTTCGCTCAACAACATAGCTCATACCAAAACAATTACTCATATGGGTGGCCTGAAGACCCGAATATGTCATATAGGAGCAACAACCCTGAGATCTCACCGTTTGCTTCTAGTAATCATATGCAAGGATTTATGTATGAAGAGGAGAGCAACAACTATGCACCACAACAATTTTATTCACATTCTACTCATGTACCTCAGCACCAGGAGATGTGACCAAAGGAGTTAAATGGTCCTCCATTTGGTCAACCAACAACTTCAGCACCTAATGAGTCGGTAGAGCAATCTCATGTGCAAGTGCCCACACAAGTTGAGTTCGATGACATAGACAAGCTCACACTCTTGAGTCTTGAGTTCACTTGGAGTTCTAAAGATGATCCTATTAGGAAGGTTATAGTAGAGGAAATGAAGAAGATCAAAAGTGGAAAAGAGCTAGTGGAAGAAGTAAGGAAGATTGAGAAGAACATCAACGCTGGCAGCACTATTTCTTCATAGCTAGAGCTGAGTGTTGCCGAGATTCCCCTTGATACATGTGAGGTTCCAACACCGTCACATCCAGTTGAGCAAGATAGCAAGAGTCCATAGGAAGAAAGACCTCAGATTGAAGAAGATGAACTAGAAGACAAGGAACAAGATGATCAAGAGCTGCAATTCCCAAGTGATCAAGTTGAAGACTCATCATCTACTACTCCTGAATAAGTACAAGAAGCTGCTGTAGATGAATATGAAGAACCTGAGATTCATTGGCCTATTGTCATACATGAGCGTGATGTGTCAGATTTACCCAATCCTCTTGATGACATGCTCCCTTGTGATTTCTTTGCTTCTAACTTGCATTGCATGATACCATCACTTAAGGTAGATTTGAAAAACTATTTGCTTGGGCATGATCATACACACCCTGTTAGTGGCATTACTCTCATTTGTGATGATCACAGTTACTTTCCTCGTGCTAGTTCTATGCTTAATGAAACATATCATTCCCATGCTAGTCTTGATCTTAATGATAACTATCATCCTCATGTTAGCATTGAGCTTACTGATTTGTACCATCCTAAACATGTGCTTTATAGCTATGCTTATGTAATTGGATATTCGATTGATGACTTGGAGGGTATTATCCCTACCACTTGCATTGTCTCTTTCGTTGAGCGCTCTTTCAGGTTCTTGCTTGTGCACAATCCACTACATGCTGACCAAGTTCGAGATGACATTCCCTGGGACCCCGATGGACCTATGGCATGGGGATGAGGAGAAGCAAGGAGCACACATGAAGAGAGAAGCTGGAGCAGGCATGAGGATAGAGAAGCAAAAACAGAAGAGCTGCAGCTTAGAGAGTGATCAAGCGAGTGCTACTTCATAGTGCCCGGTGAGCTGTATCATGACCCATTCTGAGTATATCATCCATTGATACATGCTGAAATCAAATGTTATTTGGGTTGCTTAAGCCATGTCTTAAATGTTGCCCCACTGAATTTTATTTGACATATGGTGCTTGATGAGAATATGCGAACTGATTGTTGAATGCCATGTAAACTAGTGATCTACATATTGCTTGCTTTGCTGAAATTAGTGAAAGTTATTAGTTTTGAGTGCTCAAATCCCTAGCACACTAGAAAACTTAATCATTTCTGCTTTTACCTCGATACACCTAGATCACCATGTTTAGATGCTGAATTTGTGCCAAGTGTGTTCCCTTTGAGAGCACTCACCTAACCACTATGGATTAGCATGCTATGTTCCCTGGATCGGTAGCATGTGAACCAGACATGGAGAAGTGATGATTCCTTTTTTTGTGCTTATGTGTTGTTCATTTAAAAAAAGTATTATCTTATAATGAATAATTATCTGATCTACCTAACAGTAGCATGTCATGTTCCCTGGATCGGTGGCTTGTGAAATCTGGTTGGATCGGATAGGAGTAAATTATATTATAAAAATGTAATTGTCGAACCAGGTGTATACCATGTTCTCGGGATCGGTGGTATGTTCCTTTGGGGAGACAAACAAAAAAACTAATAATTGGTCGAGCCAGGTGTATACCATGTTCTCGGGATCGGTGGTATGTTCCTTTGGTAAGATCAATAAAATATTATCATTGCTTCCTTCAAATTCAGTAAGTGGTTCAACCACAATGTTCCTGGTAATAAGTGATCTGATCACAAGTTTAAGTTCTTTTTATGTTTTTGGATCATGCTCTCTTTAGGAACCATTTGGCGCGGTCATCATTTAAACTTGTTGATCCTCTTTTATCATTGTAAAAGTTTAAAATGGTCATGCTTACTAGTATCCTACTGCTTTGTAGCACTCTTAACCATCAATTTTCACTAGCTAAGTCCAAAAGCATGCATTGTTTAGAGATCTACTTCACTTGGACATTCTTTACTCAGTTCACTGTCCACACTCTTGCTCTTGTCATATGCCTTTGCTTGAGGACAAGCAAAGATTTAAGTGTGGGGGGAACTTGATAAGTATATTTCACATATATAATTTTGGTACTCAAATATAGCATCTACCCTGACATATTTGTCCATTCTTGCCATGATTGATTGAATATTGCATGATAATAATCAAAAAGGATCATTTACTAGTCTTTGGTCTATCTTGCAGAAATGTGCGCAAAGGCACTAATAATCGTCAAGATTCCGTCTATGTGGCTATCGAGAAGAGTGAAGAAGAGAAGAGAAGGAAGAAGAGACTTGTGTGAGATGAAGAGAAGTAACCAGGGGGCTAGATAAAGAAGTGGGAGGACCTTCTTGTGAAGAAAGAAGAGAAGAAAGAGGGCCAAATCACAAAGTGCAGATGAGAGGAGGGGAACAAAATCCCTAGGCGCTGGAGGGATCCGATCGGGCCTGGCTACACCTCCATCTCCCTCATCCCTCCTTCTCCTCCTCCGGCCGCTGCCACAGCCAGGCCGGCGTGGCTGTGCGCCTCCGCAGCTCCTCCATCTCCCATCCATCAGAGTCGCAAGTCACCACCATCTCCGTCCATCTCCACTAGCGACATCCTCCCAGCCAGCCAGCAGCATCGTCCATCATTCTTCGCCGCCGCCGCGCCACTCCATCCACCTCGCTGCTCTTATTTTTCTTCTTCTTCTTCCTGAAGAACCTGCTGCTGTTCTTTTTCTCTCAACGCCCCTGCTGCTCCTTCTCCTTGCACCCCCTTGCTGCTGCTACGATCTGAACCCTCCTTGCTAATGCCCTTCCTTCCCAATCCAAGCCGCTGCTGCTCCTTCTCTCCCAACCTCTTGCTTTTGCTCTTCCCTCGTCCCTGCTGCTGCTCTCTCAATCTCTGTTGCTGCTATTCTCTAAGCCCCCCACGCTGCTGTTGTTCCTCTTCTTTCCCACGTCTCTGCTGCTTTCTTCACCCCAAAACTGCTGCTGCACCTTCTCCCTAATTCCCCTCTTCTCCTAACCTCGTTGCTGTACTTTTCTGAACCCCTACTACTGCTGTTTCCCTCATTATCTTTCTCTGAATTTTCTGTAAGCTGAGATGTGTAATGCTTTGTAATGTTCAGATTTGAGTAGTGCTTGACACTTGTTCAGTTTCAGACTTGTCCTTGATTGATAGTACTTGTGTTGTTCATCTCAGAGTACTAGAATTATGTCTTGTAACCTCCCCCTGTTTGCATATGTGATGTGTGTTCTGTAGTGTTTTTGTTAACTTTGTTCATGTGAAAACATATATGTTTGTGTTGTGATATATTTTTGTCCCTATCATATTAGCTCGTTTCTTTCCTTCTGTCATTGCTAGTTATATATGTGTGAGTGTTTGTGTTGTGAGAGTTGTATTGTTACATTGTGACTCTCATTTAAAATGTATGAGTACTAGCTATATATGTCATATATATTTTGTTCATGTATGATAGTTATATGTGTTCTTGTCTAGCAGGTTTCCCTAATATTGATTCTTGTTTGTGTTAGTGTTTTAGATTCTCAAGTTAGTGAAAATACCAAAAAGATATTGAGTAAAATCTGAACCTCCCTTTGCTTCTTTTCATTTTCTTTGGCTACAATCATTGATAGTTTATGTTTTATTTCTGCATTCATAAGCTGAATTGTGTTACCTAGCTTTATCCGAGCACGATCGTTGACTTACATAGTCCCTGAGGAGAACACGACAACCGTAGTTTGGGGCGTAAAACCCCGCTATATTACAATTGATCATTGTCTTTGGCAAATATCGTTGTGTTGTGATCATGGAATCTGACAATTCCAAAGTCTTCGAAGGCTTTAGGAGAGGAGACTTGTATATTGTTGATTTCTCTACAGGACCACAACCGGCCGTATGCCTACTTGCAAAAGCTTCAGAAGGCTGGCTATGGCATCGACGACTTGGTCGTGCTGGCATGAGGAATCTGCACACGCTTGCGAAGAAGAAGCATGTCATTGGCATTGAGAATGTCAAATTCCTCAAGGATCATTTGTGCGAAGCCTGTGAATCTAGAAAGATGACCAAGGCCAAACATCCAGCAAAGACTATCATGACTATCACTCGACCATTTGAAATGCTTCACATGGATCTCTTTGGTCCTAATCATTATTATGCAGTTACTAATGATGCATCTCTATATGGCTTTGTTATTGTTGATGTTTATTCTCGTTACACATGGGTGCACATTGTCACTTACAAACATGAGGTGTAGGAAGTCTTCAAACAATTTTCCTTGAGGGCTTCAACCAACTTTGGTGTGAAGATCAAGCACATCAAAAGTGACAATGGGACTGAGTTCAAGAATTCAGGTCTTGATGACTATCTTGATGAACTTGGTATTACTCATGAGTTATCTGCTCCTTATATTCCTCAATAGAATGGCATCATGGAGCACAAGAACAAAACCCTTGTTGAGATGGCTCGCACTATGCTTGATGAATACAAGACGCCTCGTTGTTTCTGGATTGAGGCAATTGATACTGCGTGCCACATCATCGACAGAGTATATCTTCACAAATTCTTCAAGAAGACTGCTTATGAACTCTTCACTGACAAAAAGCCCAATATGAACCAGCACCTGAGGAATCTATCAAGTTCAAGGCTACTGAAGATGTCATTCCTACCAAAGAATCTGCTGAAGAATTCATTCCAGAGCGTGAAGAACGTCGAGCTGGTGCACCTGAAGAAAATGGTCCTGAAGAAAATGCGGATCAAATTCCTCGACGACAACCCGCTCATCCTCGCATTGCAAACGAAGTGCAAATTGAGAGAATCATCGATGACATTGAAGCACCAGGTCCTCTCACACGCTCAAAAGCTTCACATTTGTCTAACTTTTGTAGGCACTTTGCTTTTGTCTCTATCACAGAGCCCACTAAGGTAGATGAAGCATTTCTGGAGCCTGAGTGGATTCAAGCTATGCAAGAAGAATTACATTAGTTCAAGCTCAACAACATCTGGGAGCTGGTGAAATGTCCAGATCCTCGCAAGCACAATATCATTGGCACAAAGTGGATCTACCGCAGCAAGCAATATGAAAATGGCCTTGTGGTGAGGAATAAGGCATGACTTGTAGCTCAAGGCTACACACAGGTTGAAGGAATTGATTCCGATGAAACTTTTGCACCTGTTGCTAGACTTGTGGCTATTCGCATATTACTTGCTTATGCTAACCATCATGATATCATCTTACAACAAATGGATGTGAAAAGTGCATTCCTCAATGGTAAGCTTGAGGAAGAAGTATATGTTGCTTGATGACCCACAAGTGTAGGGGATCAATCGTAGTCCTTTCGATAAGTAAGAGTGTCGAACCCAACAAGGAGTAGAAGGAAATGATAAGCGGTTTTCAGTAAGGTTTTCTTTGCAAGCACTGAAATTGTAGGTGATAGATAGTTTTGTGATAAGATAAATGGTAACGAGTAACAAGTAAATAAAGTAAACAAAGTGCAGCAAGGTGGCCCAATACTCTATGTAGCAAAGGATAAGCCTGGACAATTTCTAATAATGAGAAAGAAGCTCCCAAGGACACATGAGAATTATCGTCAAGCTAGTTTTCATCACGTCCATATGATTCACGTTCGGTACTTTGATAATTTGATATGTGGGTGGACCGGTACTTGGGTACTGCCCTTACTTGGACAAGCATCCCACTTATGATTAACCCCTATTGCAAGCATCCGCAACTATGAATGAAGTATTAAGGTAAACCTAACCACAACATTAAACATATGGATCCAAATCAGCCCCTAATGAAGCAATGCATAAACTAGGGTTTAAGCTTCTGTCACTCTGGCAACCCATCATCTACTTATTACTTCCCCATGCCTTCCTCTAGGCCCAAATAATGGTGAAGTGTCATGTAGTCGACGTTCATATAACACCACTAGAGGAAAAGACAACATACATCTCATCAAAATATCGAACGAATACCAAATTCACATGAGTACTATTAGCAAGACTTCACCCATGTCCTCAGGAACAAACGTAACTACTCACAAAGCATATTCATGTTCAAAATCAGAGGAGTAATAATATGCATAAAGGATCTGAACATATGATCTTCCACCAAGTAAACCAATTAGCATCAACTACAAGGAGTAATCAACACTACTAGCAACCCACAGGTACCAATTTGTGGTTTTGATACAAGATTGGATACAAGAGATGAACTAGGGTTTTGAGAGGAGATGGTGCTGGTGAAGATATTGATGGAGATTGACCCCCTCTCGATGAGAGGATCGTTGGTGATGATGTTGGTGATGATTTCCCCCTCCCGGAGGGAAGTGTCCCCGGCAGAATAGCTCCGTCGGAGCCCTAGATTGGTTCCGCCAAGGTTCCGCCTTGTGGCGGTGGAGTTTCATCCCGTAAGCTTGCCCACGATTTTTTCCAGGGTAAAAGCTCTGATATAGCAGAAGATGGACACCGGAGGCCCACCAGGGGGCCCAGGAGATAGGGGGCGCGCCCTATAGGGGGGGCGCCCTCCTCTCTCCTGGACAGGGTGTGGGCCCCCTGGTGTATTTCTTTTGCTCAATAATTCTTATAAATTACAAAAACATGTTTCGTGGAGTTTCAGGACTTTTGGAGCAGTGCATAATATGTTTCCAATATTTGCTCCTTTTCCAGCCAGAATTCCAGCTGCCGGCATTCCCCCTCTTCATGGTAAACCTTGTAAAATAAGAGAGAATAGCCATAAGTATTGAGATATAATGTGTAATAACAGCCCATAATGCAATAAATATTGATAGAAAAGCATGATGCAAAATGGACGTATCAACTCCCCCAAGCTTAGACCTCGCTTGTCCTCAAGCGGAAGCTGAAATCGAAAAATATGTCCACATGTTTAGAGATAGAGGTGTCGATAAAAATAAAATACGGACATGAGGGCATCATGATCATTCTAATAACAACAACAAATATAGATTTTGTCATATGATTTCTTATGCTTAAGTAACAATCAATTCACAATGTCAAGTATGGTTCAAAAACTTCATTGGAAACTAACAAACTATAATCTCAGTCATTGAATTTTTTTGCAATTTATCGTAACATCAGAAAGAGTCAACAATAGAGCTTTTCAGCAAGCTCACATACTCAACTATCTTGTAGTCTTCTAGAATTGCTAACACTCACGCAATACTTGTGGTTATGGAGTTTCAGCCGGACACTAAGAAAGATAGGGGCTTATTGTGTTGCCTCCCAACGTATTCACCTTTAGGTGATGTCAACAATAATAGCCCATGCTAACTAACATCCAATTGGATATATATATCATGATCTTTCAAACACGAGGATCTTGCCAAAGGATAAAATGAAAAAGGGAAAGGTGAGAATCACCTTGACTCAAGTATAAAGTAAAAACATAAAGTAAAAGATAGGCCCTTCGCAGAGGGAAGCAAAGGTTGTCATGTGCGTTTAGGGTTGATGCACAAAATCTTAATGCAAAAGAACGTCACTTAATATTGCCCCTTGTATGTGGACCTTTATTATGCAGTCCGTCGCTTTTATTACTTCCACAACAAGTTCGTACAAAGCTTATTTTCTCTGCACTAATAAGTCATACATATTTAGATAGAAATTTTTATTGCTTGCAACATGACAACTTACTTGAAGGATCTTACTCAATCCATAGGTAGATATGGTGGACTCTCATGGCAAAACCGGGTTTAAGGGTATTTGGAAGCACAAGTAGTATCTCTACTTGGTGCAAGGAATTTGTCTAGCATGAGGGAGAAAGGCAAGCTCAACATGTTTGGAAGGTCAATGACAATATACTTTAACTGAGATGCGCGAAAACATAAACCATTACATTGTCTTCCTTGTCCAACGTCAACTCTTTTAGCATGTCATACCTAATGAGTGCTCCCAATTACAAAAAGGTGTCCAAGATAATATATTTGTATGTGAACACCTCTTTCCTTATCACTTCCTATTAATTGCAACGATGACCAAAACTACGTTCATCAACTCTCAACAATTTTTATGCCTCATACTTTCTATGTGTGAAGTTATCACTATCCATAAGATCAATATGAACTCTTTTATTCTTTCTACTTCCCCAGGATCATAGCAACATAGCAAAGCCCTTGACTCAACACTAATCTTTATTATAGATAGCTCACGGACTCGATTACAAAAGGAGATCACAAAGCAAAACTCAAACTACTTGATATCAAAACTTCAATCTACTAGATCAAGATTTTACTAAAAGGATCGAACTAAATAAAGCGATAAAGATAAGAGTGTGATGGTGATACGATACAGGGGCACCTCCCCCAAGCTTGGCAGTTGCCAAGGGGAGTGCCCATACCCATGTGATTATGTCCTCGGAGGTGATGGAGGTGGTGATGATGACGGTGGATAATCGCACATTGAGCGTAAAAGCTCCTCCAACTTGCGGATAATGCCCTTGAGCCCAGCAATATGATCCTTCAACAAAATATTCTCCTGTGTGAGATACTTGTTCTGTATGCGAGCTACCTCAATCATCTTGAAAGCTTCAATCTCTGTTGGAGTAAATAGGTTAGGTAAAGGTTGAGGGATGTCTTCTTCTTTCACCGTCGGGGCTTGGACCTCCATGGCCTTCTTGATCCCTTCATCCTTGTTGATCTCTTCTAGTTCTTCTCTTTTCAGCTCTATCTTTAATAGCCAAGCATCCTTGTCTTCGTTGTTGGAGGAGGGCGACGTCATGGTGCTCTTGATCTGAAACAGAAACAGCTCGAAACGAAAACAGAGGATATTTGCATGATACGGTGGTCAAAACCTTCGGGAGTATATATAATGAATTTTTACCGACCAAAATACGTAACGTGCAAGAAAACGAAGTCCGGGAGGCACACGAGGCGCCCACGAGACAGGGGGGCGCGCCCAGTAGGGGGGGTACACCCTCCACTCTCGTGGGGGCCTCGTGTCCCTTTTAGACTACTTCTTTCTTCCTAAAATTCTTAAATATTCCAAAACTTATAAAAATTGCCATTGGAGTTGTTTTCGAGTCGGTTTACTTACCGTACCACATACCTATTCCTTTTCGGAGCCTGGAACGTTCTGGAAAGTGTCCCTTATGTATTCCTCAGGGGTTACGGTTTCAATAATATTAGTTTCAACATTGATAGGATTACCTGAAATATAATGTTTAATTCTTTGACCGTTTACCACCCTCGGATTTGTGCCTTTGAAGTTGTTGATTTTTATGGCACCAGAACGATAGGCCTCCTCAATAACGTAGGGACCTTCCCATTTTGAGAGAAGTTTTCCTGCAAAAAATCTTAAATGAGAGTTGAATAATAACACATAATCTCCCACGTTAAACTCACGCTTTTGTATCCTCTTATCATGCCAGCGTTTGACTTTTTCTTTGAATAGCTTGGCATTCTCATAGGCTTGAGTTCTCCATTCATCAAGTGAGCTAATATCAAACAACCTCTTCTCACCGGCAAGTTTGAAATCATAGTTGAGCTCTTTAATAGCCCAATATGCCCTATGTTCAAGTTCAAGAGGTAAATGACATGCTTTTTCGTAAACCATCTTATATGGAGACATACCCATAGGATTTTTGTATGCAGTTCTGTAGGCCCATAATGCATCATCAAGTTTTTTGGACCAATTTTTCTAGATCTATTCACAGTCTTTTGCAAAATTAATTTGAGCTCTCTATTGCTCAACTCTACTTGACCACTAGACTGCGGATGATAAGGAGATGCGATTCTATGATTGACATCATACTTAGCAAGCATCTTACGGAAAGCACCATGAATAAAATGTGAACCACCATCAGTCATAAGATATCTAGGGACTCCAAACCTCGGAAAAATAACTTCTTTAAGCATTTTAATAGAAGTGTTATGATCAGCACTACTAGTTAGAACAACTTCTAACCACTTAGTAACGTAATCAACAACAACTAAAATATGTGTATAACCATTAGAGGCAGGAAAAGGTCCCATATAATCAAAGCCCCAAACATCAAATGGTTCAATAACAAGAGAATAATTCATAGGCATTTCTTGACGTCTACTAATGTTACCTATTCTTTGGCATTCATCACAAGATAAGACAAACTTACGAGCATCTTTGAAGAGAGTAGGCCAATAAAAACCAGATTTTAGTACCTTGTGTGCAGTTCTGTCTCCAGCGTGGTGTCCTCCATAGGATTGAGAGTGACACTTGCGTAGGATCTGTTCCTGTTCATGCTCAGGCACACAACGTCTAATAACACCATCTACTCCTTCTTTATAAAGGTGTGGGTCATCCCGGAAGTAATGTCTTAAATCATAAAAGAACTTTTTCTTTTGCCGGTATGTGAAACTAGGCGGTATAAATTTAGCAACGATGTAATTAGCATAATCAGCATACCAAGGAGCAGTAAGAGATGCATTAACGACCGCTAATTGTTCATCAGGAAAGCTATCATCAATAGGCAGTGGGTCATCAAGAACATTCTCTAACCTAGGCAAGTTGTCCGCAACGGGGTTCTCAGCTCCCTTTCTATCAATAATATGCAAGTCAAATTCTTGGAGCAAGAGAACCCATCTAATGAGTCTAGGCTTAGCATCTTTCTTTTCCATAAGATATTTAATAGCAGCATGATCAGTGTGAATAGTAACTTTGGAGTCAACAATATAAGATCTAAACTTATCACATGCAAACACAACTGCTAAGAATTCTTTTTCAGTAGTAGCATAATTTCTCTGGGCAGTATCAAGAGTCTTACTAGCATACTGGATAACATTCAATTTCTTATCGACTCTTTGCCCTAGAACAGCACCTACAACATAATCACTAGCATCACACATAATTTCAAAAGGTAAATTCCAATCAGGTGGCTAAACAATAGGTGCAGTGATCAAAAGCTTTCTTAAGTATTTCAAATGCTTCTACACAATCATCATCAAAGACAAAAGGAATATCTTTTTGCAATAAATTTGTCAAAGGCCTAGAGATTTTAGAAAAGTCCTTAATGAACCTCCTATAAAAACCGGCATGACCAAGGAAACTTCTTATACCTTTTATGTCCTTGGGACATGGTATCTTTTGATAGCATCAACCTTGACTTTGTCAACTTCAATACCTCTCTCGGAGATCTTGTGCCCCAAGACAATGCCTTCATTAACCATAAAGTGGCACTTTTCCCAATTCAGGACGAGACTAGCTAGTGTCTTCGCATCTCTGCAAAACTCGATCAAGGTTGCTCAAACAATCATCAAAAGAGGATCCATAAATGGACAAATCATCCATGAATACCTCACAAATCTTTTCACAAAAATCAGAGAATATAGCCATCATGCATCTTTGAAAGGTAGTAGGTGCATTACATAAACCAAAAGGCATACGTCTATAAGCAAAAGTACCAAAAGGGCAAGTAAAAGTAGTCTTAGATTGATCCTTCGCTGACACATGTATTTGAGAGAAGCCAGAATAACCATCTAGAAAGAAGAAATGTGTATGTTTGGATAGTCTTTCTAGCATTTGATCAATAAAAGGTAAATGGTAATGATCTTTCTTAGTAGCTTTATTTAACTTACGGAAATCAATTACCATCCTATGACCTATAATAATTCTTTGCGGGATCAATTCATCTTTATCATTAGGAACAATGGTAATGCCTCCCTTTTTAGGAACACAATGGACAGGGCTTACCCATTCACTATCAGCAACGGATAAATAATACCTGCCTCGAGGAGCTTTAGTATCTCCTTTCTTACCACTTCTTTCATCTTGGGATTTAATCGTCTTTGAGGATCACTTACTGGTTTGGCATCTTTTTCCACTGTAATTTTGTGTTGGCATAATGTGGGACTAATGCCCTTGAGATCATCCAGAGTATATCCAATAGCTGCTCGGTGCTTTTTCAAAGTTTTCAATAATATTTCTTCTTCTTTCTCTGAAAGGTTAGCACTAATAATAACAGGATATATTTCCTTTTCATCAAGATAAGAATACTTAAGATTATCAGGTAATGGTTTGAGTTCAAACACGGGATCACCCTTGGGTGGAGGGGGATCCCCAAGAATTTCAACGGGAAGGTTATTTTTCAGCATAGGTTCCTGTTTAAGGAACACTTCATCTATTTCCTTTCTTTCCTTCATAAACATATCGTTTTCATGGTCTAGCAAATATTGTTCTAACGGATCAGTTGGAGGAACAGCAATGGAAGCAAGACCAATAATCTCATCCTTACTAGGTGGTTCCCTATCACGAGGTTGTCTACTAAACTTAGCAAAATTAAACTCATGGGACATACCATCTGTCGGTGTCAAAACCGGCGGATCTTGGGTAGGGGGTCCCGAACTGTGCGTCTAGGCGGATGGTAACAGGAGACAAGGGACACGATGTTTTACCCAGGTTCGGGCCCTCTTGATGGAGGTAAAACCCTACGTCCTGCTTGATTGATATTGATATTGTGGATGTTTACAAGAGTGGATCTACCATGAGATCAAGGAGGCTAAACCCTAGAAGCTAGCCTATGGTATGATTGTAATGGTTGTTGTTGTTCTACGGACTAGAGCCATCCGGTTTATATAGACGCCGGAGAGGGCTAGGGTTACATAGAGTCGGTTACAATGGTAGGAGATCTACATATCCGTATCGCCAAGCTTGCCTTCCACGCCAAGGAAAGTCCCATCCAGACACGAGACGAAGTCTTCAATCTTGTATCTTCATAGTCTTGGAGTCCGGTCGATGATGATAGTCCGGCCGATGATAGTTCGGCTGATGATGGTAGTCCGGCTATCCGGACACCCCCTAATCCAGGACTCCCTCAGTAGCCCCTGAACCAGGCTTCAATGACGATAAGTCCGGCGCGTATATTGCTTGGCATTGCAAGGCGGGTTCCTCCTCCGAATGATAGAAGATTGTGAACACCAGGATAGTGTCCGGCTCTGCAAAATAAATTCCACATTCCACCGTAGAGAGAATAATATATACACAAGTTCAATCTGCTGACATTTTTTGTGGCATGACGTCACACCACTACCAAGCCATTACTTGAATCGTTTTTTACTCTACCACCTCAGCGTATTTAGCGAAGCGGTTTCCTTGGCACGTCTTGTCGAAGCAGAGATCGTGTTCCCCCTTAATCCAGGATTCTCATCAATACGGACGTGGGTAACCCAACCGCGCCCGTCGCCACGCCCCCTCTATCGAAGGCGAGTCCCAAACGGCCACGGAGACGGCTCTTGGTATTCTCCCTCTTTATAACGGGACCAAGGCTCGTTTCTTTTCTTCAATCCTCCATCGAATCCTCTCCCTGCTCCAAGTTCCAGCACCTAGAGCTCCAGATTCGAGCGCTTCGGACCTTCAACGATGTTCGGTTCCGACCTCCAGGGCCGGTGGATGCCCTCCTCCATCACGGAGGAGGACGTGTTAAAGCTGCGGGAGGCCAAGTACCTGGCTTATGAGATTTCGCACAGGTTGCCTGCCGAAGGGCAGGCCATCCCCACCCCCGAGCCCGGCGAGTATGTCGTTTTTGTATCCCACCTCCGTCGGGGTTTAGGCTTCCCGACGGATCCTTTTGTGAGAGGGCTCATGTTTTACTATGGGTTGGAATTCCACGATTTGGCTCCGGAGTCCATCCTCCATATTTCCGCATTTATTGTCGTCTGCGAAGCCTTCCTCCGCGTCACCCCTCACTTCGGCATGTGGCTGAAGACCTTCAAGGTGGCTCCGAAGATGATCGGGGGGCGTCAAGCGGAGTGCGGCAGGGCGGCCATAAGTAGGAGGGCTGATGCCCCGTGGCCCACTGGCTCCTTCCAAGAGGAGCTCGGCCCGTGGCAGCAAGAGTGGTTCTATATTACCGTTCCGAGGGGCCGCAGACAAAAGCCGCCGCCCTTATTCCGCCCGGGACCTCCACGACGGTTGATGTCGTGGGTCAACCAAGGGCTCAACTGGGGGCCGTCAAAGGACGTGCCCCTGCTGCAGGGCCGGATTCGAGATCTCCAAATGAGGGAGGTTGATATGGTGGTGGTAATGCAGGTTATGCTGATTAGGCATCTCCTGCCCTGCAAACACCGCCCTCTTCGGCTGTAGGAGTTCAATCCGGAGGGCCCACGAATTCTTCAACACTTCATGGGTATGACACCCCTGGAGATGTACAAATTATTCTTCGGATCGCAAGAGGCGCGTCCGGAATTGACCGAGGATGCTGGCCTAAGCTGCAATCGCCTGGATACTCAAGTAAATAGTTCCAAGTCCGGACATACCGTTTGTTTGCCTTTTGATGATTCGCCTTATGACCAACTTCCTTCTAAACAAGAGTGGATAGCGGAAGCAAAATTGATATGGTGTCCGGCCCCCCTCCCCGAGACCGCGCCGGATTCCGTGCTGGTCCGGATGCTTGAGGTTGCGCCTCCAGAGGAAGGCGAAGGGGAAAGCAGGAAAGCTACTGCCTCGCCTAAGGAGGCTCTTTAAAGAGGGGGGGGATCGAGAATCCCTCCCTCCAAGGGGAGAAGAGGACTGCCTCCGAGGACCCGGGGGCAAAAGCCCCTAAACGGGGGAAGAAATCTTCGCCTGAGGGTCCTGCGTCCGGGGAGGCCCCGGCCGCACAATCTCCCTTAAAGAATCAGCCCTCCAACAAGCCGTAAGTAGAAAGAAAGGAGTTTTATAATAAGGGGCATCCCTATTCGTGCTTCTGAGGATAACTAAAGTTTTTACCTTGTAGTTCGGATCTCCGTCCTTCGCAAATGAGCTCGTCTTCGGGGGACCTTCGTCCGGAGATGATGGAGAGCGAGACGCCTCCGTCCGGGGCCCCATCGGATAGGGCGGACGAGCCTGAAGTGTCGTCACGGAGGGAGCCCCCGGGTTTGGCAAAGCCAGATAGTTCGGCGCCAACTTGTGTACGGCTGAAGGATCTGCTTGAGAAGGCGTCTATCTTAGAAGATCACCACGCATTGATGAGCATGGTGATTGAAAGGATTTCGTCCGCCGAAGGCGGGTTGCATAATGCCGTCGGGAGTTTGCTGGCGGGGTTTGAGGTACGTAAAAATGACACACCTTTTAACAGTTTTGCATATAAAATGCGCCCTGTATAGATAGTAGCCCCTGAGACTCGGTAGGTTGTCAAAATTGACAGCGTGCCGAGGATCAAAATCGCAGGTTTAAATTTCCGCCGTGCCGATGCAGGCGGCGGGTCGTCCGGGGGCCAGCCGGACTGATGGAGTTGCTGAACTAAAGCGGCAACTCGCTGTTGCGGATGCGGACATCACGCTGGTCAACAGGCGACTTGATGAGTCGCAAGGTAAGTGTTTCTGTGCAGTCACTTGGTAAGGGAGCCCAAGCCAGCTCCTTACAACATGTGTGTGAAATGCAGATAGTGCCGCTGCTATGGAGAGCCTTTGGACCGAACTTGCTCAAGCCAAGGAGCAGGCCAGAAGGAGTAATGCGGCGGCCTCGAGGGCGGCCGAGGAGTTAGCGGCCGAAAGGGTCGCACACTGCCAGAGCAGGGAAGAGATGGCCGAAATGGCCGTGAAGTTAAAAGATGCTACCGACCGCAATGAGGCTCTTGGGAAGGAGCGCCTAGCGGGGAAAGAAGACCTGGGGAAGGCCACCGCCGAAGCCAAGGATGCCCGCTCTGCATTGCGGGCTATAAAGGAAGAGCTGCGCCAGGCCAGAGATATTGTAGCTGGCAAGCCTTTTTTGCTGCGCCGAAGGTTTACGGATCCAAAGTATGCTCAGCTGGGCCAACTGTGGGGTCCAGAGGACCCTTATATGGACTTAGCAGCGAGTGCGGCGGATGCCGTTGTGCATTTTCGAAGCCAGAAGGATCACAAGACGGAAGAGCTGTTTTGGTCTCAATTCCATAGTCCGGAGTGTTCACTTCCGCTGACCGACCGTTTGGTCGAGTGGGCTGAGCTAAATAGGTTGTCCGGGCTTGCTATGACGGATATAGTGACCCATGTCTGGCCGGATAGGCCCGAGCCGAAGAGTTACTTTGGCTTATTGCAGCAATTTCTTGGGGCGGTGCCGCATATGAAGGCAATGAAGCGGTCGGCTTGCATAGAGGGTGCGCGGATGGCACTCGCCCGTGTGAAGACACATTGGACAGAGATGGATGCCACCGCTGTTGCGACCCCGGGTTCGGACGATAACCGGTTACCCGCCGAGCACTATTTTGGCGAAGTGCTGCGTGGTGCTCGTGTAATAGAGTCGCAGTGCTTAAAAAATGTTACGTTCGAATGAACGCTTTTATGATGTAAAACAATATTTATGATGTAAGAGCCTTTTATACTTGTGCGTTCAAGTAATAGAATATCTCCTATGCGGCCGTTCATGTATACGTGTGTATAACCTAAAAGATGGCAGTCGTCGGCTTCAGCCCCCACGCACAAGGTGCGGGGGTGTTCGCAAAAAATAGCATGTTTTCACACTTAATCCGACGTCTCGGTCCTGTAGAGGAGGTGGTAGCGTAGCAAACGAGGCAACCGGACTATAATGCTTTATCACTTTCACTTAGCCATGGAGTTCGAGGGTGGGGCTACGACATAGCCCCTGGGGGCACCGCGCTCTCCGAATTTGGGGCGCGTATGTGCCTGACCGGGAAACGGCCCTTCGTCAAAGCGGAGGAATTCTAAACATTCCCATGGTCGATCGAGTGGTTGACCAGTCTCTCGCTGTATCATTACAGTCACTTTTCGGCTTTCTCTACTGAGGTGCTCGCCCAGCCGAACTGGGGCACAATCGCAGTAGTTCTCCTGGTGCCGCGTTAGCCGATGATACGGAACGTAAGGCAACAAAACACAGGAGCCGGGCAAACCCAACATTTGACCAAAGACATGATTCGGAGCTGATGCATATAAGGCCTAACTCGAGACGCCGAACACTCCCGAAGGTGTTCGGTCTTTACAATAGCGGGAAAAACAATGCCCTAAGCCCCTTGTGTCCAGGTACGAGCAAGTTCTTCTGGCGCGGCCGATGCCAAAACGCCAGTCTCCACTCTGGTTATAATGAGAAACCAGGGGATTATAGCAACAAGAGACAGTAAGAAAGGTTTACGTAGGGTCTTAGTCTGAAAAGAGTCCTTGCAACGGGTCCCTACTGCATGTCTGCGCCTGTGTCTCCGTTGTGCCGTATCCTGGACGGGTGTGCATGCTGTTCATCTGTAAAAAGAGAGGAACTTAGTTTGAAAAGGAATCATGCGAGAAAGTGCATAAAAAATTGAAATATAGATTAATAAAGCTGAGCCTATGCTAGCTCATTATGGCTTGTATGTACAAATCCTTGTGAAGGGGTGTGTGGCTAGGTAGCCCCTAGCTTATTTATTCCGGACTCATCCAGCCGTGTCCGGGGTCTCAGGCGACCTTTTAATGAAATGATGCCATGTGGACTGGGCATTTTAAGCGTGAGAGACGCGTAATGTGGTATTGCATTGAAGCGGACGAAAGCTTCCTGTCCCAGTGATGCTTGATAGCTACTTTTAAATGGGGCGACATGAAAGGTTAGCTTTTCTCGTCGGAAGTTGTCAGGTGACCCGAACACAACTTCTAGTAATAATGAAATTGTGCACCTGGCGTAAGGGCCTGGCGCCACTCCTTTGAAGGAAGTGCGGCTATGCCGAATTGTAGTAGGGTCTATCCCAACTTGCGGATTGTGTCCGGATATAGCAGGTTTAAGTCACTGCCGCCGTCCATCAAAACCTGCGTGAATTGCAGTCCGTCTATTATGGGATCCAATATCGGGGCAGTTCCGGATACTTCTGGACTAATCCAAATGGTCGAAAGTGATTGGTTTTGACTTCCAATCTTGGTGTTCCGCTGGGGAGGACCGTGCGACACTTGTCTTAGCGAGTGCCGTGTTGGTTTTTCGTACTATCACATGAAGTGAGTTTACTGTTTTGACTTCTTGTGGGAAAGTCTTTTGACTTCCGGTGCTCTGCTGGTGGGGTTCATCATCGTCCTCGCTTGGCGCATCGACCCCCTTGTGTCCGGCGTTGAGTCTGCCGGACTGTTTAAAAACCCAACAATTTCGGTTGGTATGGTTTGCAGGCCTTCCGGAGGTACTGTGCATTTGACATATCCGATCTAAAATTTTGTTTAAATTTGATAGCTCGTCGCTGTTGTCCTTAAGAGGCAGTGTTTTATTGTTTGGCCATGAGCTTTTGAATCCGGCGTTAACCGCCGTGCCCTTTGGGCTTTTTTCTTTATTCCGGCGCTGATCTTTCCTGCGCCATGATTTTCCATTTCCATCTCTGATCTCAGATGTACTCGGGTCGCTGGTGCTGCATCTTGCTAGCCAGCTGTCTTCTCCTGCGCAAAAGCGCGTCATGAGGCTTGTTAGCGCGGCCATTGTTCTTGGCTTCTCTTGGCCGAGGTGTCTGGCGAGCCATTCCTCTCGGACATTGTGTTTAAAAGCTGCTAAGGCTTCCGCGTCCGGACTGTCGACTATTTGGTTCTTTTTGGTAAGGAACCTGTTCCAGAATTTGCGCGCTGATTCTCCGGGCTGTTGGGTTATATGACTCAGATCGTCTGCATCCGGAGGGCGGACATAAGTCCCTTGAAAATTTGCTCTAAACGCGTCCTCAAGCTCTTCCCAACTTCCAACAGTGTTTTCTGGGAGGCTTTTGAGCCAATGCCGAGCTGGCCCTTTGAGCTTGAGGGGTAGGTATTTTATGGCGTGGAGATCATCTCCTCTAGCCATGTGTATGTGTAGTATGTAATCTTCTATCCAGACTCCTGGGTCTGTTGTGCCGTCGTATGCCTCTATGTTTATGGGTTTGAACCCTGCTGGAAATTCATGATCCAGCACCTCATCGGTAAAACATAGCGGGTGTGCGGCGCCCCTGTATTTGGGTGTGCCGCTATCTTCGAACACTTGTCGTGTTGTGTTACTTCCTGGGGCCCTCCTTTTTGGCCCGTAGATGGACCTAGTTGGGCCGTCCGTTTACCCAGGACCATAAGTCGGCTTGTGTGCGGTGCCGCTTGTCGCTTTTGGCCTATCATCTGGCCGTCTATCCGGCCAGGCGGCCTCTTTGACTGTGAGGGTTCTATGGCTTCCTCGTCAAATTCTGGCAGCAGCTTGCGCTTCGGGTAGCTCTTTGTTTGATGGCCATTGCCATATTTATCTGCGGTCTTGAGTATTTTGCTCCACTTTATTCTGAGTATGTCTTCCGCTGTTTTGAGCTTCCGTTTTTCCTTCTTCAAACTTCTTGCAGTGGCGACGAGTCTTTTGTGAAGGTTCTTATGCTCTGGTGGTGTGTCCGGACTGTTGATTGCTTCGTGAAGGGGTTGATTATCCGGTTCGTCCTGTTCGGATGGTTGCTTGGTTGTATGTTCGTCGTCCGCTGGTTTGCCCTGCTCTAACGCTGGGTCGTTAGGAATGCTGCTTTGATCGAGGCTGGACTTAGGGCGGTGTCTATGTCGCCGTTTTGGTTGTTTATCGGCGGGATTATCCTCTACCGCGTCCCGTTGTTCCTCGGTATCGCTTCCCTTTAGGGTGTCCACCATATGTATGTCATGTGATGAGGTGGCCTTCCAGTGCCCTGTAGGCGCTGGTTCTTGATCGTCTCCAGCATCGTCGTCCATACCGTTGATGTCTTCGGAGTCGTAGTTTAGCACGTCGGTTAGATCGTCGACGGTGGCTACGAAGTGGGTGGTGGGTGGGCTCTGAATTTCTTCATTGTCCGCATTCCGACCATCCTGGCCGTAGTTCGGCCAGGGCTCTCCAGATAGTGAGAGATGCTTCAGCGAATTTAAGATATCGCCGAAGGGTGAGTGCTGAAAGGTGTCCGCAGCGGTGAATTCCATGATCGGCGCCCAATCGGATTCGACTAGCAGGGGCGCAGGAGGTTCGGAGTCCGGCAGGGGGTCCAGCACCTCAGAGTCATGGGCTTTATGCGGAACAAGATAAGTGTTCGGCTCCATCGCCGTAGAAGTTGCAGCTCCCGAGGCGGTGTCCAGCCATCCGTCCTCGATCTGAGCGATCGGCTCCGGACTATGGGTCGGAGCGGATTCGTGTGCGGCCTCCAGGGTGCTGTTAGGTCGTTCCCATCGTGACAGCGCAGCACGCTCGGCTGTGGCTCAGATCCATCGAAGATCAAGTCCCCGCGGATATCGGCCGTGAAGTTTAGGCTTCCAAACCTGACCTGACGGCCAGGGGCGTAGCTTTCGATCTGCTCTAGATGGCCAAGTGAGTTGGCCCGCAGTGCGAAGCCGCCGAATACGAAGATCTGTCCGAGGAGAAAAGTCTCACCCAGGACTGCGTCGTTGTTGATTGAAGAGGCCATAAAGCCTATCGGTGACGACACAGAGGAACTCTCAATGAAAGCACCAATGTCGGTGTCAAAACCGGCGGATCTCGGGTAGGGGGTCCCGAACTGTGCGTCTAGGCGGATGGTAACGGGAGACAAGGGACACGATGTTTTACCCAGATTCGGGCCCTCTTGATGGAGGTAAAACCCTACGTCCTGCTTGATTGATATTGATATTGTGGATGTTTACAAGAGTGGATCTACCACGAGATCAAGGAGGCTAAACCCTAGAAGCTAGCCTATGGTATGATTGTAATGGTTGTTGTTGTTCTACGGACTAGAGCCATCCGGTTTATATAGACGCCGGAGAGGGCTAGGGTTACATAGAGTCGGTTACAATGGTAGGAGATCTACATATCCGTATCGCCAAGCTTGCCTTCCACGCCAAGGAAAGTCCCATCCGGACACGGGACGAAGTCTTAAATCTTGTATCTTCATAGTCTTGGAGTCCGGTCGGTGATGATAGTCCGGCCGATGATAGTTCGGCTGATGATGGTAGTCCGGCTATCCGGACACCCCCTAATCCAGGACTCCCTCACCATCTATGCCAACGTGACAATATTCTTTTCACAATTAATCGTAGCACTAATTGTATTCAAGAAGGGTCTACCGAAAATAATGGGATAAAAATCATCTTGTGGGGAACCGAGAACAAGAAAATCAGCAGGGTATTTAACCTTCCCACACAAAACTTCAACAACTCTAACAATCCCAACAGGTTTAATGGTATCCCTATTAGCAAGCTTAATGGTAACATCAATGTCTTCTAATTCAATGGGTGCAATGTCATGCATAAGTTCTTGATATAAGGTATAAGGTATTGCAGTGGCACTAACACCCATATCACATAAGCCATGATAACAACGATCTCCTATTTTAACAGAAATAACAGGCATGCCTATGACAGGTCTATGCGTATTAGTATCTAGTCTAGCAATATTAGCAGTCTCACCACAGAAATAAATAACATGCCCATCTAAATCATCATCCAAGAGATCTTTAACCTTAGCAATACTAGGTTCAATATTGATTTTCTCAGGAGGTGTATAAGTCCTAGTATTACTCTTACGAACAACAGTCGAAGCTTTAGCATGATCTTTTATCCTAACAGGAAAAGGTGGTTTTTCAACATAAGTAGTAGGAACAATAGGATCACTATAGGTAATAGGTGCAACTACTTTCACTTCAACAGGAGGATTATATTTAAACCACTTCTCTTTAGGGAGATCAACGTGAGTAGCAAAAGATTCACAGAAAGAGGCTACTATCTCAGAGTCAAGTCCATACTTAGCGCTAAATCCACCAAAAGCATCGGTATCCATAAAAGATTTAACACAATCGAACTTAGGTGTCATACCTGACTCCTTACCATCGTCGGAACCCCAATCTTCAGAGTTGCATTTAATTCTTTCCAATAAGTCCCATTTGAAATCAATAGTCTTCAGCATATAAGAACCAGCACAAGAAGTATCGAGCAGGTTGCGATTATCAAGAGAAAGCCGAGCATAAAAGTTCTGAATAATCATTTGACGAGAGAGCTCATGATTGGGGCATGAATATAACATTGACTTAAGCCTCCCCCAATCTTGAGTGATGCTTTCTCCTTCGCGAGGCCATAAATTATATATGTAATTACGATCACGATGAACAAGATGCATAGGATAGAACTTCTGGTGAAATTCCAACTTCAATCGCTTATAATTCCAAGATCCCGTATCATCACATAGCCAATAACATGTCAATGCATCTCCCTTCAAAGATAAAGGGAAGACCTTCCTTTTGACAACATCATCGGGAATACCTGCAAGCTTAAATAATCCACAAACTTCATCCACAAAGATAAGGTGTAAATCAGGATGCAATGTTCCATCTCCTGCAAATGGATTAGCTAGCAGTTTCTCTATCATACCCGAAGGAATCTCAAAGTAAATATTTTCATAAAGTTCAGTAGGTTGAGGAGCAACTCTTTGCTCTTCTGGTTGGGGTGAAGATACCCCAAACAAGCCCCTCAAAGGATTAGTTTCCATAGTGACAAGTAACAGAAAATTTCAGCACACTAGCTATATAAATGTTTCCTTACCAAGTTCCACTCACCAAAAGCACTACACTCCCCAACAACGGCACCAGAAAAGAGTCTTGATGACCCACAAGTGTAGGGTATCAATCGTAGTCCTTTCGATAAGTAAGAGTGTCGAACCCAACGAGGAGTAGAAGGAAATGATAAGCGATTATCAGTAAGGTTTTCGCTGCAAGCACTGAAATTGTAGGTGATAGATAGTTTTGTGATAAGATAAATGGTAACGAGTAACAAGTCAATAAAGTAAACAAAGTGCAGCAAGGTGGCCCAATCCTTTATGTAGCAAAGGATAAGCCTAGACAATTTCTAATAATGAGAAAGAAGCTCCCGAGGACACATGGGAATTATCGTGAAGCTAGTTTTCATCACGTTCATATGATTCGCGTTCGGTACTTTGATAACTTGATATGTGGGTGGACCGGTACTTGGGTACTGCCCTTACTTGGACAAGCATCCCACTTATGATTAACCCCTATTGCAAGCATCCGCAACTACAAAAGAAGTATTAAGGTAAACCTAACCACAACATTAAACATATGGATCCAAATCAACCCCTAACGAAGCAACGCATAAACTAGGGTTTAAGCTTCTGTCACTCTAGCAACCAATCATCTACTTATTACTTCCCCATGCCTTCCTATAGGCCCAAATAATGGTGAAGTGTCATGTAGTAGATGTTCACATAACACCACTAGAGGAAAAGACAACATACATCTCATCAAAATATCTAACGAATACCAAATTCACATGACTACTAATAGCAAGACTTCACCCATGTCCTCAGGAACAAACGTAACTACTCACAAAGCATATTCATGTTCAAAATCAGAGGAGTAATAATATGCATAAAGGATCTGAACATATGATCTTCCACCAAGTAAACCAATTAGCATCAACTACAAGGAGTAATCAACACTACTAGCAACCCACAGGTACCAATTTGTGGTTTTGATACAAGATTGGATACAAGAGATGAACTAGGGTTTTGAGAGGAGATGGTGCTGGTGAAGATGTTGATGGAGATTGACCCCCTCTTGATGAGAGGATCATTGGTGATGATGTTGGTGATGATTTCCCCCTCCCGGAGGGAAGTGTCCCCGGCAGAACAGCTCCGTCGGAGCCCTAGATTGGTTCCGCCAAGGTTCCGCCTCATGGCGGCGGAGTTTTGTCCTGTAAGTTTGCCCATGATTTTTCCAGAGTAAAAGCTCTAATATAGCAGAAGATGGACACCAGAGGCCCACCAGGGGGCCCAGGAGATAGGGGGCGCACCCTATAGGGGGGCGCCCTCCTCTCTCTTGGATAGAGTGTGGGCCCCCTGGTGTATTTCTTTCGCTCAATAATTCTTATAAATTCCAAAAAGATGTTTCATGGAGTTTCAGGATTTTTGGAGCAGTGCAGAATAGGTTTCCAATATTTGCTCCTTTTCCTGCCAGAATTCCAGCTACCAGCATTCCCCCTCTTCATGGTAAACCTTGTAAAATAAGAGAGAATAGCCATAAGTATTGAGATATAATGTGTAATAACAGCCCATAATGCAATAAATATTGATATAAAAGCATGATGCAAAATGGACGTATCATTGCTCAACCCCCAGGTTTTGAACATCCAAAACATCCTGACAAAGTCTTCAGACTCAATAAGGTCCTATATGGCCTCAAGCAGGCCCCTCGGGCATGGTATGATACTTTGAAGGAATTCCTCATGAAGAAAGGCTTCAAACCTGGTTCACTCGACCCAACTCTTTTCACTAAATCTTATGATGGTGAATTGTTTGTGTGCCAGATTTATGTTGATGATATCATTTTTGGCTGTACTGACAAATGTTACAGTGATGAATTTGCCTATATGATGAGTGAAGAATATCAAATGTCTATGATGGGAGAATTGGAAAAAATTTAGGTCTTCAAATTCGTCAATAGTGCAATGGCATATTCATATCTCAGGAGAAATACCTCAAAGATGTATTGAGGAAATTTGGCATGCAAGATTGCAAAGGGGTCAATATTTTAATGCCCACAAGTGGCCATCTATGCACTGATGAAAATGGTATCGACTTTGATCAAAAGATATACCGCTCCATGATTGGCTCTTTATTGTATTTATGTGCATCTAGGCCAGATATTATGCTTAGTGTTTGCATGTGTGCCCGATTTCAAGCTACACCGAAGGAATCACACCATAAGGCTGTGAAGCATATTCTTCGATATCTAGCTCACACACCAACACTTGGATTATGGTACCCCAAGGGCTCGGCTTTTGATCTCATTGGATATTCAGACTCTGACTATGCTGGTGATCGTGTGGACCGCAAGTCAATATCTAGCACATGCTATTTCCTCAGACGATCTTTGGTCTGTTGGTCCTCGAAGAAACAGAATTATGTATCACTATCTACAGCTGAAGCTGAGTACATTGCTGCTGGGTCTTGCTGTGCTCAATTGCTGTGGATGAAGCAAACTCTCAAGGACTACGGCGTCAACATGAAGAATGTGCCTCTCTACTGTGACAATGAGAGTGCAATCAAGATTGCTCACAACCCAGTTCAGCACTCGAAGACAAAGCACATCCAAATTTGTCATCATTTTCTTCGTGATCATGTGTGGAAGGGCGACATCTCTATTGAGCATGTACGGACTGAAGAACAGCTAGCCGATATCTTCACAAAGCCCTTGGATGAGAAGAGATTTAGCAAGTTAAGGTGTGAGCTAAATATCCTAGAATCTTTGAATGTTCTTTGAAAAAGACACTCATCCTAACACTTATGCAAAATTGATGACTTAGATGCGCAACACGTGAAGAAACATTTTTCTTCAATCAATGAAGACTAACACTCTAAGTGTGAAGAAATTAATGAAGCACTTGATTCTCAGAGCCCTACGACAATTGTACGCGATGTCTGAAATCATCATTCTTATACGGTGGGTCATGCCACCACCAAAAGTTGAAAATCTTCAATTTGAGTTTTTCCTCAGTTTTTGAAATTCCTCAGTTGTTCAAATTCTTCAACTTTGCATTATCTTCACTGTCTTCGTCATTTTTCTTCATTGGCTATATATATATATATACATATATGAGTTTATGTCCTCTACAACATTCACTTATTGCTATTTCTTCAAGCTGTTTTTTCTGCTAAGTGAATGTGATCGGACCCTTCCCCCTTTATGCTAAACTCAACCCAATCTTTTCACAAATTCTTCATGTGCGTTCTATTTGAAACTCGTTCAAAATATTCACTGTGTCCTTGATAGCTGAAGAAATTGCGAACGGAACTTTTAACTTATCTTATCTAAATTTTTGGCTTTGCCGCTCAAACCGTTCCGCATCCCATGATAATAATTATCTATTCACGCACGATCTCACTTGATCGCCACCTCTCAGTACGTGGGTGACACATGTTAAGCGAATGAGAAGGGTCAGGGGCACGTTCGTCCAATTTCCTCGGGCGTACAGTTTTTCACTCCGACTATAAATACCCCTCCCCTTCCTCACTTCATTTTTACTCTGCTCGTTCTCACTCCCGCTCGAGCTTCTCAAACCCTAGCGTCGCTACTACTTCATCATCGCCGGTGAGGAAGAGATTCGCTGCCTCGACCTCGTCGCCGTTGTACTCGCGTTGGCTGTGGATTTCTTCACTTCGCCGCCGCCGTAGCTGTCTTCCTCTGCCGAGTTAGGGCGTGGAAGATATGAACTGACGAACTTCACATCTACACTTCCCAGTTCGTCGTGTTCTTCATCAAGGGTAATTAAAAGTTACTTTAACTGCCCTCTATGATTCAAATGTTTTCCTAAAAATCTTCAAAGGTGTTTATTCTTCAAGTCTTCACACACTGAACACCTCACATGTCATCTGCTCTTGATTCGTTTCTCTAAGCAATAATTTTTCTTCAAGATTCCTCAATTTGTGGATCTTCGATCTATACAACTCTGGAACCTAAGACAAAGAACGCTTAGTGAAATTCTTCAAGACTCATCTGGTCAAATTCCTCAAACTTATTCTTTTTGAAAAACCTTCTGAGAACGCATATGACCTCTCCAAATTCCTCGCAACTATACTCTGTTCATAGGTACTCATGTATGCTTCTGAATCACTAGGTTCTCATCAACTTAACTCATTTGCAGCATTCCTCGAAGAAAAGTTGAATATATCTTCAGAGAACTCCATTGTTCAAATTCCTCAGCTGAAGAAAATGGCTGATGGTAAGAAGCCATAGAAGGGTGGAAAGAGGCCTGAGGTCAATACTGCTTTCGAGATCCTTGATGACATATACAAGGATTATTGCACTCCTGATGAGGCCAAATTTGGCAAGGAGGAAAAAAATCAGCGCAAGGTGCGCATACAAAGGATAGAGAGGAGATGGCCACGGGAATGGAGGGAGTACAGATATGTTACTGTAAGTGCATCTAGTGCCCCTTAGTGATTTTGGTGTATTGAAGACTTATAGGTTAAGGGACTAATGCGTTTGTGAGTATACACAGGTCTATAAGTCTATGAGGAGTTTGATATTTACAGAGAAAGTCGACCCCTAAATATGAAGTTCTTCAACTGAAGACTTTCTGAAGACTTTGAAAGTGAAGAAATTGGTGTGACCTTGAAGACTTGGTATTCATTTATGGAACATGATGCGTGAAGACTTTTGTTTTCGTAGTTTCATTTTCTCTTTCTTGAGTCATAGGAAACACCGTACTGTTAAAGGGGGTCGAGGAAATACTAAGGAAAAATTTCCATGTGATGCTCAACTCAAAATCCTACACCTACCAATCCCTTCGAGTGAAGCCTTTGGAAATCTCATACAGTTCAGTCACTTTCTTCAGTGATAGAGACGAAGTTCTTCTGGTCGCTGATGAATTTGTTCTGACTGAGGAGTTAGGAATTCGTCAGTGCGAATTACCTACACAGTGAGGAACATGATAGCCCTGAGGAATTTGAGAGTCAAATTTCCGACCGTTGCTGTGCTGCGCGCCAGCTGTCCCAAAATATCTTATCCACCTAACAGTCATATCATTGAAGGGCATTTATGTCTTATCATGTCGGGCTGCTCCCTAGGCTATAAATAGCCGCCCCCTACAACCACTATCTGGTTGGCTGCTCCGAGAGAACTTGACACTTTTCATTTGAGAGCAACCCATCCTCCGAGGACTTTGAGCGAAAATCATCGAGTGAGGAAAATCCAAAACCAAACCCCTACAAACCCAAAGTGATTGAGCATCACTGAAGAAATTGATCCTGCGTGGATCCGACGCTTGTTACCTTTGAAGACTGTGCTTCTTCCAGACGGTTAGGCGTCAAGGTCTAGAGCATCCAAGAGGAATTGTGGATCACCGAGTGACCAAGTCTGTGAAGGTTTGGAAGTCGCCTGAAGACTTACCACGAGCGATTGGACGAGGTCTGTGTGACCTTAGTTCAAGGAGAATACGGTGAGGACTGGGTGTCCTGAGCTGCGTGCTCAGCGACTGGGTGTCCGGGACTGTGTGTCCTCGAGTTTAAATACTCAGCTGCTCCAACCAAACGTACAACTGAGATAGCAGTTGGAACTGGTCTACCAAATCATTGTCTTCACCAACCTAACTGGTTCTATTTCCTCAACCCTTTCATTTCCTCATTACTGTGTTGAGTGTTTGTTCATATCTGTGTTTGAAGACTTTAACTGAAGACTTTCTCAATTTTCTCAGTTCAATTTCTTCAGTCTGTTTGTCTTCATCTTGTGTTATCCTGTTATTACGCTTTCTGTACTCTATGCTAGTCTTCATTTCATCATGATGACCATGCTTGTATTCTGTTATGCTTACTTCTGAGTACTTATTCCGCTGCTAATAGTTCTTCGCTAAGGAATTTCCTCACCGGCAAATTCCTCAGTGAAGAATTCATAATAATCACCTATTCACCCCCCTCTAGTCGACATAACGCACTTTCAATTGGTATCAGAGCAAGGTACTCCCTTGTTCTATGTGATTTTGGTTTAACCGCCTGGAGTTTTAGTTATGTCGACCGCAGGTATGATCAAGGTCTCGGCTGGGTGTCCTACCTTTGATGGGACGGACTACCCCTACTGGAAAAACAAGATGCGAATGCATCTCGAGGCAATTGACAACGATCTCTGGTATGTTGTGGGAAATGGTGTTCCCTCTGTCTCACCCTCACTGAACGCTACCGATGTGAAGAGATTCAAGCAACTCAATTCTCAAGTGAAGAATATCATATGTGGCCATCTGAGTAAAGGACAGTATGGAAGAGTGAGTGCTTTGGAAACTGCTAAGCTTATCTGGGATAGGCTGTCCAAAGTGAATGAAGGAGTCTCAACTCAGCGTGACTCTCGAGTTGATGTTCTTCGGAATCTCTTCAACCGCTTCAAAAGACTCGACAATGAAAATGTACAACAAACCTTTGATCGCCTCACTGACATCTCAAATGAGCTTCAAGCCCTCGGTGCCACTAACATCACTGACCATGAGGTGGTGAAGAAACTGTTCAGATCGCTTGATTCCTCATTTGATACTCTGGGTCTGATGATACAAGAACGGGCTGACTACAAGTCTCTTGATCCTGCCGATATCCTCGAAAGGCTAAATACTCACGAGTTCCAGCTTGCTGAAAAGAGAGATCTCTATGGTTCGAGCTATGGCAAACCACGTGCCCTGAAGGCCAAGGTTGTGTCTGAGTCTGAATGTGAGGATTCTGGTAGTAGCCTTGGTGATCCTGAAGAATTGATCCAGGAGCTAGCACTGCTCGTGAAGAAATTCCAGAAGTTCTCAAGACGTGGTCGCTTTGAAAAATCCTCAAGAAGCAGTGATTCCTCATCAAGTGACTATAAGAGAAGGCTGTGCCACAAATGCAAGAAACTTGGTCATTATATTCAAGATTGTCCTCAGTGGGAAAATGAATTGAAGAAGAAGAAATACAAGGATTACAGTTCTGATGATGCGAAGAAGAAGAAGAAATCGTCAAAATCTTCGGCATCAAAATCCTTGAAGTCTTCATCTCACAAGAAGAGCAACTCCAAGAAGGCTCGGGCATTCATTGGCAAGGAAATGGACTCTGAAGCTGAATCTGAGGAACATGAGGAAGAGGAGGCGTCTGAAGAATCCGAATCTGGTGTGGCGAGTTTGGCCTTCGCTACTGCTTTCGTTAGCAAGTCCATCTTCAACACTGAAGAAACTGACCCCACCGACAAGCCTGATGAAGATAATGATGACTACGCTCCCACCTATTGCTTCATGGCAAAAGGTGCAAAGGTACTCAAATACACCTCCTCTGAATCTAGTGAAAATGAATCTGATGAGGATCTCAAGCCCAGCTACTCTAAACTTGCTAAGATTGTTGTAAAACAACAAATGGCCTTGGAAAAGGTTCAAAACATGCTAGACAAAAGTGATGATATGTTGGGTGAAGAAATGGATCGCACTAAAGCCCTAACTGAAAATCTTCAGAGACTTCAGTCTAGGTTTGATAACCTTCAAAGTCATCATAACACTCTCTTATCCGATCATGAGAAACTTTCTTATGAATTTCTTCAAAGAAAGCAAGATCTTGAGAAGCTAAGAGTGAGTTATGACGATATTCATAAGGAGCGCGATTCATTACTAGCTCAACAAATCAGCGCTTCTCAGGAAGAATTTGTTCCTCCATGCTTAAAGTGCATTGAACGTGAATCTGCTAATTCTTCACCTGAATGTTCAAGTGCTTCAGCTGTTACAAATTCTTCACCTGCCTCTGCTATCACTAATTCCTCATCTGAGGACATTGCTAGTATCACTGACGATGCAGGGCTGAAGGAATCGTACATGACAGGCATGTACAAAAGCCTCAAAGGGCATCAGACTCTTTGTGATGTGTTTGAAAAGCAGATCCTCAACAGAAACCCTAGGAAAGAGGGTATCGCCTTTGAGAGGAAACTTAATGCTGATGGAACATATTGGAAGCCTGAGCAGTACCCCAAAACCTCATGGGTTGCTGCAAAGGGACCTCCAGTTGATCCATCTAACTTATCTGGCTTTACATGTGAATCTCCTCATCCTTCTGATGAGTCATTTGACTCCAACTATAAACTGTTCAAAAATCAGAATGGTGAAGTATTTGCTAGATATGTTGGCACTAACTGCAGGAACGGTTCTCCTATGAAGAAAATCTGGGTTCCCAAGAAGTGCCTTGAAAGTCTTCAGGTGAATGTCCTCATGACACCACCAGTGAAGAACAGGAACCCCAGATCAAATTCTTCATATGGATCAAATTCCTCAAATGGATCAAAGTCCTCATATGATTATCATCGTGCTAACAACTCTGTTTCGCAGGGTAGAGCTAAGGGCTATGAATATGTGCATTATTCTTCAAACCATTATGTTCATAAGTCCTCGAAGAATTTCTCTGCTTATTCATATGCTTACCCTAACCCCTCTTATGTGAAACGAAATGGTTTGGCTTCTATGCCACCATTCTCGTATGGTGCTCGCAGAGTGATGAACTCTTTGCCACCCCTTCAGATGTGGGTGGTGAAGAAAAAGAACTAATCTCTTCTGCAGGGTCAGGTCTCCAGACGTGCCTTAACATCTGAAGAATTTGCTGGGGACCTGACAAAATTGCCTGAAAGGACGCAGGCGAATCATGATGAAATAAACTTTCACACGTCCTCCTACTGCTATATCTGTTTACTGCTTGATGAAATTCATCTAGTGAACTTGATATCATATTCTTCATTGATGAAGCATATGAGATTGTAAGTTACACTAATTCATCTGCAGGATGATCAACCCAAAGCCACTGAATGGGTCCTCGATAGTGGATGTACAAATCACATGACTGGTGACAAGAATCTTTTGATGGATGCTCCCTTATCGCCGTCACATCTGAAGCACATCATCTTTGCTGACAAAGGCAAAAGTCAGGTCTTGGGTCTTGGTAAGGTTGCGATCTCTAAGGATAAACACATGGACAAAGTCATGCTTGTTGAGTCCTTAGGATACAACCTCATGTTAGTCTCAATGCTTTGTGATCTTGATATGGTTGTTGTCTTTGGCAAGTATCGCTGTGTTGTGATTATGGAAGCTGACAATTCCAAAGTCTTCGAAGGCTTTAGGAGAGGAGATTTGTATATTGTTGATTTCTCTACAGGACCACAACCAGCCGTGTGTCTACTTGCAAAAGCTTCAGAAGGCTGGCAATGGCATCGACGACTTGGTCACGCAGGCATGAGGAATTTGCACACGCTTGCAAAGAAGAAGCATGTCATCGGCATTGAGAATGTCAAATTCCTCAAGGATCACTTATGCGGAGCCTGTGAAGCTGGAAAAATGACCAAGGCCAAGCATCCAGCGAAGACTATCATGACCACTACTCGTCCATTCGAATTGCTTCACATGGACCTCTTCGGACCTAATCATTACTCAGCAGTCACTAATGATGCATCTCTATATGGTTTTGTCATTGTTGATGATTACTCTCGATATACATGGGTACGCATTGTTACTTACAAACATGAAGTGCAGGAAGTCTTCAAAGTTTTTCCTCGAGGGCTTCAACCAACTTTGGTGTGAAGATCAAGCACATCAGAAGTGACAATGGAACTGAGTTCAAGAATTCCGGTCTTGATGACTATCTTGATGAACTTGGTATTACTCATGAGTTATCTGCTCCCTATACTCCTCAGCAAAATGGCATCGTGGAGCGCAAGAACAGAACTCTTGTTGAGATGGCTCGCACTATGCTTGATGAATACAAAACGCCTCATCGTTTTTGGATTGATGCAATTGATACTGCGTGCCACATCATCAACAGGGTATATCTTCACAAATTCTTCAAGAAGACGGCCTATGAACTCCTCACAGACAAGAAACCCAATGTGAGTTATTTCAAAGTCTTCGGTGCTAAATGTTGGATTAGAGATCCTCACCACAATTCTAAATTTGCACCGAAAGCACATGAAGGTTTTATGCTTGGTTACGGAAAGGACTTGCACACCTACAGAGTCTTCAACATTGTTCTTCACAAGATTGTTGACACTGTAGATGTGCGGTTCGATGAAACTAATGGCTCACAAAGAGATCACCTACCTTCTGTGTTAGATGAACCAGCACCTGAGGATTCTATCAAGTTCAAGGCAACTGAGGATGTCATTCCTACTGAAGAATTTGCTGAAGAATTCATTCCAGTTCATGAAGAACATCGAGCTGATACACCTGAAGAAAATGCTGAGGAAAATGGTGCTGAAGAAAATGCTGACCAAACTCCTCAGCGACAACCAGCTCATCCTCGCATTGCAAAAGAAGTGCAAGTGGAGAAGATCATTGATGACATTAGAGCACCAGGTCCTCTCACACACTCAAAAGCTTCACGTTTATCTAACTTTTGTGGGCACTATGCTTTTGTCTCTATCACAGAGCCCACTAAGGTAGATGAAGCATTTTTGGAGCCGGAGTGGATTCAGGCTATGCAAGAAGAATTACATCAGTTCGAGCTCAACAATGTCTGGGAACTGGTCAAACGTCCAGATCCTCGCAAGCATAATATCATTGGCACAAAGTGGATCTACCGCAACAAGCAAGATGAAAATGGCCTTGTGGTGAGGAATAAGGCACGAATGGTAGCTCAAGGCTACACACAGGTTGAAGGAATTGATTTCGATGAAACTTTTGCACATGTTGCTACACTTGAGGCTATTCGCATATTACTTGCTTATGCTAACCATCATGATATCATCTTATATCAAATGGATGTGAAAAGTGCATTCCTCAATGGTAAGCTTGAGGAAGAAGTATATGTTGCTCAACCCCCAGGTTTTGAAGATCCAAAGAATTCGGACAAAGTCTTCAGACTTAATAAGGCCCTCTATGGCCTCAAGCAAGCCCCTAGGGCGTGGTATGATACATTGAAGGAATTCTTCGTGAAGAATGGCTTCACACCCGGTTCACTCGACCCTACTGTCTTTACTAAATCTTATGATGGTGAACTATTTGTGTGCCAAATATATGTTGATGATATTATCTTTGGCTGTACTGACCAACGTTATAGTGATGAATTTGCCTATATGATGAGTGAAGAATATCAAATGTCTATGATGGGAGAGTTGAAATTCTTCTTAGGTCTTCAAATTCGTCAACAGCGCAATGGCATATTCATATCTCAGGAGAAATACCTCAAAGATGTACTGAGGAAATTCGGCATGCAAGATTGCAAAGGCGTCAAAATTCCTATGCCCACAAATGGCCATCTATGCACCGATGAAAATGGTATTGACTTCGATCACAAGGTATACTGCTCCATGATTGGTTCTTTATTGTACTTATGTGCATCTAGGCCAGATATAATGCTTAGTGTTTGCATGTGTGCCCGATTTCAAGCTGCGCCGAAGGAATCACACCATAAGGCTGTGAAGCATATTCTTCGATATCTAGCTCACACACCAACACTAGCATTATGGTACCCCAAGGGCTCTGCTTTTGATCTCATTGGATATTCTGACTCTGACTATGCTGGTGATCGTGTGGACCGCAAGTCAACTTCTGGCACTTTTCATTTCCTCGGACGATCTTTGGTCTGTTGGTCCTCGAAGAAACAGAACTGCGTATCACTGTCCACTGCGGAAGCTGAATACATTGCTGCTGGCTCTTGCTGTGCTCAACTGCTTTGGATGAAGCAAACACTCAAGGACTATGGCGTCAACGTGAAGAATGTGCCTCTCCTCTGCGACAATGAGAGTGCCATCAAGATTGCTCACAACCCAGTTCAGCACTCGAAGACAAAGCACATTCAGATTCATCATCATTTTCTTCGTGATCATGTGTTGAAGGGCGACATCTCCATCGAGCACGTGAAGACTGAAGAACAGCTAGCTGATATCTTCACTAAGCCCTTGGATGAGAAGAGATTTAGCAAGTTGCGGTGTGAGCTAAATATCTTAGAATCTTCGAATGTTCTTTGAAAAGGACACACATCCTAACACTTATGCAAAATTGATGACTTAGATGTGCAACACATGAAGAAACATTTTTCTTCAATCAATGAAGAATAACACTCTAAGTGTGAAGAAATTAATGAAGAATTTGATTCTTAGAACCCTACGACAATTGTACGCGGTGTCTGAAATCATCATTCTTATACGGTGGGTCATGCCACCACAAAAAGTTGAAAATCTTCAATTTGAGTTTTTCCTCAGTTTTGAAATTCTTCAGTTTTTCAAATTCTTCAACTTTTCAAAATCTTCACTGTTTCCTTCATTTTTCTTCATTGGCTATATATATATATATATATATATATATATATATATATATATATATATATATGAGTTTATGTCCTCTACATCATTCACTTATAGCTATTTCTTCAAGTTGCTTTTTCTGCTAAGTGAATGTGATCGGACCCTTCCCCCTCTATGCTATACTCAACCCAATCTATTCACAAATTCTTCATATGCGTTCTATTTGAAACTCGTTCAAAATCTTCACTGTGTCCTTGTCAGCTGAAGAAATTGCGAACGAAACTTTAAAACAAATCTTATCCAAATTTTCGGTTTTGCCGCTCAAACCGTTCCGCATCCCACAATGCATTATTATATTCACCCACGATCGTACACGATCTCAACTACACAGTACGTGGGTGACACATGTCGCGAGAAGGAGAAAGGGTAGGGGCACGTTCACCCCAAATCGGGCGAACTGTTTTTCACCGTGTCTATAAATACCCCTCTCCCCTTCCTCACTTCATTTACTCTGCTCGATCGCTACACTCTCACTCGAGCTCCTCAAACCCTAGCGCCGCTGCTACTCCGTCGTCGCCGGTGAGGAAGAGCTTCGCTGCCTTGACCTCGTCGCCGTCGTACTCACGCCGACTGCGGAAATCTTCACTCCGCCGCCGCCGTAGCTGTCTTCCTCTGCCAAGTTAGGGCGTGGGAGATCTAACCTGACGAACTTCACATCTGTTCTTCTCAGTTCGTCGTGTTCTTCACTTCGGGTAATTAAAAGTTACTTTTATTACTCACTTTGATTCTCAAACTTTCCTGAAAATCTTCAAAGGTGTTTATTCTTCAAATCTTCACACATATGAACACCACACATCATATGATCTTGAACCGTTTCTCTAAGCAATCATTTTCTTCAAGATTCCCTAATTGTGTGGATCTTCGATCTGTACAACTCTGGAACCTAAGACAAGAATGCTTAGTGAAATTCCTCAAGGTTCATCTGGTCAAATTCCTCAAAACTTGTTCTTTTTGAAAAACCTCCTCAAAACGCATATGACCTCTCCAAATTCCTCGCACCTGTACTCTGTTCACAGGTACTCATGTCTGCTACTGAATCACTAGGATCTCATCAACTTAACTCATTTGCAGCGTTCCTCGAAGAAAAACTGCATACTTCTTCAGAGAACTCGATTGTTCAAATTCCTCAACTGAGGAATATGACAGACGGTAAGAAGCCGCAGAAAGGAGGAAAGAAACCTGAGGTTATGACTGCGTTTGAAATCCCTGAGGAAATTTATGCTGACTATTGCACACCTGATGAAGCAAAATTTGGCAAAGAAAACAAAAATCAGCGCAAGGTGCGCATTCAGAGGATTGAACGGAGATGGGCAAGGGAATGGAGGGAATACAGATATGTGACTCCAAAGTACATGAGGAAATTCGCCCTCAATCCTCCATGCCCAAGAGCTCCATTGGCACCTGGCCAAGTAGCTGACCCCACAAGCATCAAACGTGGTGAGGACTTTCCTGAAGAATGGGCTAAGCGCCAAGCTAAATTGGCAAGACAAGCCAAGGAGGCAGTGAAGAAATTCAATGAGGATTCTGCCACTGCTACTGCTACTGAGGGCTCGGTCAAACCGAGGAAATCCATGCCAAAGAAGCCTGCTCGTAAGCCAAGTGCTTCACCAACAGTGCCCTCACGGCAAATTCCTCACACTGCTACAGCTCCACCAAAGTCCTCAACAGCTCCTTCAAAGTCCTCAGCTCCTGCGCATCTGGCTACATGTCAAAGGACTGCTGGTTTCTCGATTGCCTCTGGTGTTTCAGCAAGTTCCTCAGCTGGACCAATTTCCTCATCCGGCCCCACACTATTGAAGACCAAAGCAACAGCTGGACGAGGTCCTCGGCCAAGTCCAAAGAGGAAACAGGTCGCATTCCATGTGCCTTCTGATGATGAAGCTTCTGATGATGAACTTGCAGAAATCATCAGAGACAGACAGGTGAAGGCCGCTAGAGCCAAAGGCACATCTGTGCCACTGCTTTTGGATCCGAGAAAAATCCTCGATTACATTGATCTCTGGCACAAGGATCCTAACACCCCTATGCCTGATTTTCATCTGACCCCTGGTCAAAGTCACATGCTGACCCATTTCATCACTGAAGAGAAGTGGAAGTTTGAAAAGGCAAGAGAGATTAGGAAAGCTCAATACAGAAAGGAGAAGCTCCTGAAGAAAAACATTGTCAGAATGACACCTGAGGAACTTCTCCAGGCTCAGTCTGAAATTCAAGCCCTCAGCAAAGACTTTGATGCCTACTATGCTGATTGGCAAGGAGCTAAAGTAAGATTCGTCAATCTGACGAAGAAATTCACAAATGTTGTAGCCCCATCGCAACAAGAAAATCTTCAGGCTGCAGACTCTGCTCAGCCTGCTGAAGAACATGCCAGCACCGCTGATGACTTTCAGCCTGCTGAAGAAAATGCTCATTCCAGGGCTGGTGAAGAAATTCCAGCCGCTGAAGAAATTGCCACGGCATCCACTAGTGGTGCGCCTGAAGAAACTGAAGAGATCGGAGCAACTGCATCAGTTGCGCCTGAAGAAAATGAACCAGATTCCTCAGCTCCTCCCGCGCCCACACCAACTCCAATTCTTCCATCTGCTTCTGATGTGAAGAAGACCAAGGCTGCAGAGCGAGCTGCAGTGAAGAAAAGGAACGCATCAGCTGCGTCAAACTCTTCGGCTGTGAAGAAAATGAAGCCAATGACCAGCTCACTCAAAAATCCAATTGATGCTGTTCCGATTTCCTCCATGCCATCAAAGGACCTTGTTCCTTTTGGAGAAGACTATGAGATCCCAAGCGGATCTGATGAAGAAAATCATTCTGCTGCTTCGTCAGAGCAGATTGATGAAGAAATTGAAGTGGAAGCAATCCCTTCAACCCCAATCATTTCCTCACCTATGCCTCAGTTCACAACTGAAGAGGCCGGTGTTGAGGAACTTGAAGAAGATGTGGATATTGGAAGCACAACGCCAGTGATGAACGATGACTTTTGGGAAAGTCAGCATCCAAATTCTCCACTCTTCACCCCAATCCAACAGATACCTCAGTCCCCTGCTCCAACTGTTCAAATGGGCTCTGAAGAAACTCATCCCACTTCATCTGTCCATGAAGAAATTCCAGCCACTAGTGCTGATGAACCTGCTGCTGCTGATCCTCAGACTGCACCTATTGAGGAACAAGAAAGTCCTCAGCCTAAAGAACCTGAGCTCGCGATTCCTGAGGTGGTGATGAAACTCACTGACACCCCTCTGCCTAAGCCAAAAAATCCGTTCTCAAGCAAACAGAAGTTCAAGGCTGAAGATTTCTTTGCCGAACACGTATTCTTCACTGATTATAATCCATATGATTCTGCTCGCATAAGGAAGAGGCGTTTCTGGACTGCCATCCAAGCCAATTTCTATTCCTCAGTGCTCTTCAACAAATACAAAGTCTTCGATCATGCACATATTCCTCATGTGGACATGGAGTCTCTGCCCGGCTTTGAGCCAGTCCTCAGTGTTCTTCACGATGCAGGACTTCTGAATTTCTGCACTGATATCTGTGACTGGAATGAAGAACTCATTCTTCAATTCTATGCAACTCTGCACATCACCGGAGATGCTGAAGACGTGAACTCATGGGTATTTGACTGGATGTCTGAAAATACTCACTACAAGGCACCAGCAACTGAATTGCTTCATGCTCTACCACTCAGTCCTCCACTTGATGGTGCTCGTTGTATCTACAATGAACCAGAACTTTCAAATCACTATATACAAGTGCTGATGAAGCCTTTGAAGCCAAGGCAGGCCCCACGAACCAAATTCCTCGTCAAGGAATTACTCTATGTGCCTCGGACTGTCTATCGAATTCTGACGAAGACAATGAGTCCCATCAAAGGCCACGACTCAAATGATGAAGAAGTCGTTGGCATCATGAAAAATATGCTTTTCAACATCATTCATGGCGTTCCCGTCAACTTCCATGATTTCTTCATGAGGACTCTGGCCAATATTGCTATGTCACCATTCGAGCTGAAGCCCTATGCTCCTTGGATTATGAGATTTCATCAGGGCAAGATCTTCACTGAATTACAAAGCTGACACTCTGAACCACGGTAGCTACTTGCCTCCCATTGAAGTCCTCAAATGGACAGTTTCATCAGCTGATGATAAAGGCAAGGCCGCTGCTGTGATCGATGAAGGCATTCGTCCATTGGATGGTCAATTTCATAAGGCTGCATCTTACTCTACCAATGATGATTCTGCCACACATGACTCTGCCACAAATACCTCAGCCAAGCAAAATCCTCAAGCCACAGCACCCAGGGTGATGACTGACCGTGAGTTACTCCTCAGTCTTCATCAGAAGGTTGATCGCAATCACAAATGGTAAAGCGTCAGTTTGGTGCACTTCTTCACAATATGACCTCAACACACAATGCAGTGAAGAAGAACCAATACTACCTTCATGAAACCTTCAACCGCACCTGGGCTGTCCTCACTCATGTCTATAGCGCTGAAGAACTGAAGACTATGGGTCTCAAGGAAGAATTTGACTGGTCTGCACCTCCTCCAAAGAAATTCAAGAGGGTCAAAATTCCTCCACTGGTGGCCAGCTCTTATTCTTCATCGCGTGACACTGATGAGTATGAAGATTGGGACAACACTACGACAGGCCCTGCTACAACAAACAACCCCGACAACGCTGGCGCTCCTCCATCAACTTGAAATTCTTCAGGGGCGTTAGTCCTCAGTTTCAATCCTTTTGGTCATTTGATGACAAAGGGGGAGAAATCTGAGTTAGTCTTCAAGCGGGTCTATATTAAGGGCATTTTTTTAAGTTACAACTCTCGTTCTTCTGAAACTTTTATTTGGATCGAGTTGTAATCTTAAACCCGATGGTGCGCTGATATTTTTGTTGCATTATGCTTTGCATGCTTATTCCTCGTTAATGACATTGCACGCATGCTGAATCTCATCAGGCACCATATTTCGTCATGCATTTCAAATTCTTCATATTATATATCAAATGCGTGTATGAATTACAAGATATAGGGGGAGATCTCCATGATTAAACTCTTCAAATGTGCATTGCCTCAAAAGCAAATTCCTCACTATGCACATCTTCAGGGGGAGTTCTTCTATATCTTGTAATCAAATTCCTCAATATCAGTGTATACACTTCATATGTTTATCCCCGTTGAAAACTTAACCTATGTTGTCATCAATCACCAAAAAGGGGGAGATTGTAAGTGCATCTAGTGCCCCTTAGTGATTTTGGTGTATTGAAGACTTATAGGTTAAGGGACTAATGCGTTTGTGAGTATACATAGGTCTATAAGTCTATGAGGAGTTTGATATTTATAGAGAAAGTCGACCCCTAAAAATGAAGTTCTTCAACTGAAGACTTTGATATTCTGAAGACTATCTGAAGACTTTGAAAGTGAAGAAATTGGTGTGACCTTGAAGACTTGGTATTCATTTGTGGAACATGAAGCGTGAAGACTTTTGTTTTCGTAGTTTCATTTTCTCTTTCTTGAGTCATAGGAAACACCGTACTGTTAAAGGGGATCGAGGAAATACTAAGGAAAAATTTCCATGTGATGCTCAACTCAAAATCCTACACCTACCAATCCCTTCGAGTGAAGCCTTTGGAAATCTCATACAGTTCAGTCACTTTCTTCAGTGACAGAGACGAAGTTCTTCTAGTCGCTGATGAATTTGTTCTGACTGAGGAGTTAGGAATTCGTCAGTGCGAATTACCTACACAGTGAGGAACATGATAGCCCTGAGGAATTTGAGAGTCAAATTTCTGACCGTTGCCGTGCTGCGCGCCAGCTGTCCCAAAATATCTTATCCACCTAACGGTCATATCATTGAAGGGCATTTATGTCTTATCATGTCGGGCTGCTCCCTAGGCTATAAATAGCCGCCCCCTACAACCACTAGCTAGTTGGCTGCTCCGAGAGAACTTGACACTTGTCATTTGAGAGCAACCCATCCTCCAAGGACTTTGAGCGAAAATCATCGAGTGAGGAAAATCCAAAACCAAACCCCTACAAACCCAAAGTGATTGAGCATCACTGAAGAAATTGATCCTGCGTGGATCCGACGCTTGTTACCTTTGAAGACTGTGCTTCTTCCAGACGGTTAGGCGTCAAGGTCTAGAGCATCCAAGAGGAATTGTGGATCACCGAGTGACCAAGTCTATGAAGGTTTGGAAGTCGCCTGAAGACTTACCACGAGTGATTGGACGAGGTCTGTGTGACCTTAGTTCAAGGAGAATACGGTGAGGACTGGGTGCCCTGAGCTGCGTGCTCAGCAACTGGGTGTCCGAGACTGTGTGTCCTCGAGTTTAAATACTCAGCCGCTCCAACCAGACATACAGCTGAGACAACAGTTGGAACTGGTCTACCAAATCATTGTCTTCACCAACCTAACTGGTTCTATTTCCTCAACCCTTTCATTTCCTCATTACTGTGTTGAGTGTTTGTTCATATTTGTGTTTGAAGACTTTGACTGAAGACTTTCTCAATTTCCTCAGTTCAATTTCTTCAGTCTGTTTGTCTTCATCTTGTGTTATCTTGTGATTACGCTTTCTGTACTCTGTGCTAGTCTTCATTTCATCATGATGACCATGCTTGTATTTTGTTATGCTTACTTCTGAGTACTTATTCCGCTGCTAGTAGTTCTTCGCTAAGGAATTTCCTCACCGGCAAATTCCTCAGTGAAGAATTCATAAAAATCGCCTATTCACCCCCCTCTAGTCGACATAACGCACTTTCAGTTACTCCCAAGTATATGAAGAAATTCGCTCTCAACCCTCCATGCCCAATACCTCCGTTGGCACCTGGCCAATTGGAAGGTCCCACCAGCCTCAAACGCGGTGAGGATTATCCTGATGAATGGGCCAAACGCCAGGCCAAACTGGCCAAACAAGCAAAAGAAACAGTGAGGAAATTCAATGAAGACTCTGCTGCTGTTGCTACCGCTGCTGAGGCCTCTGCAAGCAAGCCGAAGAAGGCCATGCCTAAGAAGCCTGCTCAAAAGCCAAGTGCTTCTCCCTCAATGCCCTCACGGCCAAGTTCCTCAGCAATGCCCTCACGACCAGATTCTTCAAAGCCCTCACGGTCAACTCCTCAAACTGCTCATCCTCCTCCAAAGTCCTTAGCTCCTCCGATAAAGTCCTCAGCTGCTCCAACTAAATCCTCTGCACCTGTGCATCTCGCCACGTGCCAAAGGACTACAGGCATCTCAATTGCCTCAGGAGCTTCTGCGAGTTCCTCAATTGCACCAAATTCCTCAACTGGCCCCTCTCTGCTGAAGAAAAAGGCAACTGCTGGACGAGGCTCTCGACCAAGTCCTCACAAGAAGCAGGTCGCTTTTCATGTGCCATCTGATGATGATGAGGCTGATGATGAAGAACTTGCCGAAATCATCAGAGATAGGCAGGCCAGGGCCGCTAGAGCCAAAGGCAACAATGTGCCACTGTTATTGGATCCGAAGTTGATCCTAGATTTCATTGATCTATGGCACAATGACCCGAACACACCTTTGCCGGAGATGAACCTCACTCCTTGTCAAAGTCATGTTTTGACTGCCTTCATTGAAGAAGAAAAATGGAAATATGAAGAAGGAAGAAGAGTGAAGAAAACGCAATACAAGAAAGAGCGCTTTCTGAGGGAAAACGTTCTGAAGCTTTCCCCTGAACAACTCATTGCCTTACAAGCTGAGATCAAGTAACTAAGCAATGAATTTGATCGCTACTATGCTGACTGGCTTGGAGCCAAAGTCAGATTTGTGAAGATGACTGATAAATTCACTTCAAATGTTGCAGCCCCAACACCACAAGAAAATCCACAGGCTGAAGCATCTGCACAGCCTACTGAAGAACATGCCAGCACCACTGATGACAATCAGGCTGCTGAAGAAAATGAAAGTACCAGGGCTGATGACTGCATTCCAGCCGCTGAAGAAATTGCCAGGGCATCCACTAGTGTTGCGCCTGAAGAAAATGAAGAAGTCAGGCAACTGCATCAGTTGTGCCTGAAGAAAATGAACCAAATCCCTCTGCTCCTCCTGCACCAACGCAAACTCCAATCCTTCCATCTGCATCAGATGTGAAGAAGACCAAGGCTGCAGAGCGTGCAACTGTGAAGAAAAGGAAGGCATCAACTTCAGCAGATTCTTCAGCTCCAAAGAAGATGAAGCCCTTGACAAGCTTGTTCCTGTCTCATTCATGCCATCAAAGGACCTTGTTCCTTTTGATGAAGATTATGTTATTCCAAGTGAATTAGATGAAGAAATTCCTTCTGCTACTTCGTCAGAGCAGTTGGATGAAAAAATTGAAGTGGATGCAATCCCTTCAACACCAGCTGTCTCCTCGCCTATGCCTCAGTTTCCTGCTGAAGAGGCTGGCGTTGAAGAAATGGAAGATGAAGATGTGGACATTGGCTGTACCACACCCGTGTTGAATGATGACTTTTGGGAAAGTCAGCACCCTAACTCTCAACTGTTCACCCCACTTCAATCAATTCCTCAGTCCCCTATCACTACTGAAGTACAAATGGATCTGAAGAACCTCGTGCAACCCCATGTGTCCATGAAGAAATTCCAGCCACTAGTGCTGACGAGAATGTTAATGAAGAATTGAAGACACATGCTGCAGCTGAAGAAGAGCCTAAAATTCCTCAGCATGTTGATCCTGAGATTGAGATTCCTGAGGTGGTGATGCAATTGACTGATACTCCTCAGCCCAAGCCAAAGGATCCCTTCTCGAAGAAGCTGAAATTCAAGGCTGATGATTTCTTCGGCCAACATGTTTTCTTCACTGAATTCAACCCATATGACTCTGCTCGTCTTAGAAGGAAGAGCTTTTGGACCGCCAGCCAGGCAAACTTCTATTCTTCACTGCTATTCAACAAAGACAAAGTCTTCGACCATGAGCATATTCCTCACGTAGACATGGAATCAATGCCTTGCTTCTCTCCAGTCCTCAGTGTGCTTCATGATGCAGGACTGCTCAACTTTTGCTCTGACATTGTTGATTGGAATGAAGAGCTTAGTCTTCAGTTCTATGCAACTCTGCACATCACAGGTGATGCTGATGATATCAACACTTGGGTATTGGACTGGATGGCCGAAAACACTCATTACAAGGCACCGGCCTCTGAATTACTTCATGCCCTGCCAATCAGTCCTCCACCTGAAGGTGCTCGTTGTCTGTACCAAGAACCTGAACTCACTGCTCCTTACATGCAAGTGCTAATTAAGCCTATGAATCTCGGTCAAGCCCCAAGGACCAAATTCCTCATGAAGGAATTGCTGTATGTGCCAAGAACCTCTATCGCATTCTGACGAAGACTTTGAGTCCTATCAAAGGTCATGACTCATCTGATGAGAAAATTGTTGGCATCATGAAGAATATGCTATTCAACATCATGCATTGCATCCCTGTCAATTATCATAATTTCTTCATGAGGACTCTGGCAAATGTTGCACTTTCTCCGTTTGAGCTGAAGCCTTATGCTCCTTGGATTATGAGATTCCTCAGAACAAGGTCTTCACTCAACTTCAAAGCTGATTTTCAGAATCACCTCAGCTACTTGCCCCCGATTGAAGTCCTCAAGCGAACATATTCCTCAGCTGAAGAGAAGGGCAAGCCACCGGCTGTTATTGATGAAGGCATTCGTCCATTGGATGGTCAGTTTCGCAAAGCTGCATCTTATTCCACCAATGATGACTCTACCACTCATGATTCTACTGCCAATGCTCCCAAGTCAAATCCTCAAGCTACTGCTCCTCGTGTGATGACTGACCGTGAGCTGCTTCTTAGTCTTCACCAGAAGGTGGATCGATCAAACAAATGGGTTAAGCTTCAGTTTGGTTCTATTCTTCACAACATGACTGCTACACATAATGCAGTGAAGAAAAACCACTACTACCTCCATGAAGTCTTCGTTCGCACCTGGGCTATTCTATCACACATATATGGTGAAGAAGATCTAAAGAAAATGGGGTTCAAGGAAGATTTTGACTGGTCTGCTCCTCCACCAAAGAAATACAAGAAGGTCAAGGTTCCTTCCTTGGTAGCCAGTTCATATTCTTCATCACGCGACACGGACGAGTATGAAGACTTGGACGACACTGCGGCAGGCCCTACAACGACACACGACCCCAACAACGCTGGCGCTCGTCCATCATCATGATATTCTTTGGGGGCGTTAGTCTTCATTTTCAACCCTTTTGGTCATTCGATGACAAAGGGGGAGAAATTTGAGTTAGTCTTCAAGCGGGTCTATCTTATATGGGTGTTTTTTGCTAAGTTACAACTCTCGTTCTTTTGATAACTTTGCTGGATCGAGTTGTAAACTTAAACTCTATGGTGGCCTGATACTTTTGCTGAGTTCTTCTGCATGCTTATTCCCCATTAATGTCAATGCACGCATGCTGAATTACATCAGTCACCATATTTCATCATGCATTTCAAATTCTTCATATTATATGTCAAATGCGTGTATGAATTACAAATATAGGGGGAGATCTCCATGATTATACTCTTCAAGTGTGCATTGCTTCAAAAGCAAATTCCTCACTATGCACATCTTCAGGGGGAGTTCTTCTATATCTTGAAGTCAAATTTCTCAATATCAGTATTTACACTTCATATGTTTATCCCCGTTGAAAACTTAACCTATATTGTCATCAATCAGCAAAAAGGGGAAGATTGTAAGTGCATCTAGTGCCCCTTAGTGCTTTTGGTGTATTGAAGACTTATAGGTTAAGGGACTGATGCGTTTGTGAGTGTACACAAGTCTATAAGTCTATGAGGAGTTTGATAATTACAGAGAAAGTCGACCCCTAAAAATGAAGTTCTTCGACTGAAGACTTTGGATTTCTGAAGACTTTCTGAAGACTTTGAAAGTGAAGAAATTGGTGTGACCTTGAAGACTAGGAATTCATTCGAGGAACATGAAGCGTGAAGACTTTTGTTTTCATAGTTTCATTTTCTCTTTCTTGAGCCATAGGAAACACTGTACTGTTAAAGGGGGTCGAGGAAATACTAAGGAAAAATTTCCATGTGATGCTGAACTCAAAATCCTACACCCACCAATCCCTTCGAGTGAAGCCATTGGAAATCTCATACAGTTCAGTCAATTTCTTCAGTGACAGAGACGAAGTTCTTCTGGTCACTGAGGAATTTGTTCTGACCGAGGAGTTAGGAATTCGCTAGTGTGGATTGCCTACACAGTGAGGAACATGATAGCCCTGAGGAATTTGAGAGTCAAATTTCCAACCGTTGATGTGCTATGCGCCAGCTGTCCCAAAATATCTACCCACCTAACGGTCATATCATTGAAGGGCATTTATGTCTTATCATGTCGGGCTGCTCACTAGGCTATAAATAGCCGCCCCCCTGCAACCACTAGCTGGTTGGCTGCTCCGAGAGAAACTGACACTTGTCATTTGAGAGCATCCCATCCTCCGAGGACTTTGAGCAAAAATCATCAAGTGAGGAAAACCCAAACCCAAACACCTTCCAACCCAAAGTGATTGAGCATCACTAAAGAGATTGATCATGTGTGGATCCAACACTTGTTACCTTTGAAGACTGTGCTTCTTCCAGACGGTTAGGCATCATGGTCTAGAGCATCCAAGAGGAATTGTGGATCACCGAGTGACCGAGTCTGTGAAGGTCTGGAAGTCACCTGAAGACTTACCATGAGTGATAGGGCGAGGTCTATGTGACCCTAGCTCAAGGAGAATACGGTGAGGACTGTGTGTCCTCAGGTTTAAATACCTAGCCGCTCCAACCAGACGTACAACTGAGACAGCAGTTGGAACTGGTCTACCAAATCATTGTCTTCACCAAGCTTACTGGTTCTATTTCCTCAACTCTTTCATTTCCTCATTTCAGTTGTTGTGTGCTTGTTCATATTTGTTTGAAGACTTTGACTGAAGACTTTCTCAATTTCCTCATTTCAATTTCTTTAGTCTGTCCGTCTTCATCCTGTGTTATCCTGTGTTTTCGCTTTGTGTACTCTGTGCTTGTATTCAATTCATCATGATGACTATGCTTGTGTTCTGTTATGTTTACTTTTGAGTACTTATTCTGCTGCAAGTAGTTCTTCGCTAAGGAATTTCCTCACCAGCAAATTCCTCAGTGAAGAATTCATAAAAATCGCCTATTCACCCCCCTCTAGTCGATATAATGCACTTTCACTCGCCCCTCCTCCGCCATGGAGGCCATGGACCAGGGGGAAACCCTTCTCCCATCTAGGGGAAGGTCAAGGAAGAAGAAGAAGGAAGGGGGCTCTCTCCCCCTCTCTCCCGGTGGTGCCGAAACGCCGCTGGGGCCATCATCGTGACGATGATCTACACCAAGAACTTCACTGCCGTCACGACCAACTCTCTCCCCCTCTATGCAGTGGTGTAACACCCCTTCTCCCCACTATAATCACTACTTAAACATGGTGCTCAATGCTATATATTATTTCCCAATGATGTATGGCTATCCAATGATGTTTGAGTAGATCAGTTTTCTCCTATGGGTTAATTGATGATCGTGATTGGTTTGAGTTGTATGTTTTATTATTGCTACTATCCTATGGTGCTCTCGGTGTCATGCAAGTGTGAGGGGTCCCCTCTGTAGGGTTTGCAATATGTTCATGATTTTCTTATGGTGGGTGGCGTGAGTGACAGAAGCACATACCCGAGTAAGTAGGTAGTTTGCGTATGGGAGTAAAGAGGACTTGATACTCTAATGCTATGGTTGGATTTTACCTTAATGATCTTTAGTAGTTACGGATGTTTGCTAGAGTTCCAATCATAAGTGCATATGATCCAAGTAGAGAAAGTATGTTAGCTTATGCCTCTCCCTGATAGAAAATTGCAATAATGATTATGGGTCTAGTTATCGATTGCCTAGGGACAAATAACTTTCTTCTGACAAAAAACTCTCTACTAAAACTAATTTAGTTGTTTCTTTATCTAAACATCCCCCAGTTTTTATCTATGTGCTCTTTATTATCTTGCAAACCTATCCCACAACACCTAAAAAGTACTTCTAGTTTCATACTTGTTCTAGGTAAAGCGAACGTTAAGCGTGCATAGAGCTGTATCGGTGGTCAATAGAACTTGAGGGAATAGTTGCTCTACCTTTAGATCCTCGTAGGGTTCAACAGTCTTACTATTGAAAGAGGCTAAAACTGATCCCCTACACTTGTGGGTTATCAAGACATTTTTCTGGCACCGTTGCCGAGGAGCAATAGCTTGGGGTGAATATTCTTGTGTGTGCTTGTTTGCTTTATCACCAAGTAGATTTTATTTGTTGTTCTAAGTTGTTCTCTATCTCTAATTATGGATATGGAACACAAAATACCAAAAAAAGGTGTACTTGCTATTCATGGAGATGGGGAACCTCCTAAAACCCTCGATGATCATTATGTGAAAGATATTATGCACTACTTGAACAATCTTGAGAAAACCACATTCAATTATATAATGGGAGACACATGGGATCTACGTGAATACTTTAGGGATTATCGCTTGAATCAAAAAGGGAAACTGTTATGGGATCAAATTCATATGTTGCATTGGTATGCCTGGAATTTATGCCAGAGATATGATTATACTTGTTTCTCTAGAATGAAGGCTCCACACCTTCCCTTTTCATGTAAAATTAATGATAATAAAACCTTGGCTTCTTATGGTATGTATGATTACTATGATGTGGAATGAATTGAAGAATTCGTTGCTTTTAAGGGTGCTTATGAAACTGAATCTTTGTTTGAAAAGTGTGAAAATTATGATGACGTTGTTTGCAGACCTGAAAATTATGCTATACTTAAATATTGCTATGAGAAATATGAATATTATTCTGATATTGATGCATTTATTGAGAAAGTCTCCGCTATCCAATAAGAGACTAATATTTTGCAGCAATCTATGTAATAAGAAATTGATGACACTGTGAGCTCATTAGATGAAAAAGATGATGAGGAGAGCCAAGAACAAAAGGAGGAAGAGAGGATTAGCTACCTGTGCCCACCTTCTAATGAGTGTAACTCTTCAACTCATACATTGTTTAATTTCGCGCGCTTACCGAAGGATGATTGCTATGAACCCTTTGATTCGTTTGAAATATCCCTTTTTGATGAACTTGATGCTTGCTATGCTTGTGGCCATGACGCCAATATGAATTATGCTTATGGAGATGAACTTGCTATAGTTCCTTATGTTAAGAATGAAATTGTTGCTATTCCACCCACGCATGATAGTCCTATTATCTTTTTGAATTCTCCCAACTACACTATATCGGAGAAGTTTGTGCTTATTAAGGACTATATTGATGGGTTGCATTCTACTATTGCACATGATGATTTTGATAAATATAATATGCATGTTCTTTCTGCTCCTACTTGCAATTATTATGAGAGAGGAACTACATCTCCGCCTCTCTATGTTTCCAATACGATAAAATTGCAAGAAACTATTTATGCTATGTATCGGCCTTTACTATGTGTGCATGGATTGTTCTCTTATGACATGCCGATGCATAGGAAGAGAGTTAGATTTTGTTGTTGCATGATATATGTTACTTTGTGCTCACTAGTAAATCACAAATCATTGTTAATTAAAATTGGCTTTGATATACCTTGGGATCTGGGTGGATCCATTACTTGAGCATATATGCCTAGCTTAATGGCTTTAAAGAAAGCGCTGCCAGGGAGACAACCCGGAAGTTTTAGAGAGTCATTTATTTCTGTTGTGTGCTTTTAAAAGGTTAAAAACAAAAAAATAAAGTGGAGAACCTAAAATCTTTCAAAAAGAAAAGTGAAAGTAAGAAGGACGAGCACCGTTGAAGTGGGGAGCTCCTTGAACTTTGTTCTTGCCCATGGAAAGTTTGTAAATCTTGAATTGTAGAAATTCTCAAAAAAATAATTACCCCTTGTACAAATCCATTGTATTACAAAAATAATGTGCCAAGATTTACCTTTAGGATGATTAGATTGCTTGTTTGGTTGGTGAAGAGCAAAAACAGAAACTTTGGCTGTAGTGCGTGATTTTTCATTTTTTTACTGGAACGTCGAATGTTTCTGAAATTTTTACATAGTACTGCTATGCAAATTTATTTATTTATCCTAATTTTTTCTGAATTTGTGGTGTTACAGAAGCATGGTAGATGTTCAGATTGCTACAGACTTTCCTGTTTAAGACAGATTCTGTTTTTGATGCATTGTTTTGCTAGTTTTGTTGAAACTATCGATTTGATCGGTGGTATAAGGCATGGAGAAGTTATAATACAACAACTACAATGCAAAAACAAAATATAAATGGGTTTGCAACAGTACTTAAAGTGGTGATTTGTTTTATTATACTAATGGATCTCAAGAGGGTTTTGTTAAGTTTTGTGTGATTGAAGTTTAAAGTTTTGGGTTAGATCACGATGGATGAAGGAATAAGGAGTGGCAAGAGCCTAAGCTTGGGGATGCCCGAGGCACCCCAAGGTAATATTCAAGGACTCCCGAGACACTAAGCTTGGGGATGCCCCGGAAGGCATCCCCTCTTTCTTGGAGCTATATTTTTATTCGTCACATGATATGCGTAAATCTTGGAGCGTCTTTTGTGTTTATTTTCCCTTTTTATTTTTATGCACCATGCTTGTATGAGATAGTCCTTGGTTGATTTATAGAATGCTCCTTGCACTTCACTTATATCTTTTGAGTATGGTGATACTTCTCCAACGTATCTATAATTTATGAAGTGTTCATGCTAATATGTTATCATTCTTGGATGTTTTACAATCATTTTATAGCAACTTTATATCATTTTTTGGAACTAACCTATTGACCCAGTGCCCAGTGCCAGTTGCTGTTTTTTGCTTGTTTTTTACATTGCAGGAAATCAATATCAAACGGAGTCCAAACACCGCGTAACTTTTTGGAGATTTTTTATGGACTAGAAGAAAGCCAGTGGGCCAAGGAAGCACCTGGGGGGCTGCTCGAGGGGAGCAGCACCCACCAGGGCGCGCCAGGAGGCCCATGCGTGCCCTGGTGGGTGCTGTCCACCTCGGGCGCCCCCTGAACCGCCTCTTCACCCTATAAATTCTAAAATATTCCAAAACCCTTCAGGGTAGCCCTAGATCAGAAGTTCCGCCGCTGCAAGGCCTCCGTATCCACGAGATCCAATCTAGACCCCGTTCCGGCACCCTGCCGGAGGGGGAATCATCACCGGTGGCCATCTTCATCATCCCGGCGGCCACCACTATGAGGAGGGAGTAGTCCACCCTCAGGGCTGAGGGTTTGTACCAGTAGCTGTGTGTTTAATCTCTCTCTCTCGTTCGATCTTGAGATGTCATGACCTTGATGTTTCTTGGGCTTTGTTAACATAGATGGATCATATGATGTTTCTCCCCTCTCTACACTTGTTGTGATGAATTGATTCTGTGACCTTTGAAGTTTTGTCTTGTTGGATTGAATGTTCAGAGCTAAGAACACATGATATATGTCTTGCATATGAATACCCGTGGTGACAATGGGGTACTATTTTGATTCACTTGATATATGTTATGGCACTCAACTTGCGGATTCTCGGGGTGACTTTGGGGTAATCTATGCATAGGGGTTGATGCATGTTTTTATTATCGTTTCTCCGATAGAAACTTTGGGGTCTCCTTGTAGTTCTTTGTGTGGATTGAGTATTATGAATCTGAAATTGTTTGATACATATCATATAATTAACTCATGGGTACTCGCGGTGACATTGGGCTATCTAGGTGACATTAGAGTTGGTTGATATGCATCATATGGTGTTATTTTAGTATAAACTCTTGATTAGATCAATCGTAAATAATAGCTTGCTATTATTTTAGTACAGACTCTAGGATAGATTGAGTGGAAAGAATAGCTTTGCGGTGGTTTCATACCCTACCAACAATTGCAAGTACATCTGGTGCCCCTTAGTGATTTTGGTGTATTGAAGACTTATAGGTTAAGGCACTAATATGTTTGTGAGTGTACACATGCTCTATAAGTCGATGAGGAGTTTGATATTTACGATGAAAGTCGACCCCTAAAAATGTATGTCTTCAGCTGAAGACTTTGGTTCTCTTGAAGATTTTGAGAGTGAAGAAATTGGTGTGACCTTGAAGACATGGATATTCATGCGAGGATTATGAAGCGTGAATACTTTTTGTTTTTGTAGTCTCATTTTCTGCTTCTTGAGTCATAGAAACACCGTACTATTAAAGGGGGTAGAGGTAATACTAAGGAAATTGTTTTCCAAGTGATGCTCATCTCAAAATCCTACACCGAACCAATCCTTTTGAGTGAAGCCATTGGAAATCTCGTATCAGAGACGAAGATCTTCTGGTCTATAGGAATTTGTTCTGACTGAGGAGTTAGGAATTCGCCAGTGTGGATTGCCTACACAGTGAGGAACATGATAGCCCGATGAATCTGAACCTCATATTTTCGACCGTTTCTGTGCTATGCGCCAGCTGTCCAAAATATCTACCCACCTAATGGTCATATCATTGAAGTGCATTTATGTCTTATCATGTCGGGCTGCTCCCTAGGCTATAAATAGCCGCCCCCTACAACCTCTAGTTGGTTGGCTGCTCCGAGAGAAACTGACACTTGTCATTGAGACCATCCCATCCTCCAAGGACTTTGAGAGAAAATCATCAAGTGAGGAAAACCCAAAACCCAAACTCAAACACCTACAAACCCAAAGTGATTGAGCATCACTAAAGAGATTGATCCTGTGTGGAACCAACGCTTGTTACCTTTGAGGACTGTTCCTCTAGATGGTTAGGCATCATGGTCTGAGCATCCAAGAGGAATTGTGGATTGCCGAGTGACCAAGTCCGTGAAGGTTTGGAAGTCACCTGAAGACTTACCATGAGCGTTGGGCGAGGTCTGTGTGACTTTAGCTCAAGGAGAATACGGTGAGGACTGTGTGTCTGGGACTATGTGTCCTCGAGTTTAAATACTCAGCTGCTCCAACCAGACATACAACTGTCACAGTAGTTGGAACTGGTCTACCAAATCATTGTCTTCACCAAGCCAACTGGTTCCATTTCCTCAACTCTTTCATTTCCTCATTCATGTGTTGATGAACCTGATCATTACTGTTTGAAGACTTTGACTGAAGATTTTCTCTAATTCCTCATTCCTAATTCTTCAGTCACTTAGTCTTCAGCCTGCTTATCCTGTTATCATGCTATCTGTACTCTGTGCTTGTTTTCATTTTATCATGATGACTATGTTGTTGCTCTATTCTGTTTATACCCGAGTACTTATTCCGCTGCTAGTGTGTCGTTGCTTAGGAATTTCTTCACATAGAAATTCCTCAGTGACAAATTTGTAAAAATTGCATATTCACCCCCCTCTAGTCGATATAACGCACTTTCAATTGGTATCAGAGCAAGGTACTCCCTTGTTCTATGTGATTTTGGTTTAACCACCTGGAGTTTTAGTTATGTCGACTGCAGGAATGATCAAGGTCTCGGCTGGGTGTCCTACCTTCGATCGGACGGACTACTCCTACTGGAGGAACAAGATGCGCATGCATCTTGAGGCAATTGATAACGATCTCTGGTATGTTGCGGAAAATGGTGTTCCATCAGTCACTCTGTCTGTGAATGCTGCTCATGTGAAGAGATTCAAGCAACTCGATTCTCAAGCGAAGAATATCATATGTGGCCATATGAGCAAAGGACAGTACGGCAGAGTGAGTGCTTTGGAAACTGCTAAGCTAATTTGGGACAGGCTGTCCAAGGTCAATGAAGGAGTCTCCACTCAACGTGACTCCTGAGTTGACGTTCTTCACAATCTCTTCAACCGCTTCAAAATACTCGACAACAAAAATGTTCAGCAAACCTTCGATCGCCTCAATGACATCTCAAATGAGCTTCAAGGACTTGGTGCCACTGACATCACCGACCATGAGGTGGTGAAGAAATTGCTGAGATCACTTGATTCCTCATTCGATACTCTTGCACTGATGATTCAATAGCAAGCTGATTACAAGTCTCTAGATCCTGCTAATATCCTCGAGAGGCTAAACACTCATGAGTTACAACTTGCTGAGAAGAGAGACCTTTGTGGACCGAGCTTTGGAAGATCACATGCGCTGAAGGCCAAGGCAGTCTCTGAATCTGAAGGTGAAGATTCTGGTAGCAGCCTTGGTGACCCTGAAGAACTGAGCCAGGAGCTGGCAATGCTTGTGAAGAAATTCTAGAAGTTCTCTCGCCGTGGTCACTTTGGAAAGTCTTTAAGAAGTGATGATTTCTTGTCTCATGACTACAAAAAGAGGACTTGCAACAAATGCAAGAAACCTGGTCACTACATGTCTGATTGTCCTCTGTGGGAAATGGAATCAAAGAAGAAGTACAAGGATGACGATTCTGATGACTCAAAGAAGAAGAAGAAATCTTCAAAGTCCTCGTCATCAAAATCTTCAAAGTCCTTATCTCATAAGAAGAGCAGTTCCAAGAAGGCACAGACATTTATTAGAAAGGAAATGGACTCTGAAGCTGAATCTGAGGAAAATGTGGAAGATGAGGAATCTAAGGAGTCAGACTCTTGTGTGGCGAGACTAGCCCTCACTATTGCTTACGTCAGCAATTCCATCTTCAACACTGAAGAAAATGACCTCCCCAACTTTGCTGACAAGAGCGTCGATGCCTATACTCCCACCTATTGCTTCATGGAAAAAGGTGCCAAGGTACTCAAACATCCCCCCTCTGAATACAGTGAGGATGAATCTAATGATAATCTCAAACCTAGCTATTCCAAACTTGCTAAAATTGCCGTTAAACAACAAAAGGCTTTGGAAAAGATTCAAAATCTGCTAGACAAAAGCGATGATATGTTGGGTGAGGAATGGAATCAAACTAACACTTTGACTAATAATCTTCAGAGACTTTAGTCTAAGTTTGACAACCTTCAAAGTCATCATAACACTCTCTTATCTGACCACGAGAAGCTTTCGTATGAATTTCTTCAGAGAAAGCAAGATCTTGAGAAGTTAAAAGTGAGTTATGAAGATCTTCAGAAGGAAAACGATTCATTGCTTGCTCAAGAGATCAGTTCCGCTCAGGAAGAATTTGTTCCTCCATGTTTGAAGTGCATTGAACGTGAATCTACTAATTCTTCACCTGAATGTTCAAATGCTTCTATTGCTGCAAATTCATCAACTATCTTTGTGGTCACAAATTCCTCATCTGAGGATACCACAAGTATCACTGACGATAATGCAGGGTTGACGGAATTGTATGTGACAGGCATATACAAAATCCTCAAAGGGCATCAGACTCTTTGTGATGTGCTCAAAAAGCAGATCTTGAACAGGAACCCTAGGAAAGAGGGTATTGCCTTTGAGAGGAAACTCAATGCTGATGGGACCTACTGGAAACCTGAGCAGTACCCCGAAACCTCATGGGTTGCTGCGAAAGGACCTTCTGTAGATCTATGCACTTAATCTGGCTTTACCTATGAATCTTCATATTCTTCTGATGAGTCATTTTACTCCAACTATAAACTGTTCAAGAATCAGAATGGTGAAGTATTTGCTCGATATGTTGGAACTAACTGCCGGAACGGTCCCCCTACGAAGAAAATCCGGGTTCCCAAAAGGTGCCTTGAAAATCTTCAGGTGAATGTCATCATGACACCACCTATGAAGAATAGGAACCCCAGATCAAATTCTTCATATGGATCAAAATCTTCATATGGATCCAAGTCCTCTTATGGACCAAAGTCTTCATCTAGATCAAATTCCTCACGTGGATCAAAATCCTCATATGACCATCATCGTGCTAATACTTATGTTTCACAGGGAAAGTCTAAAGGCTATGAATATGTGCATTATTCTTCAAACCGTTATGTTCATAAGTCCTCGAAGAATTTCTTTGCTTATTCATATGCTTATCCTAACCCCTCTTCTGTGAAAATAAGTGCACTGGCTTCTATGCCATCTTTTTCTTATGGAGCTCGCAGAATGATGAACTCTTTGCCACCCCTCCATATGTGGGTGGTGAAGAAAAAGAACTAATCTCTTATGCAGGGTCAGGTCTCCAAATGAACTTAATCCTCTGAAGAATTTGCTGGAGACCTGAATGGACGCAAGCTAATCATGAAAAAATGAATTACTCATTTCTCACGTCCTCATAATTGCTATATCTGTTACTGTTGATGAAATTGATATCATATTCTTCACTGTTGAAGTATATGGGTTCGTAAGTTGCACTAATTCATCTGCAGGATGAACAACCCAAAGCTAATGAGTGGGTCCTCGACAATGGATGTACAAATCACATGACCGGTGACAGAAACTTATTTATGGACACTGCTTTATGTCCATATCATATGAAACATATCACCTACACTGACAAAGGCAAAAGCAAGGTATTGGATCTAGGTAGGGTTGGAATCTCAAAGGATAGACACATGGACAAAGTCATGCTTGTTGAGTCCTTAGGATTCAACCTCATGTCTGTCTTAATGCTTTGTGATCTTGATATGGTTGTTGTCTTGGCAAATATGATTGCATTGTGCTAATGGAATCTGACAATTCCAAAGTCTTCGAAGGCTTTAGGGGAGGAGACTTGTATATTGTTGATTCTCTGAGGAATTTGACACAAGCCCCACAAAGATGATCTTTGAGGAATTTGACACCCTCGATGCCAATGACATACTTCTTCTTCGCGAGTGTATGCAAGTTCCTCATCCCAGCATGACCAAGTCATCGATGCCATAACCAGACTTCTGAAGCTTTTGCAAGTAGACATGTGGCAGGCTGTGGTCCTGCAGGGAAATCAACAATATACAAGTCTCCTCTCCTAAAGCCTTCGAAGACTTTGGAATTGTCAGATTCCATTAGCACAATGCAATGATATTTGCCAAAGACGACAACCATATCAAGATCACAAAGCATTGAGACAGACATGAGGTTGAATCCTACGGACTCGACAAGCATGACTTTGTCCATGTGTCTATCCTTTGAGATCACAACCCTACCTAGACTCAATACCTTGCTTTTGCCTTTGTCAGCGTAGGTGATATGCCTCAGATGAGATGGAGATAAAGCAGTGTACATCAATAAGTTCCTGTCACCGTTCATGTGATTTGCACATCCACGATCGAGGACTCACTCAGTAGCTTTGGGTTGTTCATCCTGCAGATGAATTAGTGTAATTTACGAACTCATATACTTCATCAGTGAAGAATATGATATCAATTTCATCAACAGTAATGGATAGCAACATGAGGACGTGAGAAATGAGTAATTCATTTCTTCATGATTAGCTTGCGTCCATTCAAGCACATTCAGGTCTCTAGCAAATTCTTCAGACGATTAAGTTCGTCTGGAGACCTGACCCTGCATAAGAGATTAGTTCTTTTTCTTCATCACCCACATCTGGAGGGGTGGCAAAGAGTTCATCATTCTGTGAGCTCCATAAGAAAAAAATGGCATTGAAGCTAGTGCACTTCGTTTCGCGGAAGAGGGGTTAAGATAAGCATATGAATAAGCAGAGAAATTCTTCGAGGACTTATGAACATAATGGTTTGAAGAATAATGCACATATTTATAGCCTTTAGACTTTCCCTGTGAAACAGAAGTGTTAGCACGATGATGTTCATATGAGGATTTGGATCCATGTGAGGAATTTGATCCAGATGAAGAATTTAGTCCGTAAGAGGACTTGGATCCATATGAAGAATTTGATCTGGGGTTCCTATTCTTCATAGGTGGTGTCATGATGACATTCACCTGAAGATTTTCAAGGCACCTTTTGGGAAACCAAATTTTCTTTGTAGGGGAACCGTTCCTGCAGTTAGTTCCAACATATCGAGCAAATACTTCACCATTCTGATTCTTGAACAATTTATAGTTGGAGTCAAATGATTCAGAAACGAATATGAAGATTCACAGGTAAAGCCAGATAATGTGCATGGATCTATGGATGGTCCTTTTGCAGCAACCCATGAGAATTTGGGGTACTGCTCAGGTTTCCAGTAGGTCCCATCAACATTGAGTTTCCTCTCAAAGGCAATACCTTCTTTCCTAGGGTTCCTGTTCAAGATCTGCTTTTTGAGCACATCACAAAGAGTTTGATGCCCTTTGAGGCTTTTGCATATGCGTGTCACATACAATTCCTTGAACCATGCATTATCTTCAGTGATACTTGTGGTATCCTCAGATGAGGAATTTGTGACCACAGAGACAATTGAAGAATTTGCAGCAATAGAAGCATTTGAACATTTAGGTGAAAAATTAGCAGATTCACGCTCAGTGCATCTCAGACATGTTGGAATAAATTCTTCCTGAGTGGAACTGATATGTTGAGCAAGCAATGAATTATTTTCCTTCTGAAGATCTTCATAACTCACTTTTAACTGCTCAAGATCTTGCTTTCTCTGAAGAAATTCATAAGAAAGCTTCTCATGATCAGTTAAGAGAGTGTTATGATGATTTTGAAGGTTGTCAAACCTAGACTAAAGTCTCTGAAGATTATAAGTCAAGGTCTTAGTTCGATTCAATTCCGCACCGAACATATCATCGCTTTCATCAAGCATGTTTTGAACTTTTTCAAGAGATCTTTGTTGTTTAGTGGCAAGGGAAGCAAGTTTAGTGTAGTTGGGTCCAAATTCATCACCAGATTCGTCATCACTAGATTAAAAAAGGTAGCGTTCAGTTACCTTGGCACCCTTTGCCATAAGACATGGTGCAGTGGATGATGATTGTGGGGCGAAAGTAATCTCCTTGAGTGATTCCTTGAAATCCTCAAACCAGGGATCATGACGAGTTTGATGACATTCATAGACCTCAGAGAGTCGGTCCTAGATAAGCTTCGTATGGTTGAGATGCATGATGTTCCTGAACTGATTTTGAGACAAATAGGAGCAGATGATATCCTTTGCCGTGAGGGTAAGTAGAGTGTACATGCGAATATCAGCAGCCTCCGCCATCTTGAATAGATCGGTAAGAGCAATCTCAGTGATGGTCCACAGTTTGTTGTTCAACGCCATGAGTTTCTTCTTCATCACGGCCTTCCACTTAGGATACTCATGACCGTCAAAGATGGAGCAAGTCACTTTCTTCATTCCTTAGTCGACATAACTAGAACTCCAGGTGTGGGCCCATAACCCACAGGTCCCAGGATCGGAACCTGGCTCTGATACCAATTGAAAGTGCATTATATCGACTAGAGGGGGGGGGGTGAATAGGCGACTTTTATAAATTCATCACTGAGGAATTTCTAGGTGAATAAATTCCTAAGTAACGTCATACTAGCAGCGGAATAAGTACTCAAGTACAAGCATAACAGAGCAACATCATAGTCATCATGATGAAATGAAAACAAGCACAGAGTACAGATGGCGTGAAAACAGGATAAACAGGCTGAAGACAATGTGATTGAAGAAATTGGATTGAGGAAATAGAGAAAGTCTTCAATCAAAGTATCCAAATAGTAACGATAAGGTTCATCAACAAATGAATGAGGAAATGGAAGGGTTGAGGAAATAGAACCAGTAGGCTTGGTGAAGACAATGATTTGGTAGGCCAGTTCCAACTGTTGTGACAGTTGTACGTCTGGTTGGAGCGGCTGAGTATTTAAACTCGAGGACACACAGTCCTCATCGTATTCTCCTTGAGCTAAAGTCACACAGACCTTGGTCAACACTCGTGGTAAGTCCTCAGAGGTGACTTCCAAACCTTCATTGACTTGGTCACTCGGCGATCCACAATTCCTCTTGGATGCTCAGACCATGACGCCTAACCGTTTGGAGGATACACAGTCCTCAAAGGTAACAAGCGTCGGTTCCACATAGGAAAAATCTCTTCGGTGATGCTCAATCACTTTGGGTTTGTAGGTATTTGGGTTTTCCTCACTTGATGATTTTCGCTCAAAGTCCTCGGAGGATGGGATGCTCTCAATGACAAGTGTCAGTTTCTCGCGGAGCAGCCAACCAACTAGTGGTTGTAGGGGGCGGCTATTTATAGCCTAGGGAGCAACCCAACATGATAAGATGTAAATGCCCTTCAATGATATGACCATTAGGTGGATAGATATTTTGGGACAGCTGACGCGTAGCACAACAACGGTCGGATATTTGAGGTTCAAATTCCTCAGGGCTATCATGTTCCTCACTATGTAGGCAATCCGCACTGGCGAATTCCTAACTCCTCAGTCAGAACAAATTCCTCAAAGACCAGAATATCTTCGTCTCTGTCACTGAAGAAATTGACTGAACTGATATGAGATTTCCAGTGGCTTCACTCGAAAGGATTGGGTAGGTGTATGATTTTGAGATGAGCATCACATGGAAATCAGTTTCCTTAGTATTACCTTGACCCCCTTTAATAGTAGGTGTTTCCTATGACTCAAGAAAGAGAAAATGAAACTATGAAAACAAAAGTGGTCATGCTTCATAATCCTCGCATGAATATCCAAGTCTTCAAGGTCACACCAATTTCTTCACTTTCAAAATCTTCAGGAGAACCAAAGTCTTCAGGAGAACCAAAGTCTTCAGCTGAAGACATACATTTTTAGGGGTCGACTTTCATCATAAATATCAAAATCCTCATCGACTTATAGAGCCTGTGTACACTCACAAACATATTAGTCCCTTAACCTATAAGTCTTCAATACACCAAAATCACTAAGGGGCACTAGATGCACTTACACTAGCTCACACTCCAACACTTGGATTATGGTATCCCAAGGGCTCTTCTTTTGATCTCATTGGATATTCTGACTCTGACTATGCTGGTGATCGGGTGGACCACAAGTCAACATCAGGCACATGTCATTTCCTGGGATGTTCCTTGGTATGTTGGTCCTCGAGGAAGTAGAACTGCGTATCACTCTCTATTGATGAAGCTGAGTACATTGCTGCTGGATCTTGTTGTGCTCAATTGCTATGGATGAAGCAAACGCTCAAGGACTATGGCAGCAATGTGAAGAATGTGCCACTCTATTGCGACAATGAGAGTGCTACGAAGATTGATCACAACCCAGTTCAGCACTCGAAGACAAAGCACATCCAGATTCGTCATCATTTTCTTCGTGACCATGTGTTGAAGGGAGACATCTCCATAGACCACGCGAATTCTGAAGATCAGCTGGCCTATATCTTCACAAAGCCCTTGGATGAGAAGAGATTTAGCAAGTTGCGGTGTGAGCTTAATATCTTAGAATCTTCGAATGTTCTTTGAAAAGGACACACATCCTAACTCTTATGCAAATTTGATGACTTAGATGTGCAACACACGAAGTAACATTTTTCTTCAATCAATGAAGACTAACCCTCTAAGTGTGAAGAAATTAATGAAGATTTTGATTCTTAGAACCCTACGATAATTGTACGCGGTGTCTAATCATCATTCTTATACGGTGGGTTACGCCACCTACCAAAGTTGAAAATCTTCAATTTGAGTTTTTGCAATTTCTTCAGTCTTTCCAAGGTTGTTCTTCATTGCTATATATATTATGTGTTTTTCATGTCCTCTACAACAATCACTTATAGCTAATTATTCAAGTTGCTTTTTCATCTAAGTGAATGTGATCGCACACGTTCCCCCTCTATGCTAAACTCAACCCAGTCTGTTCAAAAATTCTTCATGTGCGTTCTATTTGAACCCCGTTCAAAATCTTCACTGTGTCCTTGACAGCTGAAGAATTTGCGAATGAAACATTAATTTTTTTTCATATGTAATTTTTCGGCTTTTGCCGCTCAAATCCTTCCACATTTCACGATAGGATTAAACAACTCACCCACGATCTCACACAATCTCCACCTCTCGGTATGTGGGTGACAAATGTTGCTAGGATAGCAAGGGTCAGGGGCACGTTCGTCCAAATTCTCCGGGCAAACGGTTTTTCACTTTGTTATAAATACCCCTCCCCTTTCACCTCAGCTCATTTACTCCACTCGACCTCTCTATCCTCTGCTCGACCTATCTCTCCTCTGCTTGAGCTCTCTGACCTAGCGCCGCTGCTAATCTCCATCGTCGCTGGTGAGGAAGAGCTTAGCTGCCTCGACCTCATTGCTGTCGTACTCGCGCCGGCTACGGAAATCTTCACCTCCGCTGCCGCCGTAGCTGTCTTCCTCTGCCAAGTTAGGGCGTGGAAGATCTGAATGGACGAAGTTCCACAGTTCATCTCACAGTTTGTCACATTCTTCGTCAAGGGTAAATAAAACTCGCTTTTACTGCCCTTGTTGATTCTGATGATTTACACAAAATCTTCAAAAGGTGTTTATTCTTCAACTTTCATATTCTTAAACACCACAGTTGCATCTATTCTTAATCTATCTCTCTAAGATGTACTTTTCTTCAAGATTCCTCAATTGTGTGGATTTCCACTTTATACAACTCTGGAACCTAGGACAAGAACTCTTAGTGAAATTCCTCAAGACTCCCCTGGTCAAATTCCTCAAACTTGATTCCTTTTAAAAACAAATTATGAGAACGCACATTGTCATGGATCTAAGTCTGAAAGTAGAGTGGGGGTAGGTATGGAGAGGCAAGGTCCTAGCTATGGAGAGGTTGTAAACACAAGAGATGTACGAGTTCAGGCCCTTCTCGGAGGAAGTAAAAGCCCTACGTCTCGGAGCCCGGAGGCGGTCGAGTGGATTATGTGTATATGGATTACAAGGTGCCGAACCCTTCTGCCTGTGGAGGGGGGTGGCTTATATAGAGTGCGCCAGGACCCCAGCCAACCCACGTAATGAAGGGTTTAAGGTACATTAAGTCCGGGGCGTTACTGGTAACACCCCACATAAAGTGTCTTTAATATCATAAAGTCTACTTAATTACAGACCGTTGCAGTGCAGAGTGCCTCTTGACCTTCTGGTGGTCGAGTGAGTCTTTGTGGTCGAGTCCTTCAAGTCAGTCGAGTGAGTCCCTCGTAGGTCGACTGGAAGGTGATCTCTTCTAAGGGTGTCCTTGGGCAGGGTACTTAGATCAGGTCTGTGACCCTACCCTAGGTACATGACTCCATCATTAGCCCCCGAATGGATTGAGGCTTGAGTGATGAAGGAGTTGATGCTGTTTCCGATTAGCCTTCGCATACTGGCCGTGCGTTGTTTTTGAACCAAAAAATCTCTTTGTTGATAGTGAACAACTTTTCTTCAGTCGACTCGATCCATTCTTTTCCTTCGTCGAGTGATCTTTTGGACTTCGCCGATTTCCGAGCGACGGATCGCAGGAAATCCCGCGTCTGGCAGACCGATCTGCCGTTCGCGGATTCCACGGGATACGAAATTTGGGGAAGCGCGCGAAGCAGGGCGGACCGCGGCGCTCGGATGGGACAGGGCATAGACGCCTCGATCCCCGCGCTGCTTTTTTTGCCACGTATCATGCCCGCGCAACTGTTTCAGGATATGATTAGATCAACCGGGCCCACCTGTCATCCATTCGGAAGGGATCTTATAAATGCGCCCGACGAGGTTTTTTTGAGCAGTGCCTCAGCATTCTCTCTCTGCTCCCTTCGTCTCCGCCCAACGCACTCGCTCTCGCCTCCGCACAACTTCTCCTCGCGCGTCTCGCTGGCAGCCATGGTCAAGGAGAAGACGGCGGCGCTGGAACGCGCGAAGAAGGCGTCGGCGACGGAGAAGGCGAAGGGGAGATCCACCAGTCGTGGCGGGTCTTCGTCTAGATCTCGCCTGCCGAAAGGCTGGGTCCAGGGAGATTGGATCCAATCGACCATCACGGAGACGGATCTCCTCGACATGGCCAACGAGGGCCTGATCCCTCATGGAGCTGCAAGGCTTCCGGGGAAAGAGTGGCAGCCCCAGCCGGAAGAGGGTGAGTGCATGCTTCTGGCTACCCATGTCGACCGCGGATTTTCTTTGCCGCCGAGCGTTTTCTTCCATTGGTTTCTTGAACTTCTTTGGAGCGCAACTCCACCACTTCACCCCGAATTCTATCGCCTATCTTGCCGCGTTTGTGTCCATGTGTGAGAGTTTCCTGGGTTGTCGACCGCATTGGGGTTTGTTCAAGCACATATTCACGTGTCGCTCTCAGACCGTGAAGAAGGCGAGCCCAGGCGACGAAAAAACCCGAGTTGTCCAAATGTGTGGGGGTCTGGGGATCCAAGTGAGGAACAAGAGCACCTTCCCAGCCATGACATTTCCCGAGTCAGTCAGAGGCTGGCAGTCGACCTGGTTCTACTGCCAGGATCAGTCGATGCCGGGGCAGTCGAGTGGACTCCCTCAGTTCACCATGGGCCGAGTGAGCAAGCCCTCCTCTCTGAAGGTGATTCCGGAGGAGAAAGCTGACGTGAAGATGCTGATGGAGCGTGTAGTTCAGTTGGTTCGGGAGGGAGTGACGGGTATGGATCTCCTGGAGGTTTTTCTTCGGCGTCGTATCCAGCCTCTTCAGTTCCGGAGCCATTGCATGTGGTTGTACTGCGGGACTGAGGATGTGACTCGGGTCAATCCAAAAGCAGTCGACGATGCCACTCTGGAAAGGTGGATGGCCGCTGTTACTGGGAACAAGGATAACCCTCGCGGAGCCAGAAGGATTCCTCCGCTCGACCACCACAGTGATCCAAACAAGGTATGTCTGCTCCACTTCCCATTGTATTCTTGTCACATTTATTTCCGTTTTCTCTGCCGATCGGTCGACTGATCTTTGTCTTGATGTCTATCAGGCCCTCACTGAGCTGTACTCGATGCCCAATGGAGCACAGGCTCCGACTGAGGAGGGAGAAGCGAGTGGGGGCGAGAGCCAGGAGGAGGAGTGGGACTCGGACGCCGCTGAGGATGATGATGATGACGATGACGATGAAGATGATGATGATGATGATGAGGATGAAGAAGAGGAGGATGAGGAGGTCGCACCACCGCGCTCGGAAAGGCGGTCGAAACTTGTCCATGACCCTGCGACTGAACGTGGCAAGGGGGTTGCGACTGTTACACAGTCGACCAAGCGCCCTTGGACCACCTCTCCGGCGCCGACTGAAAAGGCGTCGAAGCAGCCTAGGGCGGCCCCGTCAAAGCCGACCAAGCTCCTGCCGAAGATGAAGGTGTCCATCCCCACCATATCAGGGTAATCATGCTGCTTAAGTCTTCTTGTTTTGTGCGAACATTATCTCTGGTTGGCGCTGGAGTTAGTCGACTGATTCTTTGGAGTTGCAGTGCTGCTACTTCTGAGACCTCAGCCCGGGCTGACGACCATGAGATGGAGGACGAAGCAACCTCAAAACCTGGTACTATACTCTTAACACCGTTTCTAGTCGACTGACTCATGATCTCTAATTCTGATTCTTTTCTGTAGCTCCATCCAATGTTGTTATCACTCTCCCTGATGATGATGAAGATGAGGAACCGCTGAAGCACAGAAGGAGTAGGAAAGCGTCTGCCGGCAGGGTGCCCCAGGATGTGATGGTGCCTGAGACTCTGGTCGCGGAGGAGGAGAACACCACTCGACACACTGTGTCCTTCGCTGATCCACTGACGAGTGCTCTGCAGCCCTCCCTCTTCACGACGCACCACATCCCAGAGGACCAAGCTGGCACCGCGAAGGAGGCGATACGCCAGGCAGGGATCATGATGGAGCAGTTGAAGACCATCCGGGATGCGAGCCAGGCAGCTTACGACGCCAGTTCCGCCCTTCAAAGCAATGTTCAGGTCAGTCGACCACCGCTTGTTTTCTTTCCAGAATTTATAGTGATCACCCACTGGGTGTGTCGATTTAAACTCCGTGTTAGCGGGGGCACGCTGAGTGCACCCGCTGGGTGTAGTCCCCAAGGCTAAGGTCGACTGCTGGCAGTCGGCCTTAGGCTTTATAAGTTCAATCTTTCCGTCATTCGACTATGGCGAATGGATTTCGCAAACCGGTGGGGGCACGCTGAGTGCACCCACTAGGTGTAGTCCCCAAGGCTAAGGTCGACTGCGGGCAGTCGGCCTTAGGCTTTATAAGTTCAGTCTTTCCGTCATTTGACTATGGCGAATGGATTTCGCAAACCGGTGGGGGCACGCTGAGTGCACCCACTGGGTGTAGTCCCCGAGACTGTGGTCGACTGCTTGCAGTCGATTACAGTCTTAAAGAATACATCTTTTTTTTGAGGTCGACTGGTCGACTCTGTCTTCAATAGGATTAGTGGGGGCACGCTGAGTGCACCCACTGGGTGTAGTCCCCGAGACTACGGTCGAATGCTTGTATTCGGCTGTAGTCTTAGAAACGCATGATTTTTCCTGTTCCACTCGGAAGTGAATTATCTTTGACATTTAGTCGATTGATTCTTCGCAGAGATCCTGTGACCTTGCGGCTCGCTACACTGAGATGGAAAACAAGCACATTCAGCTCGAGCTGGATTTGAAGCTGGCTCAGGAGAATCTGACGAAGGCAAAGGAGGAGACCAAAGGTATGTTTGGTGAGACCTCGACGACTGCTTTTTCCCTTTATTTGTTTCAAAATCTGATCTTGCTGTAACTTGCAGGTAAGGTGAAGGAGGCCCAACAGAAAAAAGACCTTGAACTAGCTGAGAAGATCAAGCTTGCTGACGAGAAGTTAGCTTCAGTCACCAAGCTTGAGCAAGAAAATACCAATCTGAAAGCTGCTCTTGAGAAGAAAAATGATCTGGAGGCCTTCCTGAGTGGTCTTGCCAAGAAGCTGTTCCTTATGCTTGAAGGTAAACCTTTACGCTAAACAATCATTTTCAACTGTGATTTCTCCATTCGACCATTGTCTTGACTCGGTGATCGCCCTTGCAGAATTTTGTCAAGACTTTGAAGAAGAGACTAGCCGGCTGGAACCAAACCTTGACCCCGTCAATTCTCCGGTGAACGACGAAGTTGCCATGAATGTTTTCTGACTGGAGTCCCATGTTGCAGCTGTCGTGGACTATCTTGCAAGGCTGAAGGTCGCCACATCTCGCATCGACTCAACGCTCTGGCCCAGGGAGACACTCCAGCACGACCTCGAGTCGTTGATGGCTCTCTTGAACACAGTCCCTGGTCGAGTGCAGGAGTGGAAAAAGTCCTCGGCTCGGTGCGGTGCAGATGTTGCTCTGTGTCTGGCCCGAGTCCACTGCAAAGATGCGCGAGAAGACAAGCTGGCGGCCCTCCGGGTGGCCAACACCAAGAAACACGACTTCAGGTCCTTTATGGAAACTTTCATTGCTGTTGCCACTCGGATCGCAGATGGAATTGATCTTGATGAGTTTGTTGCACCTTCCAGCCCTCCCCAGGAGGGGTAAAAAACTTCTTTTAAGCTCGACGCTTTAAATTTGCCTCGGTATGCCGAGTGGAGTTGTAACCGATAAACCTTAACAGGCTTAGCGCTTGACCACTTTTGGTTCCTTTAGGTATCGTTCCGAACTTGAATTTGATGTTTGAACATGATTGCTTTTGGTTTGAAATGTCTTTTGCAGGTTCAAAGCAAGACGCTCACTGCAGTCGACTTATTCCTTAATCCACTTAGGCGAGCACTGGGCTGCAGCTAAGCCCCCGAGTGAGAGGTTTGCTCTCCACTCGGTAGGATTTTTATAACTTAGGCGAGTACTTGGACTGCAGCTAAGCCTCCGAGTGGAAGTCTGGCTTACCACTCGGTAGGATTTTTATAACTTAGGCGAGTACTTGGACTGCAGCTAAGCCTCCGAGTGGAAGTCTGGCTTACCACTCGGTAGGATTTTGATAACTTAGGCGAGTACTTGGACTGCAGCTAAGCCTCCGAGTGGAAGTCTGGCTTACCACTCGGTAGGATTTTTATAACTTAGGCGAGTACTTGGACTGCAGCTAAGCCCCCGAGTGGAAGTCTGGCTTACCACTCGGTAGGATTTTATTTAATCTTAGGCGAAACGGATTCGCAGCTAAGCCTCCGAGTGGGAGTCTGGCTCACCACTCGGTAAGGATTTTTACAAACTTAGGCGAAACGGATTCGCGGCTAAGTCACCCACTGAGGGAAAAATTTTATTGGACAAAAATAAAAAGTGACAAAATGATGGAGGAACTATGACACTATTATTTTGAAATCCATGAACTACAGGAGTACTTTATTGCAACTCATCCGAGTGATAAACTTAAGTGTAAAATGGGCGGAGTAGTTCCGCGTTCCAAGCTCGGGGCTCGTCGATATCATGTTCGACGTTGTAAAGACGGTACGCTCCATTGTGGAGAACTTTGGTGACGATGAAGGGTCCTTCCCAAGAAGGAGCAAGCTTGTGTGGTTTCTTCTGATCCACTCGGAGGACTAAATCTCCTTCTTGGAAGGCTCGACCCCTCACATTTCTGGCGTGGAAACGACGCAAATCTTGTTGGTAGATGGTCGATCGGATCAGAGCCATCTCCCTTTCTTCCTCTAAAAGGTCGACTGCGTCCTGCCGCGCTTGTTCAGCTTCTGCTTCGTTGTAGATCTCAACTCGAGGAGCATTGTGGAGAAGATCACTCGGCAAGACTGCTTCAGCTCCGTAGACCAAGAAGAATGGAGTTCTTCCGGTCGATCGATTAGGTGTGGTCCGCAGTCCTCAAAGCACCGAGGGAAGTTCGTCGACCCACGCTCCAGCTGCATGCTTGAGATCACGCATCAGCCGGGGTTTCAATCCCTTGAGAATCAGGCCATTGGCTCGCTCTGCTTGTCCATTCGTCTACGGATGGGCGACTGAAGCGTAGTCGACTCGTGTGCCTTGAGAGTTGCAGAAATCCCTGAATTCCTTCGAGTCAAAGTTCGACCCATTATCCGTAATGATGCTGTGCGGGACTCCATATCTAAATATCAGTTCCCTGATGAAGCTAACAACAGTACCAGCATCAAGGTTCTTGATTGGTTTAGCCTCAATCCACTTGGTGAACTTGTCGAGTGCCACCAGTACATGCGTGAAGCCACTTCGACCTGTTCTCAAAGGACCAACCATGTCCAACCCCCATACTGCGAAAGGCCAGACAAGTGGAATGGTCTTCAGAGCTGATGCAGGCTTGTGCGACATATTCGAGTAGAACTGACATCCCTCGCACTTATCCACTATTTCCTTTGCCATCTCATTCGCCTTTGGCCAGTAAAATCCGGCTCGGTATGCTTTGGCCACGATGGTCCGAGAGGACGCATGATGACCACAGGTCCCCGAGTGAATATCATTAAGAATGATTCGACCTTCTTCTGGTGTTATGCACTTCTGACCAACTCCAGTCGCGCTTTCTCTATATAACTGTCCTTTGATTACGGTAAAGGCTTTAGATCGACAGACGATCTGTCGAGCCTCTTCCTCATCCTCCGGAAGCTCTTTTCTCAGGATATACGCGATATACGGAACTGTCCAGTCGGGAATGACCACCAAGACCTCCATGACCAAGTTGACCACTGCTGGGACTTCAACCTCAGTCGGATCTGTGGCACTCTTGGGCTGTGGAGCCTCTTCGGTGAAAGGATCTTCTTTGACTGATGGAGTGTGTATATGCTCCAAGAACACACCACTCGGAATGGCTCCTCTCTTGGAACCTATCTTTGCTAGATCATCAGCTGCTTGATTTTTCAGCTGGGGTATATGATGGAGCTCCAACCCCTCGAACTTCTTTTCCAGCTTCCTCACTGCACTGCAGTATCCAGTCATGGCTGGGCTTCTCACGTCCCACTCCTTCATCACTTGGTTGACCACTAAATCTGAATCGCCATAGACCATCCGGCGACGGACGCCGAGTGAAATGGCCACGCGCAATCCGTACAAGAGGGCCTCATACTCTGCCTCATTGTTGGAGGAATCAAAGTGAATCTGGAGCACATATCTGAGCTTATCTCCTCTGGGGGAAACCAAGACAACCCCAGCACCGGAACCATTCAACATCTTAGAGCCATCAAAAAACATGGTCCAATGCTCCGAGTGAACTTCAGTCGGCTGCTGCTGTTCGATCCACTCGGCGAGGAAATCTGCTATTGCTTGGGACTTAATGGCTTTCTTTGCCTCAAACTTGATATCAAGGGGAAGAAGTTCAATCTCCCATTTCTCCACTCGACCAGTTGCATCTCTGTTGTGCAAAATCTCTGATAGTGGAGCGTCGCTGACGACTGTGATGGAATGATCAGAGAAATAATGAGCAACCTTCTTTGTGGTCATGTATATTCCATACACAAGCTTCTGATAATGAGGATATCTCTGCTTGGATGGAGTCAAGACTTTAGACAAATAATACACTGGGCGCTGAACTTTGAAAGCTTTTCCTTCTTCTTCCCGCTCGACCGTAGGCACTGTACTGACGACTTGTCCTGTGGCTGCGATATAAAGCAACAGAGGCTCTTTGCTGATTGGAGCAGCAAGCACCCGCTGGGTGGAGAGCAGAGCTTTTAGCTCGGCAAACGCTGCATCAGCTTCTGGAGTCCACTCGAACTTGTCCGCCTTCTTCATTAGTTGGTAAAGAGGCAATGCCTTTTCACCGAGTCGTGAGATGAATCGACTTAATGCGGCCAAGCATCCAATAAGCTTCTGGACATCGTGCACTCGCACAGGGCGTTTCATTCGGAGAATAGTGCCGATCTTTTCTGGATTAGCGTCGATCCCTCGCTCGGAAACGAGAAAACCGAGTAACTTGCCATCGGGAACTCCAAATGTGCACTTTGATGGATTGAGCTTGATATCATACCTTCTGAGGTTGGCAAATGTTTCGGCGAGGTCAGCGAGGAGGTCGGAACCTTTTCGTGACTTGACGACGATATCATCCATATACGCTTCCACATTCCGACTGATTTGAGTGAGTAGACACTTCTGAATCATTCGCATAAATGTGGCTCCGGCATTCTTGAGGCCGAATGGCATGGTGATATAGCAGAAGCACCCGAATGGAGTGATGAAAGCTGTTTTTACCTCGTCGGGTCCGTACAGACGGATCTGGTGGTACCCGGAGTAGGCGTCTAGAAAAGACAATCTCTCGCATCCCGCGGTCGAGTCAACAATTTGATCTATGCGAGGGAGAGGAAAATGATCTTTTGGGCAGGCCCGGTTGATGTGCTTGAAATCAATGCACATTCGGAGCGATTTGTCCTTCTTAGGAACCATGACGACATTAGCGAGCCACTCGGAGTGGTATATCTCTCGGATAAATCCTGCCGCCAACAGTCGAGCCACTTCCTCACCAATGGCTTTTCTCTTCTGGACGGCAGACCGCCGAAGATGCTCTTTGACTGGTTTTGCTGATGAGTCGACTCTTAGGCGATGCTCAGCCAGTCCCCTGGGAACACCTGGCATGTCAGCGGGCTTCCATGCAAAAATGTCCCAGTTCTCACGGAGGTACTGGATGAGCGCTTCTTCCTATTTCGGTCGAGTGTTGTGGAGATGTGGGTCGGGGCTGCATCGGGGTCGGTCGGGTGAATGTGAACAGGCTTCGTCTCACCGGACGACTGAAATGCAGATTCTGTGGCGGGTTTCTTGGATCGCAGCAAATCACTCGGATCTGCGTTTTGCTTGTATTCTTCAAACTCGACTGCTGTCACCTGTGAATCAGCAATCTTTGAGCCCTTCTGAAAGCACTCTTCTGCCTTTTTCCGATCACCGGTGACAGTGATCACTCCTTTGGGGCCGGACATCTTCAATTTGAGGTACACGTAACATGGTCGAGCCATGAACCGTGCATAAGCTGGTCTCCCCCAAATGGCATGATATGCACTCTGAAAATCCACGACCTCAAACGTCAACTTCTCTTTGCGAAAATGTTTCGAATCACCAAACACCACGTCTAGAGCTATTTGGCCGAGTGACTCAGCTTTCTTCCCTGGTATAACTCCATGAAAGCTCATGTTACTGGTGCTTAGTCGGGACATCGGAATGCACATTCCTTTCAGTGTGTCTGCATACAACAAATTCAGCCTGCTACCACCGTCCATCAGCACTTTTGTCGGTCGAGTGCCTTCGACAACTGGATCGACCACCAAAGCTTGCCTCCCAGGGGTGGCAATATGAGTCGGGTGATCAGATTGGTCGAATGTGATGGGTGTTTGGGACCATCTCAGATAATTTGCTTTTGCTGGGGTAACCATGTTCACCTCGCGGTTAATGACTTTCAATCGACTCTTGCTTTCCACATCTGCAAAGATCATCAGAGTGGAGTTGACATGTGGGTATCCTTCCTCACTGTCCTCCTTGTCTTCGGCCTTGTCCGACTCCTTTTCCTTGTCTTTAAACTGTTTTCCTTGAAACTGCTGGATCAGGAGTCGACATTGGCGAGTGGTATGCTTTGGGTAAATGATATTCCCCTCTTCGTCTTTCTTCGTGTGGATATGACACGACATATCCATCACGTCATTCCCTTCTTTATCCTTTACCTTCTTAGGGTTCCAGGATCCTTTTGGTTTCCCTTTAAACTTTCCATGAGCCACGGCCAGAGCCTCTCCAGGAGCTGCCGGTTCAGTCTTCCGCTTCTGTTTCCGACTGGTGTTTCCCTTCTCCGACTGGCTCGGCTTGTGCTTGCCGCTTCGGAGTCGGTCTTCTTCTTCACCGTTGGCGTACTTGGTAGCAATTTCCATCATCCGACTCAATGTCATGTCTCCGGTTCGACCAAATTTCAAACTCAATTCTCTGTTCTTGACACCATCCTTGAAGGCGCAGACTGCCTGATGATCAGACACATTCTCCACAGTATGGTTCAAAGTGATCCATCTCTGAATATACTCCCTGAGAGTCTCATTGGTCTTCTGCACGCAGACTTGCAGCTCCGTCATCCAGCCGGTCGCTTGCAAGTTCCTTCAAACGTTCTGACGAACACTCGGGACAGATCTTCCCAAGTGTAAATGCTGCTAGGAGGTAACTGATTCAACCACGCTCTGGCAGAACCTTCCAACATGAGGGGCAAATGCTTCATGGCCACCTCGTCATTCCCACCACCAATCTGAACTGCCACTCGGTAGTCCTCAAGCCAAGTTTCAGGCTTAGACTCACCGGTGAACTTGCTAACTCCTGTTGCCAACCTGAAATTGGGAGGAATCACTGCGGCTCTGATAGCTCTGCTGAAACATTCCGGACCAGAAACGTGGACTCGACTGCTCGTGGGCGCATCTCTGTCGAGTCCACCTCGATGGGCTCTGTTCCGGTCGACCAAGCCTTGCACGATAATGGATCGCGCGTCGAAGCCTGGTTCTCTGGGGTCGACTGGAACTCTTCGCCCCGCACTGAGCTGACGTCTGTCATCTTGCTTCCGAGGAGCGTAAGACCCACCCCTCGGAGGGGAAGTGGGCACTCGACGCCTATCATCTCGGTCGTGTCGGTCTCCATATTGGTCTCGCTGATTCTCGCGTCCTTCACGCCGCGGAGGCAATCTGGGACTGTGAGCCGACTGAACCGTATTCGCAGCGACGGATCGACTGTGAATTCTGTTGCGCGACTGCGACACGGCTGAATTCTGATCTCCTGCTGCCCAGAGCAGATCTCTGATCTGCATCAAGCCTCTGCCAGCTTCCGACTGAGAGGGCTGAATGGACTCTGCAATACGGGTCGCAGCTGCTAAATTCTGGATTGGGGTTCGATATACCTGAGTCGGCGGGAAGAGTTGACGTCGATTGGCGTCGGGAACTCGTTGCCGCGCGAGCTCGTCGAGTGCTCGCTGAAGATTCTCCAGGCGAGCGCGTTCGGCCAAATTGGCCAAACGTGCCTCCTCCAAGGCGCGAGCCTCGGGGGTTTCTCCTGCGTTGGGAGTATGCATGGCATCCATGTTCCTGTGGCGAAGTTCCTCTCTTTGCAGAGAGTCGAGTGGCTCGGGCTGGTACTCTTCGTGGTCTCGTGCGGGGTCGCCTCCGACGCCTGCCCCACCATCACGGGCGAAGCCAGGGGGGCTGCGAGGCCCGTCGACCATCAGGATTTCCGCCGCTGGATCACTGCTATCGCATTCGGATGCAGTCTCTACGGAGCCAGTCGACAGATCGAACAGGCCGTAGAGAGATTCGTCGGGCTCGATTGCCGCAACTTGGGTGGTGGCCGTCTGGCGAGCCACCGCGTGTCTCACCCACCGCTGAAGCCTCGACCGACCCGAGCGCTTGCGCTGGCGGGAGACCGGGAGGGTGGTTGATAGGGGAGTCGACCGATATGGGGTCGACGGTTGCCGCAGCAGAACGCCGCGGACACATGCGTGAAAATGCGTCGCACCGCGGACGGGGAGCGCATCGATGTCGAGTGGAGCCTCCTAGAGCCAGGCGGAGTCGTCGGCAACGAAGGTGAGAGCACCGAGACGAATCTCTCGACCCTCGACCAAAACCCCAGCAGCTACCATGACGAAAGTACTCGGAAGAATCGCAACTTCTCCACAGAATCGCTAAAACACCTGCCCCACGGTGGGCGCCAACTGTCGTGGATCTAAGTCTGACAGTAGAGTGGGGGTAGGTATGGAGAGGCAAGGTCCTAGCTATGGAGAGGTTGTAAACACAAGAGATGTACGAGTTCAGGCCCTTCTCGGAGGAAGTAAAAGCCCTACGTCTCGGAGCCCGGAGGCGGTCGAGTGGATTATGTGTATATGGATTACAAGGTGCCGAACCCTTCTGCCTATGGAGGGGGGTGGCTTATATAGAGTGCGCCAGGACCCCAGCCAACCCACGCAATGAAGGGTTTAAGGTACATTAAGTCCGGGGCGTTACTGGTAACACCCCACATAAAGTGTCTTTAATATCATAAAGTCTACTTAATTACAGACCGTTGCAGTGCAGAGTGCCTCTTGACCTTCTGGTGGTCGAGTGAGTCTTTGTGGTCGAGTCCTTCAAGTCAGTCGAGTGAGTCCCTCATAGGTCGACTGGAAGGTGATCTCTTCTAAGGGTGTCCTTGGGCAGGGTACTTAGATCAGGTCTGTGACCCTACCCTAGGTACATGACTCCATCACACATGACCTCTTAAAATTCTTCGCACCTATACTCTGTTCATAGGTATAGATGTCTGCTGCTGAATCACTAGGTTCTCATCAACTTAACTCATTTGCAGCGTTCCTTAAAGAAAAATTGCATACTTCCTCAGAGACATCTATTGTTCAGAATCCTCAGCTGAAGAATATGGTTGGAGAAAAGAGTCCTCAGAAGGGAGGCAAGAGGCCTGAAACTAACACTACTTTTGAGATTTCTGAAGATATTTATGCAGAATATTGCACTCCTAATGAGGCAACTCATGGCAAGGAAAATAAAAATCAGCACAAGGTGCGCATTCAGCGGATTGAACACAGATGGGCACGGGAATGGAGGGAATACCGCTATGTCACTCCTAAGTACATGAAGAAATTCGCAGTAAATCCTCCATGCCCAAGACCTCCATTGGCACCAGGCCAAGAAGCTGATCCCTCTAGCATCGGAAGAGGTGAGGAATTTCCAAAGGAATGGGCCAAGCGCCAAAGGAAATTGGCTAGAGTAGCAAAGGAGGCAGTGAAGAAATTCAATGAAGATTCTGCTGCTGCTGCTGAAGCCTCTGCTAGTCAGCCCAAGAAGGCTATGAAGAAGAAATCAGTTGTGAAGCCATCTTATGCTATGCACTCACGGCCCAGCTCCTCAAAGCCCTCAGGTCCATCTGCTCAAGCAAAGCCGTCAGCTGCACCTGCAAAGTCCTCAGCACCAGTGCATCTTGCCACGTGCCAAAGGACTACAGGCTTTTCTATTGCTTTAGGAGCTTCAACAAGTTCCTTAACTCAACCTCAGATGCTGAAGAAAAAGGTCACTATTGGACGCGGAACAAGGCCACGTCCTCACAAGAAGCAGGTCACCTTTGAAGTTCCATCGTCTGAAGATGAAGCTGATGATGAAGAATTGGCAGAAATCATCAGAGACCGACAACACCGGGCCGCTAGTGCCAAAGGCAGTGCTGTGCCTCTTTTACTGGATCCGAAGAAGATCCTCGATTACATCGATCTTTGGCATAAAGATCCCAACACTCCTCTCCCTGACTTGAACCTCACACTAGGACAGAGTCACATGTTGACTGCCTTCATTGCTTAAGAAAAGTGGAAATTTGAGAAGGCCAGATCAGTGAAGAAATCTCAGCACAAGGAGGATTATCTGAAGAAAAATGTCCTGAAAATGACCACTGAAGAACTTTTGACTATTCAGTCTAAAATCAAAGCTCTCAGTGATGAATTTGACGCATATAAAGCTGATTGGCTCGGAGCCAAAGTCAGATTTGTCAAGCTGGCAAAAGGCCTAAAGCCTAATGTTGCTGCTGGAGCGCAACAAGAAATTCCTCACGATGAAGCATCTGCTCAGCCCACTGAAGAACATGCCAGAAACTAAGGCTGCTGAAGAAACTGAGACTGCCAGGGCTGATGATGCTATTCCAACTACTGATGAAATTGCCAGGGCAACCACCAATGTTGCGCCTGAAGATCAATCCTGTCCAGCTGAAGAATTTGCCGCTGCGCTTGAAGAATTTGAACCTGCCAGGGCAACTGAAACAGTTGTGCTTGAAGAAACTGTGCCTCTTTCATCTTCTCCCCTGCCAAGTCTTCACAGATGAAAAGCACTCTCCTTCCTTCTGCATCAGAAGCAAAGAAAACCAAGGCTGCCGAGAGGGCAGCAACAAAGAAGAGGAAAGCATCAGACGCCTCAGAGTCTTCAGCTCTGAAGAAAGTGAAGATTTTGACAAGCTGTTTCGAGAATCCAATTGATACTGTTCTGCTGACTGTCATGCCATCAAAGGAAATTGTTTCTTTTGGTGAAGAATATGTCATTGATGAAAAAAATCCATTTGCTGCTTCGTCAGAGCAGTTGGATGATGAAATTGAAGTGGATGCTATCCTTTCACCTCTACAAGTATCATTGCCGCTGCCTCAGTTCACTGCTAAAGAGGCCGGTGTTGAAGAAGTTGAAGCTAAAGAAGAGGATGTGGACATCGGGTCTATGACTCCAGTGATGAATGGCGATTATTGGGAAAGTTATCATCCCAATTCTCCTCTGTTCACTCTTCTGCAGCAAATTCCTTAGTCCCCCGTGCACACTAAAGTAATTCAGTTGGGTTCTAATCAAGGTCAAGCTTCACTTCAATCCATCCCCGAAGAAGTTCCAGGCACTAGTGCTGATGAAATGGAAAAGAAGACAGCAGAAGAAATTGCTCCTGAGATTCCTTAGCCTGAGGCTCTTGAGGCTGTGCTTGAAGCGGCTGTCAAGACTTCCACTACAAATCTTCAGCCCAAGCCACATAATCCTCACTCCAAGAAGCAGAAGTTCAAGGCTGATGACTTCTTTGCTGAGCATCATTTCTTCTCAGATTTCAATCCATATGACTCTGCTCGCCTTCGCCACAAGCGCTTCTAGACTGCTTCTCAGATGAACTTCTATTCCTCGCTGCTATTCGACAAGGATAAAGTGTTTGACCATGAGCATCTTCCTCATGTGGATATGGAGTCCTTTCCGTGTTTTACCCCAGTCCTCAGTGTTCTTCATGACGCTAGTATGCTCAACTTCTGCATCGACATCTGCAACTGGAATGAAGAGCTAATTCTTCAGTTCTATGCCACTTTGCATCTGACAGGAAATGTTGGTGATGTGAATTCATGGGTTCTGGACTGGATGACTGAAAATACTCATCACAAAGCTCCGGCCTCTGAATTTCTTCATGCCATCGCAGTCAGTCCGCCCACTGAAGGAGCACTGAAGCTCTATGAAGAACCTGAACTGCAGAATCATCTGATGCAAGTGCTGATGAAGCCTTTAAAGGCTCGCCAAGCTCCAAGGACAAATTTCCTCGTCAAGGATTTGCTATATGTCCCAAGGACTGTCTATTGAATTCTAGCCAAAACCCTCAGTCCCATTAAGGGCCACAACTCTGAAGAAGAAGAAGTTGTTGGCATCATGAAGAACTTGCTTTTCAACATCATGCATTGTATTCCAACCAATTATCATGATTTCTTCATGAGGACTTTGGCCAATGCTGCTTTGTCACCCTTTGAGTTGAAGCCTTATGCTCCCTGGATCATGAAATTCATTAGATCAAGGACTTCAATTCACTACAAGGCTGACTTTCAGAATCATCTCAGCTATTTGCCACCAATTAAAGTCCTCAAACGGACTATTTCCTCAGCTGATGAGAAGGGCAAGGCTGCAATTATTGATGAAGGCACTCGTCCTTTGGATGGACAATTTCAAAAGGCAACATCCTACTCTACAAATGATGACTCTTCCACTCATGAAACTATTGCATATGCTTCAAAGCAAAATCCTCAGGCCACTGCTCCATGAGTGATGAGTGATCGTGAGCTGCTCCTAAGTCTTCATCAGAAGGTGGATAGAAATCACAAGTGGTTCAAGCATCAGTTTGGTGCAATTCTTCAGAACCTGACTGACACTCAAAACTCTGTGAAGAAGAATCACTATTATCTGCATCAAGTCTTTGACCGCACCTGGGTTATTCTTTCACATATCTACACTGGTGATGAACTCAAGGAGATGGACTTCCAACAGGACTTTGACTGGTCTCAGCAACCTTCGAAGAAATTCAAGAAGGTCAAAGTTCCTCAGCTAGTCGTTAGCTCATATTCTTCAACACGCTAGACGGACGAAGCTGAAGATTTGGACGACACTGCAGCAGGCCCTACTACAACGAATGATCCCAACAACGCTGGCGCTCCTCCATCGACATCATGATGATATTCTTTAGGGGCATTAGTCCTCACTTTTCGTCCCCTTTGGTCATGTGATGACAAAGGGGGAGAAACTTGAGTTAGTGTTCAAGCGGGTCTATACATGGGCGGTTTTTTGCTAAGTTAAAACTCTCGTTCTTCTGAAGTATTTGTTGGATCGAGTTGTAAACTTAAGTCCTATGCTAGTCTGATACTTTTGCTCTGTTTCTCTGCATGCCATTTCCACATATATGTGAATGCACGCATGTTGAATTACATCAGTCACCATATTTCATCATGCATTTCAAATTCTTCATTCGATATGTTAAATGCATGTATGAATTACAAGATATAGGGGGAGATTTCCATGATTCTACTCTTCAATGTGCATTGCTCTTTGAAAGAAAATTCCTCGCATATGCACATCTTCAAGGGGAGTTCTTCTATATCTTGCAATCAAATTCCTCGATATTGAGCACTTTCAATTGATATGTTTATCCCTGTTGAAAACTTAACCTATTTGTCATCAATCACCAAAAAGTGGGAGATTGCTAGTGCATCTAGTGTCCCTTAGTGATTTTGGTGTATTGAACAGTTATAGGTTAAGGTACTAATATGTTTGTGAGTGTACATAGGCTCTATAAGTCGATGAGGAGTTTGATATTTACGATGAAAGTCGACCCCTAAAAATGTATGTCTTCAGCTGAAGACTTTGGTTCTCCCAAAGATTTTGAAAGTGACGAAATTGGTGTGACCTTGAAGACTTGGATATACATGCGGGGATTATAGCGTGAAGACTTTTGTTTTAGTAGTTTCATTTTCTCCTTCTTGAGTCATAGGAAACACCGTACTGCTAAAGGGGGTCGAGGTAATATTAAGGAAACTGATTTCCAAGTGATGCTCATCTCAAAATCCTACACCTAACCAATCCTTTCGAGTGAAGCCATTGGAAATCTCATATCAGTTCAGTCAATTTCTTCAGTGACAGAGATGAAGATCTTCTGGTCTCTGAGGAATTTGTTCTGACTGAGGTGTTAGGAATTCGCCAGTGCGGATTGCCTACACAGTGAGGAACATGATTGCCCAAGGAATTTGAACCTCATATTTCCGACCATTGCTGTGCTCTGCGCCAACTGTCCAAAATATCTACCCACCTAACGGTCATATCATTGAAGGGCATTTATATCTTATCATGTCTGACTGCTCCCTAGGCTATAAATAGCCGCCCCCTACAACCACTAGCTGGTTGGCTGCTCCGAGAGAAACTGACACTTGTCATTGAGAGCATCCCATCCTCCGAGGACTTTGAGCGAAAATCATCAAGTGAGGAAAACCCAAAACCCAAACCCAAACACCTACAAACCCAAAGTGATTGAGCATCACTGAAGAAATTGTTCCTGTGTGGAACCGATGCTTGTTACCTTTGAGGATTGTGTATCCTCCAAATGGTTAGGCGTCATGGTCTGAGCGTCCAAGAGGAATTGTGGATCGCCGAGTGACAAACTCTGTGAAGGTTTGGAAGTCACTTGAAGACTTACGATGAGTGTTGGGCGAGGTCTGTGTGACTTTAGTTCAGGGAGAATACGGTGAGGACTGTGTGTTCGGGACTGTGTGTCCTTGAGTTTAAATACTCAGCTGCTCCAACCATACGTACAACTGTCACAACAGTTGGAACTGGTCTACCAAATCATTGTCTTCACCAAGCCAACTAGTTCTATTCCCTCAACCCTTTCATTTCCTCATTCATGTGTTGATGAACCTAATCATTACTGTTTGAAGACTTTCACTGGAGATTTTCTCTAATTCCTCATTCCTAATTCTTCAGTCACTTAGTCTTCAACCTGCTTAACCTTTTATCACGCTATCGGTACTCTGTGCTTGTTTTCATTTCATCATGATGACTATGCTATTGCTCTGTTCTATTTATACCTGAGTACTTTTCCACTGCTAGTGTGTCATTGCTTAGGAATTTCTTCACCTAGAAGTTCCTCAGTGATGAATTTGTAAAAATCACATATTCACCCCCATCTAGCCGATATAATGCTCTTTCAACAATTTCTATCTTTTGTTCTCCACTAATAGGAACTCAGGAGTGATTCTTTATTGCACTTTGAGGGATAATCATATGATCCAACTCATCCAACTATGTTAGCATTGTTGAGAGATTGCACTAGTGAAAGTATGCACCCTAGGCCTCATTTTCCATCATTGCAATACCGGCTCTGTTTTACTATTTACTACCACTACTAGGAAAAGGGCTGCTAGTGGTGCACCAGTTTTGCCTACTAATGGCGCACTACTGGTGCGCCACTAGCACCAAGCCATTAGAATTAAATACTAATGGCGCACCCCTGGTGTGCCATTAGTATCTGGTATACTAATGGCGCACCACACAGTGCGCCATTAGTATAGCCCAACGTGCGCCATTAGAATGCCTCCCAGGGGGCCATATTTACCCATGTGCTTTGGCATACTAATGGCGCACTAGGGGTGATGCGCCATTAGTGTCCTTTCTGCAGTGCGCCATTAGTGTGCTGAGTGGTGCGCCACTAGTATGAATATTAGGGATTTTTTTCTTTTCTGATATTTGCACAGGTTACAAAATATATATTTGGACAGAATATAGACAGCACCACATAGCAACAGTAGATTCATCAAATACAATAGAAGATTAGTCTCCGAATACAATTCATCATATTAGTCTCTGAATTCAAAAGACCGAACAAAGATAGAACATTACAAGTCTCGAGACCGTGAGTAGCGAGTTTGTATTCACATTACAAGTCGATATCGATCATCTAAACTACCATCACATAGAAGAGAGCTGCGGTCATCACGATGAGCATCATCGCGATGAAACTGGTCTTCATCCGGTTCCTCCAACGCTCCCTCCTCTCTCCTGCTAGATAGCGCGCGTATCTAGATTCCGCCTCCGCCCTAGTGGTGTACCCTTTGTAACTGTTACTGCTGAAATGGTACGTGAACCTGTCTCCGACACTCCTCCCAGTCGTTGTAGACTTCGGGAACCTTACCCTTATACGCGACATACGACGACATCTCTATGCACTAGCCAAACAAAACGTTAGTAGCAATTTACAGACAATACATAAGCAATATATAAGTATGCAACAAAAGGATCGGAAGAGAAAAGTAAGACATTAATAGCACGATTCATGGTCCTACTAATAAATAGCATCGATTACATCTAAGTTGAACGATTGTCCAAACCAAAGAGACATACAAGTTCATTAAAGTTTAATTACAACATGAGCTAATCAATGTTCAGAACTACGCATAGCATCACTACTTTCGACTCGACTCAGGGACCGGAGCGTGGATGAAGCTGCCGTCTCTCGTGATGGTCATGAAGTCGCGGGCGTTGTCAGCCTGAACTTGTAGCGTTGTGTCTATATCACTGTTGGACGGTTGATATCTGAGGTAGAACTGCCCTGAAGTACGAAGGACATCTTGATGGATTATTTCAGCAAACTCCGACTGGATGCGAAAGAATTCTTGTCTGATGTCCGCGTCCTGGATTGCCGACAAGCTTGCGGCCCAATATTTGAGATTATTTGGTAGCAGAAGGTGATTATGGTCCCGTACGATCGCCCGCATGTGATGGAGGGCGTAGTAGGCATCCTTCTGACCGCCAGGCGGCTGCTTGACGCAGGGGAACATCGTATTGTGGGTGAACACGTGCTTGCCATACCTAGGAATTAGCCTCTTAAAGGTGCCTCCAAATCTGGCATAGCCAGGGAGAGCATCATCAAGAACTTTCTTGATATTTGTGTAGTCTATCTTCGACTCACAGTCCGGGTCGAAATATGTGGCCATGGAATATTTCGGGCTTAAGAGGATGAGTGTGCAATGTGTGTCACTGCACAAAACACGGAATGTTAGAAAAAAAGAATGATCGAAATCTAAGAAATCATATGTTACGGGGCGGTGAGTAGATGACTTACTCAGGAAAGTAAGGTACGAGGAAGTTATCCTTATCTGGGTTTGCCAGAATGACGCCTTCGAGGTGTGAACTCGCGACTTACCGGTCCCCAGCGCTGCCCAAGATCTTGGCACACATGTAGAAGGGGTCGACTATCCCGATGTCCGCGGTCGTGTCTGTAATGATCCGCATCTCCATACCCAGCGAAAACAGCCGAATGAAGGTGTAGTGCAGCGGATGAAGGTTAAACATAGCAAAGATGTCATCAAACCGCAGGACGATCGTACCCCCGATGGTGCTATCCACAAAGCCCTTGCCGTCTGGCACCTTGGCCACGAAAACTGGGTATGCCACATCATTCTGGGAGAGACGCCGCTTCTCCAACGAAAGAACACTGTCATGCAGACTCTGCATAGCACCGGTTGCAGCATTGAGCAGATTTGTCGGTAGCATCGCCCTACCCGCCACATTCACCCTCCTCGAGATATCCTTAGGTGAAGGTGGCCCGTCCTGAGCACGGATCATACTCGGTGTCGGCTGGCTCGCACCGGTGCCCTTGTTATTCTTTCGTTTCCGTCCCTTCTTCTTCATCTGCTGTAATGGGATCGAGTTCTGCTCACAGACCGCCTTCTTAACTGTGTTGGGGCTGATAATATTTCTCACCTTGGCTATCTGAGGCTTGGTGAAGGCGGTAGCTGGAGGCGTCTCCTGAGAACTAAACGCCAGACGACGCCTGTTGCAATTGGGTTTCTCCGCGGTACCAGCTAGATCACGGTCGTCTTTTTCAGGGTTGGGTTCTTGAGAAGGAGGCCCGCAGAATTCGTCACCGTACCCATGTTTGGCAAAGTACTTATCGACGTTGGTAAATGTACCGTCATCGTTGTTGTCGTTGTCCGGATCCTGTGCCATATGCATGTCTGGATCCTGTGCCATAGGGATGTCCGGCATGTCCAGTAGCTTTGCGGCGGTCTTGCCATGGCTTGGCGCCGGCACGACTGGCGGTCTTGTCTGTAGGGTGGTGTCCCCCGCTCCCAAACGAATCTGGCTCTTTGGCCAAAGCAGGGGCCAGCTTACGCAGGCGCTGAGGGTCATCACATCATCTTCATCGGCCCCAGCGGGTCGAATCGGAGGTAACAACTTGTCGCAGCCTGGCAACACTCGAACCAGTTCAACCCTATACACGGTGGGTGGCATCGGATTACCGTGGAACAGGAGGTTACCCGGTTGAATGATTCTGCCCTTGGCGACATCGACCAACTCACTGCCCACGAAGTGCAGGAGAGTGCACGGAACGTCGGCGGCACCCTGTGAAAACATGTAGGGCATTAGGGATTCCCAGTCAAAGGCAAGGAGATGAAGTCATCGGCCGAGAAGCTTAGTTGCCGTGATGTCGTCGAGCTCGGATAATGTCGAGGCACCGCCAACATCGGGCATGCAACTGACGGAGGGGCCTCTTGCTGACGAGGTGCCGGCTGGCGTACACCCGGGTGCATTAAGCTCCAATGCCCGTGCCGGCGCCGGAGACACGAATACCGCCTCCGTCGGAGACACCAATGGCGCCTCCTGCGCGTTGTGCGAGTTGCTGGCTGTGAAGCTGGGAACCGGGGCGGCCCCTATTGGCTGCCCGCAATCCACGTCGTCAGCCCCTGAATCAAGGTAGGCACCATGGTGGTGAGCATCATTCCCAGTTGTTGTTGCACCTGCTCTTGGACCTCGCGCGACTGGCTTTCCGAGCTGGTCTTTTTCTCCTTTCGCCCACCAGTGGTATAGTATGACGACCATTTTGTGGACAAGCCTTTGCCGGCCACATGAACCAGCTGACGACGGCTTACTGAGCTTATCCTTGTTTTTCATTATGTTCAATGCCCTATTTAAAGGGGTGTCGAAAGGGGAGCTCTGAGACGACCCCCCGCTACTGCTTTCAGTCTCTTGCGGAAGGAACGTGAACCATTTAGAAATATTGGGGAATTAATTAGAATGCAACCATATGGAGCTAATTACGCGGGGGTGTATTCCTTACCAGAACAAGCTCAAGCGCCCTGGTCTTTGGATCTGTGGTAAGCTCCGTTGTTACCGGGTCGTCCTTGTACCAGGCCCTGACAAGTTCCCGGTCTGCTTGTCACGGTATTTCTCGAAGCAGGGCGGTAGGCCTTGCTCGGCACACTCCGCGTCCTCCTTGTCCCATATAGGCTCCGCCACTCTGTAACCACCGGGACCGAGTTGGTGGACCCCCTAAGTTCAACTGCCGCATTTCTTTCCCCCACTGACTTGATTCGGAGGTTGCGCCGCTCTCGCACTTGATCTTGAACTCCTTGTAGTCATCTTCGCTGATCGAAGGATTTTTCGCCTTGATCTTCTCATAACTATCACCTTTATCAATTATTCCCTTCACCATGCTTCTCCAAGTAGACAGGGCCGTGCTCATCCTCGTGAGGGCGGCACTGTTCACTTTATTCCCTGAGAGTCGTGTGTTTGCAAAGTCAGCGGGGAACTTGTATCGTTCGTGCAGCTTTGTGAAGAGGAGGCTGCGCAAATTCCCTCGGTCCTTATGCCTTATGTTCTCGGTGTAGATCGAGACGGTGCTCCGGAGAATGCACCCGAGCTGAACCGAGTACCCCTTGACTAATTCTTTGGGCGCCATTGGATTCCCGTCGGAGTTCACTTCAGTAAATTCCTCCTTGATGGTGCCGAGCATGTTCGGGCGCCGGTCCTTCCATTGCCTCTTCGGTTGGCTGCCATCTGTGCGTGCGCTGCCATCATCAGTGGTGGCATCCTCGGCGGCACCATCAGTGGTGTCATCCCCGACGCCACTAGGGGTTGTGTAGTCAGGATCGGTGTCTTCCGCGGCGTCCTCATAGCGGTGAGGTTCTTCCTCCATCTCCTAGGACTGCTCCAAGAATTGCTTGCCGCCTGAACCGCCGACCTCATTGTTGTGGGCCATGTTTCGCTCTAAATAGGAAAAAAGTTTGGTCAAAAAGTTGGTTATTGTCAAGGAACAAGATCATGGTCTCATCATTTAGGGTTTGTCGACACCGAGGCATCCTAAAAGCTAAGCTTTTATCATTTAGGGTTTGTCGATGCCGAGGCACCCTAAAAGCCTTCATCATTTAGGTTCTTATCGACACCGAGGCACCCTTAAAGCCAAGGTTTTATAATTTAGGGTTTGTCAACGCTGAGGCACCCTGAAAGCTAAGCTGGGAAGGAGAATTCTAAGTTGGGCCTAATCACTTGGCTCTATTGCCAACAATGGTTTAATGCAGCAAGAATAAAGGGCCAGTTGATTGTCACAACCCCAGTTTAGGCCTTGCTTGTCTTTGCATTAGTATCCATGCATCATGTTTAAATTTTATGAAACTTGAAATGGGGATTGCCTAAACCCTAGCACCAAATGAATTCAACTAGGTTCAACTAAAATATTTTCAGTGAGTCCAAATGGCTTTCAAAAATGTTCATCATTTCTGGAAAATGCTGGAGACATAACCAGGGGTGTTGCACATTTTTCCATGACATATTTGGGCTCTGAATTAAATCTTATAGTATTTGCATTTGGGCATTTAAATGCTATTAAATATTTTAAATGCTCAAATAATCATAAACTAAAATGTTTACTGTTGGATATATTCCAAACAGTAATCATGATTAGTTTCATGATTTTTGGAAAAGCCCTGACATTTTCAATAAAGCCTAGAAGTTACAGAAAAATAGAAAACAGAAAACAATTTAGAAAAGAGAGAGAGAGAGAAGGCCAACCTGGGCCACTTACCTGGCCGGCCCAGCTGGCAGCCCACCTGTGTGGCCCGGATCACCTGGCCCCTCCCCTGTCGTCTTCCTCCCTGCCAGGAGGATGGACGCGTGCCCGACGCGCGCGCACCGCCGTGCGGCCACCTCCACCCTGCTTGCCTGCGTCCTCGACGCCTGGACGTCTCCAACGCCGCCACGCACGCCCTGGAACCCCTCGCTCCTCTCCCTCACTCTCTGCTCTCTCCCTCGCCCTCTATTCCTTCCCCGAGCGCGACCGAACGCAGCCATCGCCGCCGACGAGCTCCACCACGGCCACAGCCATCTCCAAGCCTCTCCGATGCGCCCCCGAGCTCCGCCATGACGTCCCCGTCCTTACCGCTGAGCCACAAGACGCCGGATGCCCTGGAGCGCCATCGTCGATGCCATCTTCGTCCTCCGCACCGACGACCGCCGTCGACCAATTCGTCATCACTAGGCCGTCCCCGAGCCGTCTGAGATCACCTACGACCCTGCTGTGAGCTCCTCTACCTAACCCCTCTCTCCCCGCTGTCGTTCTCCTCCTCTAGCCCCGCGATCCACCGAAGCCGAAAGCTCACCGCCGTCGTGGTTCCTCGCCGCCGTGGCCAGGGCCACCGCAGCCCGCCCCTGAGCACGTCACCGTGCTCGGTGAACCCCAGGGAGCACGTAGCACTCTTCGGCTTCTCCTCTAGTGCACCGTAGCATCGCCACCATCTGCACCCGAACTCCGACCGCCGCGGAAGCGGACACCGCCGTCGATATAGGTCATCTCCGGCGACCCCACTAGCACCAGCCGACGCGGACGAGGCTCAGGGTTCCAACGGTGCCATCCGTGCCCCGAACCATGGCATGTGCTGCGATTCCGCGCATCGCCGCCATCTCGGACCTCGCCGGCGTCGAGCCGCCGGCAGGTTTGACCCGAGTTGGCCAGGGTTTGACTCCCCTGGGTCAACAAAAGTGGGCCCGGAGCCCTGCTAATTTTAGCTTAGCGCTAATTAACTTTTAGTTAACCCACTAATGACACTGACACGCGGGACCCACTGGCCAGGTTTGACCTGGACCGGCCTCGTTGACTGCTGACATCAGAGTGACGCAATGCTGACGCAATAAGTATGTTCTGGATTTATTTTCATACAGGAAATTCCAGAAAATGCTCTAAACTTCTAAAATTCATAGAAATTTAACCGTAACTCAGAATGAAATAATTTATATATGAAAAATGATCAGAAAAATCCAATCTATCCATCTGTAACGGTTTCATGCATGTTAGAAAAACTTATGACTACTGTTTAGGACAAATCATATAAATGGCATTTGAATATCCACATATGGGGTTTGAATTTGAATCTTGGACTCAAACCAACTCCATTTAATCTGTTGTAGTTGCATTAGGCCAACACACTCATTCTGCCATGTCATGATCATGCATCATATTGTGCATTGCATTGATTATGTTTCTTCTTTGTTTGTCGGTGCTTGTCCCCTCTCAGTAGACGTGTACAGATGATGTGATCGATGACACCGATGAATAACTATACTATCTTCAGAAGTGCCAGGCAAGCAAAACCCCCTTGTTCATTCCGATACAATCCTACTCTCTCGCTCCTGCTCTACTTTACTGCATTAGGACAACAATGATTCATTTGTTACTTGTTGCGGTAGCTGAACTCCTTTATCCTCTGCATGACCTGTCATTGCCACAGTAAATAGATGAAACCCACTAGCATGAGTAGGAGTTGTTTGAGCCCTGTTGTGCCTACTCATTCATGTTTGTTTGTCATGCCTGCTACTGCTTAGAGTTGAGTCAGGTCTGATTCATCGGGGATGAATCAGAGGTGTGTGAACATGTCCTACTGTGTGTGAGCTAAGTGTGTGAACACGATTTGGTAAAGGTAGCGGTGAGAGGCCATGTAGGAGTACATGGTGGGTTGTCTCATTGAAGCCGTCCTCAGGAACTGAGTTCTGTGTTTGTGATCCATAAAATAGCTACTACCATGCATTAGGCCCTGAAATATGACCCTGCTCGACTTCTTAATCACCCTTGTCCTCTGTCCAGGAGTTGCAAGTAGTTTCTGGTGTTTGTAGTATGCTGGAGGCCGTTCGTAGCACTGACCGGAGGGGTGGGCTGTGATGCGGTAGGCACGTGGCCGGGTATACCGGGCGCCCGTTTGGTGTCACGGAACCCTATACACATCGTTCGGGGCCGTATGTGGAAACCTCGGCCGGACTCCCTGCGGATGGAACCTGAATAGGCGATAAACCTGGACTAGAGACTTGAGTGTTTAGGTTGGTCGTGGTCTACACCCACGTCGGCTTTCGCTTGAAGTCTGCCGAGCACATGTCGTGTGCAGACGCTAAGTGGTGGAAACATGTATGAAGAAGTACACCCCTGCAGGGTTAACATCATCTATTCGAATAGCCATGTCCGCGGTAAAGGATTTCTGGGTTGCCTATAACAGTTCATAGACAAGTGAAAGTGGATACTCTAAAATGCACAAGATAAGCGTGAGTGCTATGGATGGCATTCTCGTAGGGTGACGGAGCGGATCCATAGTGGTGTATTGATATGGTGAATATGTGGACTCGTGTGCGCCACCTCAAAAGAGTTATTTGCAGTCGTAGTTTAGGATAGCCACTGAGTCAAAGTTGGCTTGCTGCAGTTAAACCCCACCATCCCCTTTGTTGATAATGATGCATATGTAGTTAGTTCTGATGTAAGTCTTGCTGGGTACATTTGTACTCACGTTTGCCTATTTTATGTTTTGAAGAGAGACTTCGGTCTCGCTAGTACTTCCGCGTGGACTTTGACGTTTATCTTGTTACCTCAGCTACGATCTTGTGCCCTCGGCAGGATCTGGTAGATAGTCAGGCTTCTTAGCCTTTTCATTTGTAGATGTCTGTACTCAGACATGTTAAGCTTCCGATTGTGCTTTGACTTGTATGCTCTGAATGCTGGGTCGAGAGACCCATGTTTGTAATATCTCGCTCCTCGGAGCCTATTGAATAAATACTTGAGTTGTACAGTCATGTTGTGATGCCATGTTGTATTTGCACATATCGAGCATATTGTGTGTATGTTATTGAAATGCTTGGTATGTGTGGGATCTGACTATCTAGTTGTTTATCCTTGGTAGCCTCTCTTACCGGGAAATGTCTCCTAGTGCTTCCACTGAGCCATGGTAGCTTGCTACTGCTCCGGAACACTTAGGCTGGCCGGCATGTGTCCTTCTTTGTTCCTGTGTCTGTCCCTTCGGGGAAATGTCACGCGATAAATACCGGAGTCCTGTTAGCCCGCTACAGCCAGGTTTACCGGAGTCCTACTAGCCTAGTTCTACAGCCCGGATTCACTCGCTGATGACCGACACGTTTGATGCTGGGTCATGGATGCATGTCCCTGTAAGTGTGTGCCACTTTGGGTTTACGACTAGCCATGTCAGCCCGGGCTCCTTATCATATGGATGCTAGCAACACTATCATATACGTGTGCCAAAAGGCGCAAATGGTTCCGGGCAAAGGTAAGGCGACACCCGTGGGAATACCGTGCGTGAGGCCGCAAAGTGATATGAGGTGTTACATGCTAGATCGATGTGGCATTGAGTCAGGGTCCTGACAGCTTTGGTATCAGAGCCTGACTGCCTGTAGGATTAGCAAGCCAAACTGGTCGAAGTTGAGTCTAGAAATTCTTTAGTTATATAAGGGAATTGATTGTGGGATGGAACCTAAAGCTCTTTTTACTCCTTTACCTTATGCCCTTCTGATCTGAGTCAACCTGTTCTCTTCTACGGGGATTAAGAACTAGGCTTTTCATCTTTCTATCAGGATCACGCGTTACTACTCCGTAGACTTATAGGATTGTTGGATCCAAGCCTCGGTTTAGTTTCTACTATCTCCGTGTATTCATAGTTGATCTCATAACCTTGTTGTTATGATGTTCGATTGGCTATGCCACCATTTTTGTAGCATGTCTCCAATATTTTTGAGCATTTACAGCCGTTATGTTGTCCGAGTCATCCCAGGTTTCTAACAATCTGATGCATTTGCAAAATCCTTTTCCCTCTGGTTTCGATGTTCGTTTGGGCCAGATTAATCACACAAATTAGTGTGTTGAGGTGCTCCGCTGCCCCGACATATATGTTGGAGCTATTATTACGAACCTAGGTGTTTTAGGGAGTCACCTAGTAATCTAGCCATGTTTTGTGTTCCCGGTGTGATGATTCTGGCCATTATTCTCGAAAGCATCCTGTGATGCCATTTAGTAGTAGGTATTCTATTCCCGGGTCCTTGAACCTGAGATTCACCCTACTTACCTCATGTTGATAGTGTTTGCTAGTTCCTTTAGGATATTAGTAACTTTGCGATAGTCCTCGAGGTCCATGGTATTTCCTTCTTCCAAATACTATGAACCGCTTATGGCAGAAGTTCCTCGCTGAACCGAAGGGTCACAATCAGAGTACTCTTGAGGAGTTCTCCATTCATAATTGTGAATCTGCCAGTTCTACCTTTCCGCATGGGTTATCCGGAAGAAATGTTGAGCTTCGCTCGACATACTAATCTATGCATCCACAACTCAAAAAATTATATGTTCCTTTGAGTTGTTCTCTTTAGTTGTATTCTGACCCTCGTCTATCAATTGATAGTCAGGGGTAGCCGTGCATTCGTGTTCATCAATGCCTTCTACTTCTGTGGTCCGTCAAGCCATTCTATTTGGAATGACTAGGAGAAACAATGTAACGCCCCGGATGCAACTTTCCATATTCGTAACTCCAACTCTTGTCTTTTCCGGAGATGCGATATGATATTTCCTCCGTGGTTGGGTTTTTGTCTGTTGTTTTGCATTTTGTTCTTGTTATGCATCTCGTCTCATGTCATCATTCACATTGCATCGGCATCATTTTCATAAAACTTGCATCCGTTCGGGTTCCGCCGATTCTCTCCGTTGTCCGTTCGGAGTCCAGACACACTCGCACGCGCCCGCGGCACCTCCGAAATATATTTTATTAGTGGCATAAAAATGTTCTCGGAATGGGTTGCAACTTGTCGTGCGGTCTTATTATAGTGTAGACAGACCGCCTGCCAAGTTTCGTTGCATTCAGAGTCCATTTGATAGCTCAACCGTTAAATATAGCGGTACCGTTGCCGGTACCTTCGTCGGATGTTTCGATCTTCGAAACTGCCACCGGGCCTCTCTCTCTTCTCTCCACTCAGCCCTGGCCTTTCTAGCACAGCCCACCTAGGCCCACTCTACCTCTCGTCCCGTCCGGAACCGCCTGATCGCGATCGGAGGGTCCGAAAACCCCCCTAGACCAAACCCTAGCCAAAAACTGCTATATAAAGCCCCCTCCCCTTGCCATTTTTGGCTTCCACCTACCTCCTCCCTCAATTTTTGCGCAGCCAGTCACCTCCCACCTCGGATCTGGCGCCGCCGCCCCTGCCCGCCACTTGGCGCCGCCGCCACCGTGCCCGGGCCAACCAGCGCGCGCCACCTCACCCCGCAGCGTCACCCCGACCAATCCCGCAGCGCCACCTCGCGCCCCGGCGCCTCAGCGAGCCGCGGCCCACCCGAGCCCGCGCGCGGCCCGCGCGAGCCCATCGGCGCCCGACCGCGTTGCCTCCTGCTCCCTCGCCCCGATCTAGTTCGAAGGAGCTGAGCCCCTCTGCCCAGCGCTGCTCAACCCCGCCACCTCGTTGGAGGAACGCTGCGGCCGTCGGACTCCAGCAGCAGGCCGGCCTCGTCTCCCTTCTCCTCCGTCCCCTCCTTCCCTTTGCTTTTTCTCTCTCTCCCTCTCATCTCCCTACTTCCTCTCTCTCACAGGGACTAGCAGGAGCGCCATGACCGCTGCTTCAAGCCTTGCCGCCGTTGTTTCGTGCCGGGAACGGATGGATCCATGCTCCCCGCGCCCGGATCTGCCCTGTCGTGTCATTCCGGCGCCCCGCCGCATCTCAGCCGCCCTCGTCCTCTGCTTCCCTGCTCGAGATCGTGCCGCCACCGTGCCTGCTACCTCCTGCGCGAGGGAAACGAGCGCTCGACCGCATGCGTTGACCGTGCACGCGTGGACCAGGAGGCCTTCGATCGTGTCCAGCACCTGGGCCAGCGCCTCCCCAAGGCCGAGTGCCCCTTCCCGGCCTACCTCTCCACTGCCTGGGCCATGGCCCATGGTGAGCAGCGCCCAGCCCTCTCCTGTGCTTGTTGGGCTAGTCAGTTTCAGCCCGCCTATGTTTTTTTTCATGCCCTTGAATTTGTCTAATTATCCAGAGTTGGCAGAATCGCAGAAAAACCCTCAAGCATCATGCATATAATAACTCCACAACCGTGCATCATATGTAAATAATTTATATATGTAAAATGCTTAGTTTTTCATCTAGTTTCATAATATGCCACTTTCATCCATGTTTAAAATGTTTAAGTTGCTATTTGTTTAAATTTGCTAATATGCCATGTTAAAATGATTTATTTCATAACTAAATAACCGTCACTCCGTTTTAAATAAACTTTATATGTAAATGGGGTGGAAAAATGCCTAGTTTAACATTGTGCACTTTATTTTCCTGTTTAACAACTCTAAAATTATGTAATAGGCAGAACAGTACCAAAACTAAAATATGCATATGGGGATTTACCGGATTTGTTGTTTGTTATATCCGGCCCCATTTAAATTGTTTAGATGGTATAGTTTTGTCATGCTTCACCTCTTGCCATGTTAACCAACATTTAATATTGTTGAGTACCTAACCGAGAGCGAACTAAATAAATGTTGTGAAGTTTTGTCAATATTTAACTCGTTGCATATTGAGCTCCACTTAAATTGTAGTGTTCTTGTTGTTGCATTTTGCCATGCCATGCCATGCTATTTAAACCAGACATGCATCATACTTGTTTGTGCATCATGCCATGTTATGCTTGTGCATTTACCATGTTGTTTGTTTCTTTCCGGTGTTGCTTCTTAGTTCCGGTAATGTTGCGATTGTGAGGATTCGTTCGACTACTCCCATTCGTCTTCTTCATGGACTCGTTCTTCTTCCTAGCGGGAATTCAGGCAAGATGACCGCTACCCTGGATCTCAATACTATCATTGCTATGCTAGTTGCTTCGTTCTATCGCTATGCTGTGCTACCTATTACCTGTTTATCAAGCCATCCCAAATTGCCATGTCAGCCTCTAACCTTTGACACCTTTCCTATGCAAACCGTTGTTTGGCTATGTTACCGCTTTTGCTCAGCCCCTCTTATAGCGCTGTTAGTTGCAGGTGAAGTTGAAGATTGCTCCATGGTGAACAGGATTTTGGTTGGGATATCACAATATCTCTTATATTATTAATGCATCTATATACTTGGTAAAGGGTGGAAGACTCGGCCTTTTGGCTGGTGTTTTGTTCCACTCTTGCCGCCTTAGTTTCCGTCATACCGGTGTTATGTTCCCGGATTTTGCGTTCCTTACGCGGTCGGGTGATTTATGGGACCCCCTTGACAGTTCGCTTTGAATAAAACTCCTCCAGCAAGGCCCAACCTTGGTTTTATCATTTGCCTCACCTAGCCCTTTTCCCTTGGGTTTCCGGAGCCCAAGGGTCATCTTTATTTTAGCCCCCCCGGCCAGTGCTTGTCTAAGTGTTGGTCCGAACCGAGTAGACTGCGGGGCCCCCTCGGGGAAACTCGATGTCTGGTTTTACTCGTAGGATGTCTCATCCGGTGTTGCCCTGAGAACGAGATATGTGTAGCTCCTATCGGGATTGTCGGCGTATTGGGCGGCTTTGCTGGTCTTGTTTTACCATTGTCGAAATGTCTTGTAAACCGGGATTCCGAGTCTGATCGGGTCTTCCTGGGAGAAGGTATATCCTTCGTTGATCGCGAGAGCTTATCATGGGCTAAGTTGGGACACCCCTGCAGGGTATAATCTTTCGAAAGCCGTGCCTGCGGTTATAGGAAGATGGGAATTTGTTAATGTCCGGTTGTAGATAACTTGACACCAGATCCGAATAAAAACGCATCAACCACGTGTGTAGCCGTGATGGTCTCTTTTCGGCGGAGTCCGGGAAGTGAACACGGTTTTTGGGTTATGTTTGATGTAAGTAGGAGTTCAGGATCACTTCTTGATCATTGCTAGCTTCACGACCGTTCCATTTGCTCTCTTCTCGCTCTTATTTGCGTATGTTAGCCACCATATCATGCTTAGTCGCTGCTGCAGCCTCACCACTTTACCCCTTCCTTTCCCTTTAAGCTTTGCTAGTCTTGATACCCATGGTAATGGGATTGCTGAGTCCTCGTGACTCACAGATTACTACAACAACAGTTGCAGGTACAGGTTACGCGATGATCATGACGCGAGAGCGATGCTTTCTTGTGTTGAGTTCTTCTTCTGCTTCTTCGATCAAGGGATAGGTTCCAGGTCGGCAGCCTGGGCTAGCAGGGTGGATGTCATTTGAGTTTCTGTTTGTGATTCATCCGTAGTCGGATGATGCTCTTATGTATTGTGATGATGTATTCGTGTGGCATTGTATGCCTTTTGTATGTATCCCCATCTATTATGTAATGTTGATGTAATGATATCCACCTTGCAAAAGCGTTTCAATATGGGGGTCTATCCTTGGTGGGACCTTTGAGTTCCTTTTGGATAGGGTCGCATATTGGGCGTGACAAGTTGGTAATCAGAGCCTCGACCGACCATAGGAGCCCCCTTGATTGTTGGCCGTTGTTGAGTCTAGAAGAAAACTATTTTGAGTCTTAGGATTATATATATCGGAGAGTAGGAATTCTTTTTACTCCTCAGTCCCTTCGTCGCTCTGGTGAGGTCTCCTGACGTAGATGTTTTGACTTTCCTCTCCTCAAATTTCACTAAATTTTTTTTTTAGGTTCACGCGGGTATCTTGGAATCGTTCCGATGGTTTTGTGACGAGAACATTGTTCTTGGTGACTCCTGTCTATTATGTGGCATTGACCCAGGGAGTTGAGCTCCGAGGTTTTGTCGTCACAATTTTATCGTTGCAGTTTTGGAATACCTGAGTTTTGCCGACATCAAAAATATCTTTTATGCAGTTGTTGGTGAGATAACCTCGACGCCACCCAGTACTGGGGAGTTCGGGAGTATTGCCATAACTCGTATAACGGATGCTTTTCGAAGGTTGAGGTACACGATTTCCGAAGGTTTCTTGGTTATGTGTTGACGGATGGATATAGCTTGGATGTAGGTATTGTTAGTTTGGGTGAGATATATTGCTTCCCCTGTATCCCCAACACCAGATTGCATAACCAGAAAGTTTCGGGAGTTTTATAGGTGGGAAGTCAAGTAGCTCCTAGAATATCTTTCCGACAGATGCATGATATGGGATTGGGTAAATCTCTATCATATGTTTGTTCCGGCTTATTCTGAAAGCCAAATCCTTTGTTTTGTTTTATTTGTGGTATTCGAGTTGCTTCGAAGTCAAATGTTGAATCCATACCTTTCCTAAACGGTGTTCTCATATTTCTATGGGAGTACTAATCCTTTTGATCATCGAGATTGTCATGTCAATTCTTTCCAACCGGTGTGCTTCTCTTCAAGTGGATCCGATCATTTCAACATTTGTGAGATCAATTCTAAGTATTCTCAACGGTATCTGTTTCATCTATCCCCAAGTTGCCTTTGTTTTCCCGCCCTCCCACCCTTTTTCTTCAAGGACTCATATTTCTTAATCAAGTATCCTTTTATTGATGTGAAGTCTCTCCATTCTTTTCCGTCAATGTTTTTATCCGGTGATTCTCAGGAAGATACTAACGGAGCTTCAAGTTCATCATATTTCAATCTCGTATTCTTTTCCAGTGGATTAATTTCAAGTTTCGATGTTGATCATATCTCTTCCTTTTGTTTCACATATCTTCCCAGGTGAATTTCTTATCCAAAGCTCTTTTATTTATTCACCTCTCCCAGTTCATATCCGGAGTGTTGAACATATCTCAAAAGGCTCGTCTTTTCATTCAAGATCCGTTCAAGCTATTTGGAGATTATTATCTCATTCAAGTCATTTAATTCAACCGGTGCAATCTCTCTTCAAAATTGTTCTACGGTGTTTTCTTTTAGTGGGCCCTAACCTACAGGTCTTTTTCCAGGATCTTACCTGACTCTTCGAATTATCAGGAGCGATCCTCAAATTCATTTCCAAGTTTGACGTAAGAATGAATTTCATCAGTCAGATCTTTTCCAAGATCGCTTTCAAATCATTTTCATCTTTGTCTCAACCTTTCCTCTTTTAATCCTTCCGGAGTGCCACAACAATTTGGTGGTGTTTCTCCTTGTCATTCTCGGATTTTGAAGACCGAAGAAGAGTTCCTTTTAAATCCTTACCCGTTCTTCCAATGATGCGTGGTTCTAGCTTGATGCCATCCTCTCATAATTGTTTTGATTGTGAGAATTCTTTTCACCCATCCGGAGCATTTCATGAGTTGTTTCCATTTCTTTCCTCCGAAGGCCATCATGTCATAATTCCTCATTCTCAACCTTCAACTCTTGTTCTCCAAATCTTACCAGTGCACTGCTCAAGTATTCTCTAATCAGCTCGTGATCTCTTCGTTCTCTTGTATCAAATTCCCTCAAGTATCTTCATTCGTTCTCTAATTCTTACCGGTGATTCACCCCTTTACTTCGTTCGTTCTCAATTCGTACGGTGGTTCTCTCAAGATTCCTTTTATCTTGTTATCATATCAATTCATTCGTTCTTTTTAATCCCACCGGTGGTTCCATCAATACCTTCTTCAAGTTTGCGCTATATCTCTCTTAATCCTTTCTACGGGAATAAGTAGTATGCCAAATCCGTTGCTTGTCATCAATTTAAATTGGTGAAGGATAGGCATAACGTAATTCTTATTATTGTTTCATCGAATGCTCTAGTTTCTTCTTTCCAGAGTTGTTCATCAGGTCACATTTCTCGGTTCGAGATGTTTCATTTTTCTTTTCTGGAGTTCCAAGTTTTCCGCATTATCGTCGCGAAGTTCCATCTAAATCATTGCAAGGCGTCACCTTGTGTTTTCAACTTCTCTTCCTTTCTATCATCCTTTTATTACCAGAGTTCTTCATGGAGGCTCTACATGGTGGTTCATCAAGGATTCTCTTCATTCTTCAATTGTTCTTCAAGATTCCTCTCGAAGTTATGATCCGCCAAGCTATACTCTAAAATAAACATGGTGCTCAACACATGTTTTATTTTGAGGAGTTCAAGTATTCTTCATCTTGCATTTTGAGGTGAAATTCTCCTACCTTATCTTTTGAGATGGTGTTATATCATTCTTGATAATTTCCCTTCAAGTTTTATGATTCACAAGTTGTCAAGAATGAGATATTGTGAAACCATCATTTTCTCTTCGATCATGAATTGTTTCAACCCATATTAATCTCTTCGTTGGAGTTATCTTGTGTCATATTTCACCCAAAGCCTTCCATTGGGAATGTTGCTATTTGTGGTGCTTATCAATGATCCAAGTTTTCTCCTATCCTCTCGGCGAAAGCAGTTTTCATCTCTTCTTTGATCTCAAACAAGCAATTGTTTCTGTTAGTGGCTGGTTGTCACCTCATAGTCTTGAGATGTTTTCCATAAGCCCACTACAAGCTTATTTATTTCGTTGTTGGTTTTCCAACGACTCCGTTATAACCTTCTCGGAAGGATGCTTTCCAAGCTCACTTGTGGAAGAAGTTAGCATTTTCTCCTCCATTCTGTTATTCCAATGATCTATCTTCTATTATTTCTTCCGGAGGCATTGTGATGTTGCTCTTTTCACTCATCATCTCGATTGTGAGGATCGTGTTCTTTCGTGCTCATCCATTTAACCGAAGTGTTGTTTTCGCATTCAAGTTCTTTTCATCTTATCAAGTTTTGCCTCTCTTTTCAACCGGAGTGCTGTCTGAAATCCTTCTTACCCATTATGCCATTCTTTCAATAGTTCCGGAGGCAGTGTGTTGTTGATTTCATCAAGTATCATCTCATCTTCTCAAGTTCATATTCTATTCCTCCCAATTCCAACCGGAGTGATGTCTTAATTGATATTTGTCACTCCTTGTACATCTCGTTTCAATCGGAGTGCTTGCATGTACTTCTTGTCCATTGTAACCCTTTTCTTATGTCTTTCAACCACCAAGGTTCACATGGTGTTCCTTGTTTCTATTTTCTACCGCAGTGCTCTCAATTCTGTTCAACTCCGTTGTGTTCTTTTTTTCAACTTTTCAACCTCTCAAGGTTCTTTGGTTTCACTCTTTTGTAGAAGAAGCAACCTTAGTTTTACCTCTTCTCTTCCTCTTCTGTTTTCGCTCCGGTGCCATCCTAGATCTCGGGACGAGATCCTCTTGTAGTGGTGGAGTGTTGTAACGCCCCGGATGCAACTTTCCATATTCGTAACTCCAACTCTTGCCTTTTCCGGAGATGCGATATGATATTTCCTCCGTGGTTGGGTTTTTGTCTGTTGTTTTGCATTTTGTTCTTGTTATGCATCTCGTCTCATGTCATCATTCACATTGCATCGGCATCATTTTCATAAAACTTGCATCCGTTCGGGTTCCGCCGGTTCTCTCCATTGTCCGTTCGGAGTCCAGACACACTCGCACGCGCCCGCGGCACCTCCGAAATATATTTTATTAGTGGCATAAAAATGTTCTCGGAATGGGTTGCAACTTGTCGTGCGGTCTTATTATAGTGTAGACAGACCGCCTGCCAAGTTTCGTCGCATTCAGAGTCCATTTGATAGCTCAACCGTTAAATATAGCGGTACCGTTGTCGGTACCTTCGTCGGATGTTTCGATCTTCGAAACTGCCACCGGGCCTCTCTCTCTCTCTTCTCTCCACTCAGCCCTGACCTTTCTAGCACAGCCCACCTAGGCCCACTCTACCTCTCCTCGCGTCCGGAACCGCCCGATCGCGATCGTAGGGTCCGAAAACACCCCTAGACCAAACCCTAGCCAAAACCTGCTATATAAACCCCCTCCCCTTGCCATTTTTGGCCTCCACCTACCTCCTCCCTCAATTTCCGCGTAGCCAGTCACCTCCCACCTCGGATCTGGCGCCGCCGCCCCTGCCCGCCACTTGGCGCCGCCGCCACCGCGCCCGGGCCAACCAGCGCGCGACACCTCACCCCGCAGCGTCACCCCGACCAATCCCGCAGCGCCACCTCGCGCCCCGGCGCCTCAGCGAGCCGCGGCCCGCCCGAGCCCGCGCGAGCCCATCGGTGCCCGACCGCGTCGCCTCCTGCTCCCTCGCCCCGATCTAGTTCGAAGGAGCTGAGCCTCTCTGCCCAGCGCCGCTCGACCCCGCCGCCTCATCGGAGGAACGCCGCCGCCATCGGACTCCAGCAGCAGTCCGGCCTCATCTCCCTTCTCCTCCGTCCCCACCTTCCCTTTGCTTTTTCTCTCTCTCCCTCTCATCTCCCTGCTTCCTCTCTCTCGCAGGGACTAGCAGGAGCGCCATGACCGCTACTTCAAGCCTTGCCGCCGTCGTTTCGTGCCGGGAACGGATGGATCCATGCTCCCCGCGCCCGGATCTGCCCTGCCGTGTCATTCCGGCGCCCCGCCGCATCTCAGCCGCCCTCGTTCTCTGCTTCCCTGCTCAAGATCGTGCCGCCGCCGTGCCTGCTACCTCCTGCGTGAGGGAAACGAGTGCTCGACCACGTGCGTTGACCGCGCACGCGTGGACCAGGAGGCCTTCGATCGTCTCCAGCGCCTGGGCCAGCGCCTCCCCAAGGCCCAGTGCCCCTTCCCGGCCTACCTCTCCACCGCCTGGGCCATGGCCCATGGTGAGCAGCACCCAGCCCTCTCCTGTGCTTGTTGGGCTAGTCAGTTTCAGCCGGCCTATGTTTTTTCGTGCCCTATGAATTTGTCTAATTATCCAGAGTTGGCAGAATTGCAGAAGAACCCTCAAGCATCATGCATATAATAACTCCACAACCGTGCATCATATGTAAATAATTTATATATGTAAAATGCTTAGTTTTTCATCTAGTTTCATAATATTCCACTTTCATCCATGTTTAAAATGTTTAACTTGCTGTTTGTTTAAATGTGCTAATATGCCATGTTAAAATGATTTATTTCATAACTAAATAACCGTAACTCCGTTTTAAATAAACTTTATATGTAAATGGGGTGGAAAAATGCCTAGTTTAACATGGTGCACTTTATTTTCCAGTTTAACAACTCTAAAATTATGTAATAGGCAGAACAGTACCAAAACTAAAATATGCATATGGGGATTTACCGGATTTGTTGTTTGTTATATCCGGCCCCATTTAAATTGTTTAGATGGTATAGTTTTGTCATGCTTCACCTCTTGCCATGTTAACCAACATTTAATATTGTTGAGTACCTAACCTAGAGTGATCTAAATAAATGTTGTAAAGTTTCGTCAATATGCAACTCGTTGCATATTGAGCTCCACTTAAATTGTAGTGTTGTTGTTGTTGCATTTTGCCATGACATGCCATGCTATTTAAACCAGACATGCATCATACTTGTTTGTGCATCATGCCATGTTTATGCTTGTGCATTTACCATGTTGTTTGTTTCTTTCCGGTGTTGCTTCTTAGTTCCGGTAATGTTACGATTGTGAGGATTCATTCGACTACTCCCGTTCGTCTTCTTCATGGACTCGTTCTTCTTCCTAGCGAGAATTCAGGCAAGATGACCGCTATCTTGGATCTCAAAACTATCATTGCTATGCTAGTTGCTTGGTTCTATCGCTATGCTGCGCTACCTATTACCTGTTTATCAAGCCATCCCAAATTGCCATGTCAGCCTCTACCTTTGACACCTTTCCTATGCAAACCGTTGTTTGGCTATGTTACCGCTTTTGCTCAGCCCCTCTTATATAGCTGTTAGTTGCAGGTGAAGTTGAAGATTGCTCCATGGTGAACATGATTTTGGTTGGGATATCACAATATCTCTTATATTATTAATGCATCTATATACTTGGTAAAGGGTGGTAGACTCGGCCTTTTGCCTGGTGTTTTGTTCCACTCTTGCCGCCCTAGTTTCCGTCATACCGGTGTTATGTTCCCAGATTTTGCGTTCCTTACGCGGTCGGGTGATTTATGGGACCCCCTTGACAGTTCGCTTTGAATAAAACTCCTCCAGCAAGGCCCAACCTTGGTTTTACCATTTGCCTCACCTAGCCCTTTTTCCCTTGGGTTTCCGGAGCCCAAGGGTCATCTTTATTTTAGCCCCCCCGGGCCAGTGCTTGTCTAAGTGTTGGTCCGAACCGAGTAGACTGCAGGGCCCCCTCGGGGAAACTCGAGGTCTGGTTTTACTCGTAGGATGTCTCATCCGGTGTTGCCCTGAGAACGAGATATGTGCAGCTCCTATCGGGATTGTCGGCGCATCGGGCGGCTTTGCTGGTCTTGTTTTACCATTGTCGAAATGTCTTGTAAACCGGGATTCCGAGTCTGATCGGGTCTTCCTGGGAGAAGGTATATCCTTCATTGATTGCGAGAGCTTATCATGGGCTAAGTTGGGACACCCCTGCAGGGTATAATCTTTCGAAAGCCGTGCCTCCGGTTGTAGGCAGATGGGAATTTGTTAATATCCGGTTGTAGATAACTTGACACCAGATCCGAAATAAAATGCATCAACCGCGTGTGTAGCCGTGATGGTCTCTTTTCGGCGGATTCCGGGAAGTTAACACGGTTTTTGGGTTATGTTTGACGCAAGTAGGAGTTCAGGATCACTTCTTGAGCATTGCTAGCTTCACGACCGTTCCATTTGCTCTCTTCTCGCTCTTATTTGCATATGTTAGCCACCATATCATGCTTAGTCGCTGCTGCAACCTCACCACTTTACCCCTTCCTTTCCCTTTAAGCTTTGCTAGTCTTGATACCCATGGTAATGGGATTGCTGAGTCCTCGTGACTCACAGATTACTACAACAACAGTTGCAGGTACAGGTTACGCAATGATCATGACTCGAGAGCGATGCTTGCTTGCATTGAGTTCTTCTTCTGCTTCTTCGATCAAGGGATAGGTTCCAGGTCGGTAGCCTGGGCTAGCAGGGTGGATGTCATTTGAGTTTCTATTTGTGATTCATCCGTAGTCGTATGATGCTCTTATGTGTTGTGATGATGTATTCGTGTGGCATTGTATGCCTTTTGTATGTATCCCCATCTATTATGTAATGTTGATGTAATGATATCCACCTTGCAAAAGCGTTTCAATATGCGGGTCTATCCTTGGTGGGACCTTCGAGTTCCTTTTGGATAGGGTCGCATATTGGGCGTGACAAACAAACTCCAGTACCTCATCCATATCTAGAATTTGGTCAAAGCAGTTGTATTCCGTAAATCAAAATGCCAATCTAGCTCTTGTTCTGCTCTACCTTGGAGTATTACCATCTTTATATCAAGAATGTCATGGGAATTGCACACCATCCTATGAACTCTTGACGTAGTGATACTTCTCGCCATCGTTATTCATTTCTCGGTCCCCGTGTTGTTGCAACCGGAATACCAACAAGTGAATCGTGATGTGTGAAATCTATACTCCTAGCAACTCTGTTGCTTGGTAGTAAATGGACAATATTCTCATTTTTAGCGTGTTGGTTATTGAATCATCATCCTAAGATTGATCGTGCTACCTAGTCCTTATTTCTGGTGCACTCTCTGATCAATGAGTTAGGATAGTGCCAATCCTTGCTTATTTGATCATATCGTCTTGCCCTGGAAAGCGAGATTGTTCTCGAGCTTAGTAACATATCGGTGGTTCGTGATTTTCCGAATATCTTCTTGGAAGTGTTAGCAGGTTGTCACCTGACCGCTATGTTGAGTTCGTGATCAAGTTGGTTTCTTGTAAACCACCCTTTCTCCAAGAGTCTGTGTTGGGTACCCCTCAGCTGTTTGGTCAAGCTAAACAACAACTTGAAGAGTTTGAAGATGGAAGCTTGTCCGATTTAGTTCATCTTAAGGGATATCTTGTATGTGTGTTGAAAAAAGATGATATCTTCATCGATTGATCGTCGTGACCAGTTGTTGGACCTATTGTCTTGCCAAAACTTTTATTTGAGTGTGGGCTATCCTCAAATCAAATCAGAACCAACGAAGTTCTTAATGTTGTCTTACTCGTGGTTGATCCCTCGAGCATACACCATTATATCCTTTGGTCTAACCAATACTATCACTTGTTCTCATAATTATGGAATCCCATTTATATGGAAGCGTTGATGAATTGTTGTTGAGCCCATCAGCAACATTGTTATCTTCTCCATGATTTTGTTGAACATTAAGCTAGTGTTGGAAACTTTTGAAAGCATTTCTTCATGCTAGTTCATGAAGCATATGTTCGGATGTAAGAAGTGACTTCCTCCAGTTCATGTGCATTTGATGCAAGTTGCCGCCGTGGATTCGAGAAAGTCAATGTAGCTTCCTTTGGAATCATCCCAAATCGGTCATGCATATGTGCGAAGTATTCTGTGGTTCGGAGACTTGCAACCTTCATTCTATATGTATCCTTAGCACACCAAGCCACTGATTGATTTGTTCAAGGAGAAGAAGTTCTTGTTAAGAGCTAGACTTATGTAAGTATTTCGATACCCTCGATGATGGTTCCCCACCTGAACTCAGTAGTGTTTTATTATAAGACTACTACATGGTCATGTTTGTCTGGGACAGCATGTTCACATGTTTGTAGCAGAACCAGCTCATATTTTGGAGCTTGCTATCGTAGTTCATTCCCCGAGAATCACGCAACGTCATCTTGTCGATTTGTGTTGCAAACTTTCATTTTTCTTTCTAGACTTGATGAGTCTGGAATATTCTGACACCAACCAGATCTGAATCTCAGGTGATATGATGGTTGGAACAATTCCCAAGAACTATAATATTGGTCTCTCGACAACCGGTAAAGTGGATGTCGTGGCCAACACACCCAACCGGAAGACTTGTTATTGTAGTATCTTGATTGAGAAAGTTGGCCACCTCCCCATAAGGATTTCGTAGGATTTACTTCCTAGTTGTCCCTTATGGATTTTTGTGTTCCCGAAGTCTGACCTTTTACTTGATGTTCTGGATCTCAAACCATATCTATGAATGGGATACACTAGCACATCAAGGAGAACATTAGAAGCAGAGTGCTAAATGTCTCTTGGTCGATCATCCAGATTTTGTTCCCTTGGCCTCGCTAAGGTGAAATCCGAGAAGGTGTTATCTTCCTTTGCATTTGCATCATCCATCACCATTCATCATGGTAGTATGTTGTGTTACTAGGATCCTTGACACAGATATTGGTAAAACCTTGATGAATACGGAAATGCTCAAGTTCTTGATAGCACGCGCAAGTGCTAGGTTTTATCGTCGGCATTAATTGCATAGTGCTCTCAGTTTCATCGGTTATGCTATATATAACCCCTTCAAACGGTGGATTCACTCTCTACTGATGGGGTTCCTCCCCAGTTACAAGAATCATTCCCAGCATTTGCGTTCGTTCCCAGCTTGCACCGCCAATGTGCCATTCTACCATGGGTTCCATCCATTTCCGATGATAAGCAAAATCATCCATCGCGTTGTCTTCAACAAGGTAGTCCACATCATCCATTCTAGTCCGAGTATGTCATTCTTTCGAACTCCTTCAAATGATCGATTGTGATTGCCTTAGGCTAGTATAAAGAATTTCAATGATCTAGATATCAAAAGTAATTCTTTTCGCCACTTAAGGGAATAGTTCAATGAGTCACCTTTTCCAAAGTGCCTCGTTACGGGATCAAGGCAATTATTTCCTCGCCATCTTGACACCATCCACCATCTTTCTAAGCGTGGAATTGTTGTCTACCTAGTGAACCTCCGTCGTCTGTTCCACTCCATTCCTCTAGATGCGTGCTTCGTGTCTCAGCTCGAGAGATGTTTTTATGACTCACCCCGTGAGTTGATCCTAAGTTGTTTGATCTTCGAGAAGATCGACCCTTCTAGAGTTTCTTTTCCCTCTCATTGTCATGTTGGTTGGAGTTCTTGGACAAAGACATCGAGACAATGATGGTGATCGAATCAACGTTCATTTGAAGTGCAACCTGGATTGTGAAGATTGTGTTAGTTTGCGTTTGTGTTAGTTTGCGTTCCCCCCTTCATCTTACCCTACGCTTGAATCTTGGGGCGAGATTCTTGTTTAGTGAGGGTGAGTTGTCACAGCCCCAGTTCAGGCCTTGCTTGTCTTTGCATTAGTATCCATGCATCATGTTTAAATTTTATGAAACTTGAAATGGGGATTGCCTAAACCCTAGCACCAAATGAATTCAACTAGGTTCAACTAAAATATTTTCAGTGAGTCCAAATGACTTTCAAAAATGTTCATCATTTCTGGAAAATGTTGGAGACATAACCAGGGGTGTTGCACATTTTTCCATGACATATTTGGGCTCTGAATTAAATCTTATATTATTTGCATTTGGGCATTTAAATGCTATTAAATATTTTAAATGCTCAAATAATCATAAGCTAAAATGTTTACTGTTGGATATATTCCAAATAGTAGTCATGATTAGTTTCATGATTTTTGGAAAAGCCCTGACATTTTTAATAAAGCCCAGAAGTTACAGAAAAATAGAAAACAGAAAACAATTTAGAAAAGAGAGAGAGAGAGAGAGAGAGAGAGAGAGAGAGAGAATGCCTACCTGGGCCACTTACCTGGCCGGCCTAGGTGGCAGCCCACCTATGTGGCCCAGTCCACCTGGCCCCTCCCCTGTCGTCTTCCTCCCTGCCAAGAGGATGGACGCGTGCCCGACGCGCGCGCACCGCCGTGCGGCCACCTCCACCCTGCTTGCCTGCGTCCTCGACGCCTGGACGTCTCCAACGCCGCCACGCACGCCCCTGGAACCCCCTCGCTCCTCTCCCTCACTCTCTGCTCTCTCCCTCGCCCTCTATTCCTTCCCCGAGCGCGATCGAACGCAGCCGTCGCCGCCGACGAGCTCCACCACGGACACAGCCATCTCCGAGCCTCTCCGACGCGCCCCCGAGCTCCGCTGTGACATCCCCGTCCTTACCGCCGAGCCCCAAGACGCCAGACGCCCTGGAGCGCCGTCGTCGACGCCATCTTCGTCCTCCGCACCGACGGCCGCCGTCGACTGATTCGTCATCACCAGGCCGTCCCCGAGCCCTCTGAGATCACCTACGACACCGCCGTGAGCTCCTCTACCTAACCCCTCTCTCCCTGCTGTCGTTATCCTCCTCTAGCCCCGTGGTCCACCAGAGCCGAAAGCTCACCGCCGCCGTGGTTCCTCGCCACCGTGGCCAGGGCCACCGCAGCCCGCGCCTGAGCACGTCACCGTGCTCGGTGAACCCCCAGGAGCACGTAGCACTCTTCGGCTTCTCCTCTAGTGCACCATAGCATCGCCACCGTCTGCACCCGAACTACGGACGCTGCGGAAGTGGACACCGCCGTCGATATAGGTCGTCTCCGGCAACCCCACTAGCACCAGCTGACGCGGACGAGGCTCAGGGTTCCAACGGTGCCATCCGCGCCCCGAACCATGGCCTGTGCTACGATTCCGCACATCACCGGCAGGTTTGACCCGAGTTGGCCAGGGTTTGACTCCCCTGGGTCAACAAAAGTGGGCCCAGAGCCCTGCTAATTTTAGCTTAGCTCTAATTAACATTTAGTTAACCCACTAATGACACTGACATGCGGGACCCACTGGCCAGGTTTGACCTGGACCGGCCTCGTTGACTGGTGACATCAGAGTGACGCAATACTGACGCAATAAGTATTTTCTGGATTTATTTTTATACAGGAAATTCTAGAAAATGCTCTAAACTTCTAAAATTCATAGAAATTTAACCGTAACTCAGAATGAAATAATTTATATATGAAAATGATCAGAAAAACCCAATCTATCCATCTGTACTGGTTTCATGCATGTTAGAACAACTTATGACTACTGTTTAGGAGAAATCATATAAATGGCATTTGAATATCCACATATGGGATTTGAATTTGAATCTTGGATTCAAACCAACTCCATTTAATCTGTTGTAGTTGCATTAGGCCAACACACTCATTCTGCCATGTCATGATCATGCATCATATTGTGCATTGCTTTGATTGTGTTTCTTCTTTGTTTGTCGGTGCTTGTCCCCTCTCAGTAGACGTGTACCGACGATGTGATCGATGACACCAATGAAGAACTATACTATCTTCAGAAGTGCCAGGCAAGCAAAACCCCCTTGTTCATTCCGATACAACCCTACTCTCTCGCTCCTGCTCTATTTACTGCATTAGGACAATAATGATTCATTTGTTACTTGCTGCGGTAGCTGAACCCCTTTATCCTCTGCATGACCTGTCATTGCCACAGTAAATAGATGAAACCCACTAGCATGAGTAGGAGTTGTTTGAGCCTTGTTGTGCCTACTCATTCATGTTTGTTTGTCATGCCTGCTACTGCTTAGAGTTGAGTCAGGTCTGATTCATCGGGGATGAATCAGAGGAGTGTGAACATGTCCTACTGTGTGTGAGCTAAGTGTGTGAACACAATTTGGTAAAGGTGTTGGAAATATGCCCTAGAGGCAATAATAAAAGCATTATTATTATATTTCCTTGTTCATGATAATTGTCTTTTATTCATGCTATAATTGTATTATCCGGAAATCGTAATACACGTGTGAATACATAGACCACAATACGTCCCTAGTAAGCCTCTAGTTGACTAGCTCATTGATCAACAAATAGTCAAGGTTTCCTGACTATGGACATTTGGATGTCGTTGATAACGGGATCACATCATTAGGAGAATGATGTGATGGACAAGACCCAATCCTAAGCATAGCACAAGATCGTGTAGTTCGTTTTGCTAGAGCTTTTCCAATGTCAAGTATCTCTTCCTTAGACCATGAGATCGTGTAACTCCCAGATACCGTAGGAGTGCTTTGGGTGTACCAAACGTCACAACGTAACTGGGTGACTATAAAGGTGCACTACAGGTATCTCCGAAAGTGTCTGTTGGGTTGACACGGATCGAGACTGGGATTTGTCACTCCGTATGACGGGGAGGTATCTCTGGGCCCACTCGGTAATGCATCATCATAATGAGCTCAAAGTGACCAAGTGTTTGGTCACGGGATCATGCATTACGGTACGAGTAAAGTGACTTGCCGGTAACGAGACTGAACGAGGTATTGGGATACCGACGATTGAGTCTCGGGCATGTAACGTATCGATTGACAAAGGGAATTGCATACGGGGTTGATGGAATCCTCGACATCATGGTTCATCCGATGACATCATCGAGGATCATGTGGGAGCCAACATGGGTATCCAGATCCCGCTGTTGGTTATTGACCAAAGAGCCGTCTCGGTCATGTCTGCGTGTCTCCCGAACCCGTAGGGTCTACACACTTAAGGTTCGGTGACGCTAGGGTTATTAGGAAGACTTGTATGTGATTACCGAATGTTGTTCGGAGTCCCGGATGAGATCCCGGACGTCACGAGGAGTTCCGGAAGGGTCCGGAGGTAAAGATTTATATATGGAAGTTGTCATGCGGACACCGAAAAGTTTCGGGGGCATATCGGTATTGTACCGGGGCCACCGGAAGGGTTCTGGGGGTCCACCGGGAGGGGCCACCTTTCTCGGAGGGCCTCATGGGCCGCATGGGGCAGGGAACCAGCCCCTGGAGGGCTGGGCGCCCCCCCCTTGGGCCCATGCGCCTAGGGTTGTGGGGGGGAACCCTAAGGGGGGGCGCACCCCTTTTGCTTGGGGGGCAAGCCCCCTCCCTGGCTGCCGCCCCCCTCTAGATCTCATATAGAGGGGGCCGGCCCCCTTCCCCCTTCCCCTATAAATAGAGGGGCGAGGGGAGGGCTGAACACCTGATCTAAGGCGCAGCCCCTCCCCTCCCCAACACCTCTACTCCTCCGTTGTGCGCTTGGCGAAGCCCTGTCGGAGTACTGCCTCTCCACCATCATCACGCCATTGTGCTGCTGCTGGAGCCTTCTTCCTCAACCTCTCCTTCCCCCTTGCTGGATCAAGAAGGAGGAGACATCGTCCGTACCGTACGTGTGTTGAACGCGGAGGTGCTGTCCGTTCAGCACTTGGTCATCGGTGATTTGAATCACGGCGAGTACGACTCCATCATCACCGTTCCCTTGAACGCTTCCGCACGCGATCTACAAGTGGTATGTAGATGCAATCTCTCTCCGATGACTCGTTGCTTAGATGAACTCATAGATGGATCTTGGTGAAACCGTAGGAAAACTTTTAATTTTCTGCAACGTTCCCCAATAGTGGCATCATGAGCTAGGTCTATGCGTAGTTCTCTATTGCACGAGTAGAACACAATTTTTTTGTGGGCGTAGATCTTGTCAACTTGCTTGCCGCTACTAGTCTTTTCTTCCTTCAGCGGTATTGTGGGATGAAGCGGCCCGGATCGACCTTACATGTACGCTTACGTGAGACAGGTTCCACCGACTTACATGCACTAGTTGCATAAGGTGGCTAGCGGGTGTCTTTCTCTCCTACTTTAGTTGGAGCGGATTAGATGAAAAGGGTCCTTATGAAGGGTAAATAGAAGTTGACAAAATCACGTTGTGGTTATTTGTAGGTAAGAAAACGTTCTTGCTAGAACCCAATTGCAGCCACGTAAAAGATGCAACAACAATTAGAGGACGTCTAACTTGTTTTTGCAGCAATTGTCATGTGATGTGATATGGCCAGAAGTTGTGATGAATGATGAATGATATATTGTGATGTATGAGATCATGTTCTTGTAATAGGAATCACGACTTGCATGTCGATGAGTATGACAACCGGCAGGAGCCATAGGAGTTGTCTTTATGTTTTGTATGACCTGCGTGTCATTGAAGAACGCCATGTAAATTACTTTACTTTATTGCTAAACGTGTTAGCCATAGAAGTAGAAGTAGTCGATTGGCGTGACAACTTCATGAAGACACAATGATGGAGATCATGATGATGGAGATCATGGTGTCATGCCGGTGACGAAGATGATCATGGAGCCCCGAAGATGGAGATCGAAGGAGCTATATGATATTGGCCATATCATGTCATTACTATATAATTGCATGTGATGTTTATTATGTTTTATGCATCTTGTTTACTTAGTGCGGCGGTAGTAAATAAGATGATCCCTTATAATAATTTCAAGAAAGTGTCCCCCCTAACTGTGCACCGTTGCTAAAGTTCGTCGTTTCGAAGCACCACGTGATGATCGGGTGTGATAGATCCTTACGTTCACATACAACGGGTGTAAGACGGATTTACACATGCAGAACACTTAGGGTTAACTTGATGAGCCTAGCATGTACAGACATGGCCTCGGAACACAGAGACCGAAAGGTCGATTATGAGTCGTATGGAAGATACGATCAACATGGAGATGTTCACCGATGATGACTAGCCCGTCTCACGTGATGATCGGACATGGCCTAGTCGACTCGGATCGTGTAACACTTAGATGACTAGAGGGATGTCTAATCTGAGTGGGAGTTCATTAAATAATTTGATTAGATGAACTTAATTATCATGAACTTAGTCTAAAACTTTTGCAAAATATGTCTTGTAGATCAAATGGCCAACGCTCATGTCAACATGAACTTCAACGCGTTCCTAGAGAAAACCAAGCTGAAAGATGATGGCAGCAACTATTCGGACTGGGTCCGGAACCTGAGGATCATCCTCATAGCAGCCGAGAAAGATTATGTCCTAGATGCACCGCTAGGTGAAGCACCCATCCCAGAGAACCAAGATGTTATGAACACTTGGCAATCACACGCTGATGATTACTCCCTCGTTAAGTGCGGCATGCTTTACAGCTTAGAACCGGGGCTCCAAAAGCGTTTTGAGAAGCACGGAGCATATGAGATGTTCGAGGAGCTGAAAATGGTTTTCCAAGCTCATGCCCGGGTCGAGAGATATGAAGTCTCCGACAAGTTCTATAGTTGTAAGATGGAGGAAAATAGTTCTGTCAGTGAGCACATACTCAAAATGTCTGGGTTGCACAACCGCCTGTCCCAGTTGGAGATCAATCTCCCGGAAGAGGCGGTCATTGACAGAATCCTTCAGTCGCTCCCACCGAGCTACAAGAGCTTTGTGTTGAACTACAATATGCAGGGGATGGTGAAGACCATTCCTGAAGTATTCTCAATGCTGAAGTCAGCAGAGGTTGAAATCAAGAAAGAACATCAAGTGTTGATGGTCAATAAGACCACTAAGTTCAAGAAGGGCAAGGGTAAGAAGAACTTCAAGAAGGACGGCAAAGATGTTGCCACGCCCGGTAAGCCAGTTGCCGGGAAGAAGTCAAAGAATGGACCCAAGCCTGAGACTGAGTGCTTTTATTGCAAGGGGAAAGGTCACTAGAAGCGGAACTGCCCCAAATACTTAGCGGACAAGAAGGCCGGCAACACCAAAGGTATATTTGATATACATATAATTGATGTGTACCTTACCAGTACTCGTAGTAACTCCTGGGTATTTGATACCGGTGCTGTTGCTCACATTTGTAACTCACAGCAGGAGCTGCGGAATAAGCGGAGACTGGCGAAGGACGAGTTGACGATGCGCGTCAGGAATGGTTCCAAGGTCGATGTGATCGCCGTCGGCACGCTACCTCTACATTTACCTACGGGATTAGTTTTAAACCTCAATAATTGTTATTTAGTGCCAAGTTTGAGCATGAACATTGTATCTGGATCTCGTTTGATACGAGATGGCTACTCATTTAAATCCGAGAATAATGGTTGTTCTATTTATATGAGAGATATGTTTTATGGTCATGCCCCGATGGTCAATGGTTTATTCTTAATGAATCTCGAACGTAATGTTACACATATTCATAGTGTGAATACCAAAAGATGTAAAGTTGATAACGATAGTCCCACATACTTGTGGCACTGCCGCCTTGGTCACATTGGTGTCAAGCGCATGAAGAAGCTCCATGCTGATGGACTTTTAGAGTCTCTAGATTATGAATCATTTGACACATGCGAACCATGCCTCATGGGAAAAATGACCAAGACTCCGTTCTCCGGAACAATGGAGCGAGCAACCAACTTGTTGGAAATCATACATACCGATGTGTGCGGTCCAATGAGCGTTGAGGCTCGTGGAGGATATCGTTATATTCTCACTCTCACTGATGACTTGAGTAGATATGGGTATGTCTACTTGATGAAACACAAGTCTGAGACCTTTGAAAAGTTCAAGGAATTTCAGAATGAAGTAGAGAATCAACGTGACCGAAAGATAAAATTCTTATGATCGGATCGTGGAGGAGAATATTTAAGTCATGAATTTGGTACACACTTAAGAAAATGTGGAATCGTTTCACAACTCACGCCGCCTGGAACACCTCAGCGTAACGGTGTGTCCGAACGTCGTAATCGCACTCTATTGGATATGCTGCGATCTATGATGTCTCTTACCGATTTACCGCTATCATTTTGGGGATACACTCTAGAGACAACTACATTCACTTTAAATAGGGCACTGTCTAAATCCGTTGAGACGGTACCGTATGAATTATGGTTTGGGAAGAAACCTAAGCTGTCGTTTCTAAAAGTTTGGGGATGCGATGCTTATGTCAAGAAACTTCAACCTGAAAAGCTTGAACCCTAGTCGGAAAAATGCGTCTTCATAGGATACCCTAAGGAAACCATTGGGTATACCTTGTAATTAAGATCCGAGGGCAAGATCTTTGTTGCCAAGAACGGATCCTTTCTGGAAAAGGAGTTTCTCTCGAAAGGAGTAAGTGGGAGGAAAGTAGAACTCGATGAAGTACTACCTCTTGAACCGGAAAGTAGTGCAGCTCAGGAAAACGTTCCTGTGGTGCCTACACCGACTGGAGAGGAAATTAATGATGATGATCAAGGTACTTCTGATCAAGTTGCTACTGAACTTCGTAGGTCCACAACGACACGTTCCACACCAGAATGGTATGACAACCCTGTCCTGGAAATCATGTTGTTAGACAACGGTGAACCTTCGAACTATGAAGAAGCGATGGCGGGCCCAGATTCCAACAAATGGCTAGAAGCCATGAAATCCGAGATAGAATCCATGTATGAAAACAAAGTATGGACTTTGACTGACTTGCCCGATGATCGGCGAGCGATAGAAAACAAATGGGTCTTTAAGAAGAAGACGGACGCGGATGGTAATGTCACCATCTGTAAAGCTCGACTTGTCGCTAAGGGTTATCGACAAGTTCAAGGGATTGACTACGGTGAGACTTTCTCTCCCGTAGCGAAGCTTAAGTCCGTCTGAATCATGTTAGCAATTGCCGCATACTATGATTATGAGATATGGCAGATGGACGTCAAAACGGCATTCCTTAATGGGCATCTTAAGGAAGAACTGTATATGATGCAGCCGGAGGGTTTTGTTGATCCTAAGAATGCTAACAAAGTATGCAAGCTGCAGCGATCCATTTATGGGCTGGTGCAAGCATCTCGGAGTTGGAACATTCGCTTTGATGAGATGATCAAAGCCTTTGGGTTTATGCAGACTTATGGAGAAGCCTGCGTTTACAAGAAAGTGAGTGGGAGCTCTGTAGCATTTCTCATATTATATGTAGATGACATACTTTTGATGGGAAATGATATAGAATTCTTGGACAGCATAAAGGCCTACTTGAATAAGTGTTTTTCAATGAAGGACCTTGGAGAAGCTGCTTACATATTAGGCATCAAGATCTATAGGGATAGATCGAGACGCCTCATAGGTATTTCACAAAGCACATACCTTGATAAGATTTTCACGAAGTTCAAAATGGATCAGTCCAAGAAAGGGTTCTTGCCTGTACTACAACGTGTGAGATTGAGCTCGGCTCAATGCCCGACCACGGCAAAAGATAAAGAAGAGATGAGCGTCATCCCCTATGCCTCAGCCAAAGGATCTATTATGTATGCCATGCTGTGTACCAGACCTGATGTAAACCTTGCCGTAAGTTTGGTAGGAAGGTACCAAAGTAATCCCGGCAAGGAACACTAGACAGCGGTCAAGAATATCCTGAAGTACCTGAAAAGGACAAAGGACATGTTTCTCGTTTATGGAGGTGACGAAGTGCTTGTCGTAAAGGGTTACGTCGATGCTAGCTTCGACACAGATCTGGATGACTCTAACTCACAAACCGGATACGTGTATATGTTGAATGGTGGAGCAGTAAGCTGGTGCAGCTGCAAGCAGAGTGTCGTGGCGGGATCTACATGTGAAGCAGAGTACATGGCAGCCTCGGAGGCAGCGCATGAAGCAATTTGGGAGAAGGAGTTCATCACCGACCTAGGAGTCATACCCAATGCGTTGGGGCCGATCAAACTCTTCTGTGACAACACTGGAGCTATTGCCCTTGCCAAGGAGCCCAGGTTTCACAAGAAGACCAGGCACATCAAGCGTCGCTTCAACTCCATCCGTGAAAATCTTCAAGATGGAGACATAGATATTTGCAAAGTACATACGGATCTGAATGTCGCAGATCCGTTGACTAAACCTCTCTCGCGAGCATAACATGATCAACACCAGAACTCTATGGGTGTTCGATTCATCACAATGTAACTAGATTATTGACTCTAGTGCAAGTGGGAGACTGTTGGAAATATGCCCTAGAGGTATTAATAAAAGCATTATTATTATATTTCCTTGTTCATGATAATTGTCTTTTATTCATGCTATAATTGTATTATCCGGAAATCGTAATACACGTGTGAGTACATAGACCACAATACGTCCCTAGTAAGCCTCTAGTTGACTAGCTCGTTGATCAACAGATAGTCATGGTTTCTTGACTATGGACATTTGGATGTCGTTGATAACGGGATCACATCATTAGGAGAATGATGTGATGGACAAGACCCACTCCTAAGCATAGCACAAGATCGTGTAGTTCGTTTTGCTAGAGCTTTTCCAATGTCAAGTATCTCTTCCTTAGACCATGAGATCGTGTAACTCCCGGATACCGTAGGAGTGCTTTGGGTGTACCAAACGTCACAACGTAACTGGGTGACTATAAAGGTGCACTACAGGTATCTCCAAAAGTGTCTGTTGGGTTGACACGAATCGAGACTGGGATTTGTCACTCCGTATGACGGGGAGGTATCTCTGGGCCCACTCGGTAATGCATCATCATAATGAGCTCAAAGTGACCAAGTGTTTGGTCACGGGATCATGCATTACGGTACGATTAAAGTGACTTGCCGGTAACGAGACTGAATGAGGTATTGGGATACCGACGATTGAGTCTCGGGCATGTAACGTACCGATTGACAAAGGGAATTGCATACGGGGTTGATTGAATCCTCGACATCATGGTTCATCCGATGACATCATCAAGGAGCATGTGGGAGACAACATGGGTATCCAGATCCAGCTGTTGGTTATTGACCGGAGAGCCGTCTCAGTCATGTCTGCGTGTCTCCCGAACCCGTAGGGTCTACACACTTAAGGTTCGATGATGCTAGGGTTACTAGGAAGACATGTATGTGATTACCGAATGTTGTTCGGAGTCCCGGATGAGATCCCGGACGTCGCGAGGAGTTCCGGAAGGGTCTGGAGGTAAAGATTTATATATGGGAAGTTGTCATGCGGACACCGGAAAGTTTCGGGGGCATATCGGTATTGTACCGGGGCCACCGGAAGGGTTCCGGGGGTCCACCGGGAGGGGCCACCCCTCTCGGAGGGCCTCATGGGCCGCATGGGGCAGGGAACCAGCCCCTGGAGGGCTGGGTGCCCCCCCTTGGGCCCATGCGCCTAGGGTTGGGGGGGACCCTAAGGGGGGGCGCACCCCCTTTGCTTGGGGGGCAAGCCCCCTCCCTGGCCGCCGCCCCCCTCTAGATCTCATCTAGAGGGGGCCGGCCCCCTTCCCCCTTCCCCTATAATTAGAGGGACGAGGGGAGGGCTGAACACCTGATCCAAGGCGCAGCCCCTCCCCTCCCCAACACCTCTCCTCCTCTGTTGTGCGCTCAGCGAAGCCCTGTCGGAGTACTGCCTCTCCACCATCATCACGCCATCGTGCTGCTGCCGGAGCCTTCTTCCTTAACCTCTCCTTCCCCCTTGCTGGATCAAGAAGGAGGAGACGTCGTCCATACCATACGTGTGTTGAACATGGAGGTGCTGTCCGTTCAGCACTTGGTCATCGGTGATTTGAATCACGGCGAGTACGACTCCATCATCATCGTTCCCTTGAACGCTTCCGCACACAATCTACAAGTGGTATGTAGATGCAATCTCTCTCCCATGACTCGTTGCTTAGATGAACTCATAGATGGATCTTGGTGAAACCGTAGGAAAAATTTTAATTTTCTGTAACGTTCCCCAACAAAAGGTAGCGGTGAGAGGCCATGTAGGAGTACATGGTGGGTTGTCTCATTGAAGCCGTCCTCAGGAACTGAGTTCTGTGTTTGTGATCCATGAAACAGCTACTACCATGCATTGGGCCCTGAAATATGACCCCGCTCGACTTCTTAATCACCCTTGTCCTTTGTCTAGGAGTTGCAAGTAGTTTCTGGTGTTTGTAGTATGCTGGAGGCCGTGCACAGCGCTGACCAGAGGGGTGGGCTGTGATGCGGTAGGCACGTGGCCGGGTATACCGGGCGCCCGTTTGGTGTCACGGAACCCTGTACACATCGTTCGGCGCCGTATGTGGAAACCTCGGCTGGACTCCCTGCGGATGGAACCTGAATAGGTGATAAACCTGGACTAGAGACTTTAGTGTTTAGGTAGGTCGTGGTCTACACCCACGTCGGCTTTCGCTTGAAGTCTGTCGAGCACATGTCGTGTGCAGACGCTAAGTGGTGGAAACATGTATGAAGAAGTACACCCCTGCAGGGTTAAAATCATCTATTCGAATAGCCGTGTCCGCGGTAAAGGACTTCTGGGTTGCCTATAACAGTTCATAGACAAGTGAAAGTGGATACTCTAAAATGCGCAAGATAAGCGTGAGTGCTATGGATGGCGTTCTCGTAGGGTGACGGAGCGGATCCATAGTGGTGTATTGATATGGTGAATATGTGGACTCGTGTGCACCACCTCAAAAGAGTTATTTGCAGTCGTAGTTTAGGATAGCCACTGAGTCAAAGCTGGCTTGCTGCAGTTAAACCCCACCACCCCTTTTGTTGATAATGATGCATATATAGTTAGTTCTGATGTAAGTCTTGCTGGGTACATTTGTACTCACATTTGCCTATTTTATGTTTTGCAGAGAGACTTCGGTCTCGCTAGTAGTTCCGCGTGGACTTCGATGTTTAGCTTGCTACCTCAGCTACGATCTTGTGCCCTCGGCAGGATCTGGTAGATAGTCAGGCTTCTTAGCCTTTTCATTTGTAGATGTGTGTACTCAGACATGTTAAGCTTCCGCTTGTGCTTTGACTTGTATGCTCTGAATGCTGGGTCGAGAGACCCATGTTTGTAATATCTCGCTCCTCGGAGCCTATTGAATAAATACTTGAGTTGCAGAGTCATGTTGTGATGCCATGTTGTATTTGCACATATCGAGCATATTGTGTGTATGTTATTGAAATGCTTGGTATGTGTGGGGTCTGACTATCTTTTTGTTTATCCTTGGTAGCCTCTCTTACCGGGAATTTTCTCCTAGTGCTTCCACTAAGCCATGGTAGCTTGCTACTGCTCCCGAACACTTAGGCTGGCCGACATGTGTCCTTCTTCGTTCCTATGTCTGTCCCTTCGGGGAAATGTCACGCAATGAATACCGGAGTCCTATTAGCCCGCTACAGCCCGGTTTACCGGAGTCCTGCTAGCCTAGTGCTACAGCCCAGATTCACTCACTGATGACCGACATGTTCGATGCTGGGTCATGGATGCCTGTCCCTGTAAGTGTGTGCCACTTTGGGTTTACGACTAGCCATGTCAGCCCGGGCTCCTTATCATATGGATGCTAGCGACACTATCATATACGTATGCCAAAAGGCGTAAACGGTTCCGGGCAAAGGTAAGGCGACACCCATGGGAATACCGTGCGTGAGGCCGCAAAGTGATATGAGGTGTTACATACTAGATCGATGTGGCATTGAGTCGGGGTCCTGACATTGATCCTACTTAATTAAGTACTAAGACCCCGGCCCATGCATTAGTCACAAGTATCCCATATGTCCTATTTTTAGCAAAGTCATGCTAAAATTCACAGAAAATTTCAGCATGACCTTTGCTGAAAATAGGACATATGGAGTACCCGAATTTGCCGGAACGGAAGTTAATCGACATTCCAGCAAACTCAAGGGCATCTCGGGGTACCTGCAAAATCATCACGACACGATGGTCGGAGACAAAACCCAGCAAACTAGCAAAGTTACTGACGTGTTTACAGAAATTGTTTTCTATAAAAGATGATCATCATCTTTACAAGTCTTTCTCCATGTGATCACATGTAATTCAGAGGCATCACAAGTAATTCAGAGCATCACAAGGCATTAGTAGTTCAGTACATGTACTATATTTCATTGTGGAGTGATATACAGTACGTTACAACAAAGAAACAACTTAATCCATGCCTCAGCTTATCAACAGTCATTACTTGTCAAATACAGAAGAAGGAACAATTTATTTGTGACATAGTTACAAATGATGACAGAATAAAGCAACACCCTGCACTAGCCTAAAAACAAGTGAAGTTTCACCCATATAAGAACAAGTGAATTCTAGTCACATTGGCACTCCTGGTTCTCTACAAACACCAAGTACTAGGGCACACAAAAGTTCTGAAATTTGTGTGCCTAACTGAATTAACTGAATTTTCAGTAACCGAATAAACTGAATTTTCAAAACTGCAAGAAGCCATTAAAAAAAATCCTCTCATCTCATATGAGGAGTGCTAATCCTAAGACTAATATTTTGTTGTGCAGTACAACTATAGTGATGCCCTGTCCATTTGTCCCTCCCCAACTAGATACTAGAGTAGCACTGTTGATGCCCTGTTCTTGCTGATCTTTATGACAGTATATACAACAACTTATCCTCTTAAGCCAAAACAACTTTGTGAAAGCTAGATGCAACTTGTTGAGCTAATTTTGTGCAGAACTCATTGAGGAACTAGCAGCAAGGAGTGGCTAGAACTACAAATAGTGGCTAGAACTGCAGATTTACAAATTAAAGGACACAAACTCAAGCAAGCTTCCTGAACAATACCCTGACAGAAAACATAGGACAAGCAATGAATTTCTATAACTAGCAGAGATCATGTGCAGCTGTTGTGACTATCATTTGTATTCTTGTTGCTAAAACTTGCCAAGTTTATGTCTAGGTAAGGAGTAGAAAGAAGAGGAGCTCATTTGACAGTGTTGCCTTGATTCAAAGGAGCCTAAACTCCACAAATAGCAATTCATTTGTATTTGACATAAACAAGCCAATTCATTTGTATTCTCTTTCGTTGCCATTTGTTTTAGGAGAAAGAAGATTAAGGTTGGTCTTATACTTGTTTTCTAATGTACTTATGCAACTATGCAGGTACCTGTGGCAAAAACCTCTCCACTCAAAGAACATGAGCAAAACATGTGCTATTTAATTAGGAAAGTAGGACCAAACTACATTCACCTTGGTCGTCAGAGAGCAGCGCGAGGATCCTGTCGACAAGTTCCTACAACAACAACAACACATACATCAGATGATTGGAGATGGATCACAATAACCACATGGAGCGTATGAGAAGCGTGGTGATGCAAATAAGAGGAATGGATTAACAGTATTTTGTTGTCATGGCTGATTATTTGGGAACATGAGTGGTGGATCCATCCATTGAATGTGTAACGGACAGAATAGTGATGGGTACTCTGCTAGTAGTAGTAATCAACAAGGATGATATATGATAGGTAGTATGAGAGGAGGGAGGGAGGGAGATGAGATGAGGGGGACTAGTACCTGCTTCTTGCCGTGCTTGGGCAGGGAGAGGTGGATGAGCACGTCCTTGAGCTCCTTGATCCTGAAGTAGGCAAGCTTGTCCTGAGCACGAGCAACAACAAGAAAGACCAACTCAGGATTAGATTAGATCAGAATAGCTAGAAGAGCGACCTCGAGAGGAGCCCCCCAAAACCGGATAGTGAATCGCCAGCGAGCAAGCAAGAGAGGGGAGGGTGTGTGTGCGCCCTGCATGGATCAGATGAGGACCTACATCATTTCTAGGTGTTGACTTAACCTACAACATTCAGCTACACGCCGGCGCAGTATGCCGACGACCTGTACCATGGTCGAGGGGAGGGAGGGAGGGAATGGGGAGGAAGGGTGGAGAGGGAGGAAGGAGGAAGGAGGAGAGGTACCGGGGCGGGCGCGGCCGGTCGCCGGAGGGGTCGGGGTCGGGGTCGGCGGCAGCGGCGGCATCGGAGGGATGGCTCGAGGGCGTCCGAAATCGTCCGGGTCCTCGTAGTCGAAGAGGAAGACGGTGGCGGTCCTCTTGGGCGCCTCGGTTGGTCGTGCGGAGGCCGGCGGCCACTCGCTTCGCGGGTCAGCAGTGGCCGTCGTCCTGCACCCCGTGCGGTCGTCGGCGGTGCAGCGAATGCAGTAGTGGAGGGCGCGGGGGCGGCTGTGCGGGGGAGCTGCAGTGGTGGGGGTCACGGGGACGCGGGGGCGGCGGGGGTCGGGGCGGCGGCGTCGTGGGTTGGGGCAGCGGGTGGACCTGGCGAGGGAGAGGGATGAATTAGCTAGGGGGGGAGATTACTAATGGCGCACCCCGTAGTGGTGCACCATTAGTATGTTTTTTTGATAGCAATGGCGCACCCCTGAGCGGTGCGCCATTAGAAATCTGTTTTTAGATAGCAATGGTGCACCACCCAGCGGTGCGCCATAAGTAACTTTTTATTTTTGTACAGCAATGGCGCACCACCCAGCGGTGCGCCATAAGTAATTTTTTTAATTATTTTTTGTTGCATCTAATAATTTTTTAGAAAATTAATATGAATATGAAACAGTAATATTTTTTTTATAAAAACAGTAATACTTTTTAAAAAAATATCATCAAATTTGTTATTTGAAAATATTTATGAATATGAAAAAATATCATCAAATTTGTTATTTGAAAATATCATCAAATTTGTTATTTGAAAATATAATCAAATTTGTTATTTGAAAATATAATCAATTTTTTTTTGGATTTTTAGTTGCATTCATTTGTGAATTGGTAAAAC
>NC_041381.1:185777779-185897689 GCF_002162155.2 Triticum dicoccoides
CGAGATGGAGGGGGATAGCGATTGAGATGGAGGGGGATCGAGATTGTGATGGAGGGGGATCGAGATCGAGTGTCCTCATGAATATTCAATATTTTTTCATATTGAATATGAAAAAATATCATCAAATTTGAAAAAAGATTCATGAATTCAAAAAGTGTCAATGAAATTTAAAAATATTCATGAGTTCAAAAAGTGCCCATGAAATACAATCGAGAAATGAAGGCTACAATTAAATACAATCGATCTTAGCTAGCTATATGTTCACAATCTTATTGCCCTTATTTTTCGTAAATGGAGTTCTTCTCTTGAACAGACGTCCTTTAGGTAGGGTGGTCCTTCTTCTTCTTGTGGTGTATGCTGGTACTTCATCGTCGTCGTCATGTTCCATCTTCGGGTCGCCGTACTTGTCAATGTCTTGCTCATTGGAGACTCCATCCATTCTGATGATCTTCCTTTTGCCTCTCCTCATGACAACACGACTGGGCTTTGACGGGTCGGTAATGAAGAAGCATTGGTCCACTTGGGAAGCCAGTACCCATGGCTCATTTTTCGCGGTGACGTTCGCGCCCGCGGTCTTGGATTTGGCTTCGGGTATAACCATGGTGGTGAAATACCGGTCTTCTTTTATGACGCTCTTGGCCCATCTGACACGGAACATCGGGACCTTCTCTCCAGCGTAGCTCAGCTCCCAGATCTCTTCGATCCTTCCGTAGTATCTGTCCTTGTTGTTACCGGTGTAGGATTCCATCGTTACCCCGGAGTTCTGATAACCATCGCTGTTCATGTCCTTGTCCTCGGTGTAGAATGTGTAGCCGTTGATATCGTATGCCTCATAGGTCATTAGGTTGAGCTTGGCGCCTTGTGACAAGGCGAATATGAGTTGTTCTTCCACGGAAGAATCCTCATGTAAAGGGTACGACAGAAGCTTCTGCTTGAACCAACACGTGAAACATGAGTTGTGCTCTTTGATTATATCTCCATCCGTCCTCTGTTGGCCTCGGTCATTGTATGTCTTCTCAATAAAGGTTTTGTGCTCTACCATCCAAGGATCGACCATGTCTATGTGTTGTAGCGTGACTAGGTTTGCTCTTTCAAAGTCGGCGAGTTGACCCTCGAAGTCGACATGCATTTCGCGGCGACCCTCACGGTGACCCTATCCAGCGAGCCTACCGAGGTGCCTGTTGACGGGCAGACCAATGGGATTCTCGATGCCTAGATAATTCATGCAATAGGAGATGCACTCTTCGGTCAGAAAGCCCCTGGCTATGCTTCCCTCTGGACGTGACATGTTGCAAACGTATCCATTGATGACACCATTCATCCTTTCAAATGGCATCATGTTGTGCAGGAACGTAGGCCCGAGTTGGATGATATCCTCCACGATATGGACCAGCAGATGCACCATAAACGTCGAAGAATGCGGGCAGGAAGTACATCTCAAGCTCGCATAGTATCACCACGATCTCTTCCTGTAGCCTTCTGAGTTGCCTCACGCCAACCGACTTCCGAGAGATGACGTCAAAAAAGTTGCATAGGCCAAATAGCGTTTCACGGACGTGCGCGTCCATGATCCCACGGGTTGCAACTGGAAGTATCTGTGTCATCAACACGTGATAGTCGTGAGACTTCATCCCGCTGAACTTCTGCTTCGCTGAGTCTAGGTATCTGCTTATCTTCCCCGCGTAACCGTAAGGAATTTTTACTCCTACAAGGCAGGTGAAAAATTGATCGATCTCCTCCTGACTTAGAGTGAAGCACGCAGGAGGGAAGTCATTTCCGGTCTTCTTGGCCTTTTTGCCTTTGCGACGACTTTTCGTGTCCTGCTTTGCCTCATCATCATCATCATTAGTGTGAAGCTCCTCCCTGATGCCCATTGATTTCAAGTCTGCCCTTGCTTTCGGCCCATCTTTGGTCCTCTCTGGCATGTTGAGCATAGTACCAAGCAGACTCTCGCACACGTTCTTCGTGATATGCATGACATCAAGGCTGTGAGGCACACGGTGGATCTTCCAGTACGGCAAGTCCCAAAAAACAGACCTCGTTTTCCATACCTTCAGCAGTGGCTCTGGCGCCTTTCGCTTCTTTCCCGGCTCTGGCGCCTTTTGCTTCTTTCCCGGCAGTGGGCAATCTTTCCAATTTTTCAACAGCTCGTCTATTTCCTTGCCGCTCCTCGTACGCGGGCGTCTTCGGGGTTCGGTTTCACCATCGAACAAATCCTTGCGTTTTCTCCATGGGTCATCGTCGTGAAGCCACCTTCGATGTCCCATGAACACGGTTTTTGAAGACCCGGGATCTCTATCTAGCTGGCGATATGTTATGTCATCCATGCACCTGACGCATCCAGAAAATCCATGGACCACCTGCCCCGCGAGATATCCGTAACCGAGATAGTAGTGCATCGTCGTGAGCAGTGCGGCTCTCATAGGGAAATATTCTTTCTCTGCGGCGTCCCACGTATTGGCTGGCGTTTTCCACAACGTGTCTAGCTCCTCATTCAGCAGCCCAGATACAGATTGATGTCGTTCCCTGGTTGTTACGGCCCTTCAATTAGAATACTTATGTGAATGTACTTCCTCTTCATGCACAATCAGGGGGAAGGTTGTACATCCACACAAACACAAGCTAGGTGCTATGTGTGCTTCTCTGGCTGCCAAACGGATTGACTCCATCGGTGCTCACGCCCAGCATGATTGAAAGATCGATATAGTTGACTAGGGGGGGGGGGTGAATAGGCCACTAACAATTTTTAGCTTTTCTTTACCAAATTAAACTTTGCATCAAAGTAGGTTGTCTAAATATGCAACTAGGTGAACAACCTATATGATAAAACAACAATAAGTGCACAAGCAAGCAAGGGATATAACACAAAAAGCTTGCACAAGTAAAGGCGCGAGATAACCAAGAGTGGAGCCGATGGAGACAAGGATGTGTTACCTAAGTTCCTTCCTTTTAAAGGGAAGTACGTCTCCATTAGAGCGGTGTGGAGGCACAATGCTCCCCAAGAAGCCACTAGGGCCACCGTATTCTCCTCACGCCCTCACACAATGCGAGATGCCGTGATTCCACTATTGGTGCCCTTGAAGGCGGCGACCGAACCTTTACAAACAAGGTTGGGGCTATCTCCACAACTTAATTGGAGGCTCCCAACGACACCATGAAGCTTCACCACAATGGACTATGGCTCCGAGGTGACCTCAACCGTCTAGGGTGCTCAAACACCCAAGAGTAACAAGATCCGCTAGGGATTAGTGGGGGAATCAAATTTCTCTTGGTGGAAGTGTAGATCGGGGCCTTCTCAACCTATCCCGAGCAAATCAACCAGTTTGATTAGCTAGGGAGAGAGATCGGACGAAAATGGATCTTGGAGCAACAATGGAGCTTTTTGGAGGAAGAGGTAAGTCAACTTTGGGGAAGAAGACCCCTTTATATAGTGGGGGGAACAATCCAACCGTTACTCCCCCAAGCAGCCACGCACAGATCGGTACTACCGCTTGGGCAGGGTGGTACTACCGTTGAGCCAGCGGTACTACCGTTCCCTCCCAGCAGTACTGCCGCGCACACGAGGATAGCAAGGTCCTAGGCCCAGAGTAGTACTACCGCGGCAGTAAGGGTGGTACTACCGCTTGGAGCGGTACTACCGCCACTACTGCCGCTACTAGTACCGCACGACCCGACACGAAAAACGGAGGTCTCGAGTCGAGGCGGTAGTAGCCCGGAACCTCTGCGGTACTACGGCCGAAGATAGCAAGCGGTACTACCTCTTGGGGAGCGGTACTACCGCTGGACGTGCTTCAGCGGTACTACCGCTGAGGACCGCGGTACTACCGCTGGGATAGGACAGAGTAGACAAGGAGAGGAAAGAGAGCTCCAATGACGCGGAAAGGAACAGCGGGTGTGATACGGATGTGTACGTGTTGATTCCACCCTAGCCTTACCAAAGTGGATCCCCTCTTGATAGTACGGTGACTCCTACGAAACTAGTCCACAACAGAGAAACGAAGGAGCTACACCGTCTTGAATAAAAACACCGAGGGGAGGGAATCGTCTCGTGCCAAAGGATGAATCTCTGAAAATCTCAACGCACATGATTAGTCCGCAAAAGCATTGTCATCAATCACGAAAACACCTTGGGGATAAATATGCCCTTACAATCTCCCCCTTTTTGGTGGATTGATGACAATACGGGATTTGCACAAACGGGGAAAGACATAGGACATGCGCAAAACCCCACCGTCCTAAAATGTAGATGGGCTCCCCCTAGATGTGTGCTATCTAGATAGGTTCTTTGGACTACATGACACACATAATAGGATCAACGCTCGCCCTACATTTTAGAGACCAACACCCTAAGCAGGGTATATGAGAGCAAAATAAATAACAGGATAAGCATGCAACTCATAAGCTAGATAGACATAGATGAAGATAATCTAAAGTTAAGGTAGCATTTGTCTCACACCATATGTCTGGAACTTAGGTCTCATTGACACAAAACCAAACAAAGCAAACGGCAAGAAAACACAAACACACCACACAGAAGACAGAAGACACAAATCCCTAAACTCTCTCCCCCTTTGGCATCGAGACACCAAAAAGGAGAGGGAGTGTTGCTATGGCTCTAGGTGATAGCAAGCGAGGGTCTCAAATATCAGATCTCAGCAGGATCGTCTTCGCCATCGTAGTCGGTCGGGAACTGCTCGGCATCAAAATCTGTCCACGGGCAGTGCTGCTAAATCCACTCCTCCTATTCAGTAAGCTGGTCCTTAGATCAAATGTTAACGGTGGCACCCAACTGACGCATGAGCTCCTTGTGACGTCCCCGGGCCTTCTTCTCAGCCACATGAGTCATGCACTAACCGTGAGACTCCAAGAAGAACAACTTCTTCATCTCGAGCTTGAGCTTCTTTGCCCAAGAGGGCTCTGCCCTAGAAGTCTCATAGTCATCATCATCCTCAGCCTCAGCCTCCTCCTCGGTCTCCATGGCAGCAGCAGACGAAGGACCTCCAGATTTAGGGACCTGAGTGCCCCAGTTGTCCTTCTTCCTCAGATGCTTGATCTCATGAGAGACCAACTCTCCAGTCTCTAGCATCACCTTGGGATAGACATGATCCCAGGCCTTCTCAATAAGCAGCATGATGAACGGACCATAAATCGGGCACTTGCGCTCGGAGATAGCATATAAGAGCTCATACCACATAACATGAGAGATATCCAGGGACTCGCCGGTGTTTTCTTCCTTCTCACGCTGGTAGAAGAGAAGCATGTCCACGAGATAAGAATGAACCATATCCAGATTCCCGATGCGAGGGAAAAGAGTCTCACGAAAGACACGGTGAAGAATGTCCAGAAAGGCAGGCAACTCATACGTTTCCTTCTTAGTCTTAGGGTTGATCTTCAGAGTGTAGTAGGGCTAGAGAGCTTGCTTGTGAGTGGAGGTGGTGTTGCGGTGTGGGCGAAAGCCGACAGGAGACGTAAGCCCGTGATCTTCCACCCCAAGTAACTCCATGAATGCCTTCCACTTGACAGAAAGCAACTTGCCATTGGTCATCCAAGTCAGAGTCCTGTCCTCGTCAGTCCCTAGATGGACAGTGGCATAGAATTGAGCCACAATATCTACATCATAGTCCTTGTTGAATTGCATGATTCTGAGAATGTTGAGCTGAGTGCACATCTGAAGAGCTTCACCAAAGTACTATGGATCCTTCTCCATATAGCCCGTGTCGATGGAGCGCACATCAACATAGAGATTCTTCTTGGCCTTGAGCACATCAAAGAATATGGCAAAATGAAACCTGTTCCAGAATGGATGGTTGACCAAAGTGGGATCTTGGTCTGCCTCATAAGGGTTGCGGCGATGCCTTGCCTAGAACTCCTTGGTATTCATCTGCGGCACGGTCTTGCCATTTTGCTTCGGCTTGACAACACACTTCTTCTTGAGTTGAGGTGGAGGTGGAGCACTTGAGGAACCTCCTGCTGACTCAGTGGTGCGGTAACGCTTTGACGTGGTACGACCGGGGTTGACATGGAGAGCTTGATGTTCAGGATGTTCATCACCTGGAACCAAACACAAGAACACACAAAACAACCAAAAGGAACGAGCATAAGCCACCAAACTCAACAAAAATATCACTGAATGGCAGGTGCATGATGGAAATTGGTAGGCAGCGGTAGTATCGCGACATGGAGGCGGCAGTACCGCTCCAAGCGGTAGTACCGGTCAAGTGAGAGCGATAGTACCGCCCGAGGCGGAGAAACAGCGGTTTCCTACTGCCGCGGTCAGATCCGGCACTACCATCCTACCAAATTCAAAAATAATCCTACAAAACACTGATCCAAACCGTGTAGTTGCCTTCTCCATTCTACTCAAGCCTAGATTTAGCCAAAAATCTAGAGATGCAACCACTATTGCCCCTAATATGCTAGATTTGAAATCTAGAGAAGAAGAGAGAGGGAACGGGGCAATACCGGCATCCATGGCAAGAGGATGAGGTGGGGATCGACTCCACCGAAGGGAATGGAGGGGGATGCCCCGGAGAAGGAGATCTGCTGGAGCCCTCACGCGGCGAATACTTGCTGGAGAGAGGAGAGGGAGAGAGGGAGCAAAGCGAATGGGTATGGGGAGAAGAAAGCTCCCCCTGCCCCGATATAACCCCCTGACCCCGCCCCGTAGTGGTAGTACCGCGATGATGGGCGGTAGTACCGCGCACCACCAGCGGTAGTACCGCCCAGCAACTAAAGGCCACTAGATAGCACGGCTATGCTAAAAAAGAAACGGAAAACCAAAGGCAAGAAACGGAGGAAAACCCAACTCGGTAGCGAACACACTAGCAAGGGGCCAAGACACACCTCTTCAAGAGAGGGCGGTGGCCGAGGCCACCTATGTTTGAGTCAAGAGGTATGGCACCGCGAAGATTTTAACCTTGGACCCATGACCAAAACTCGTCCGTGAAGCACAAACATCATCAAAGATGGTTAAAAGAAGGACATAATCAATTTATGCATGATGGGGGGGGGAGGAAGAGTTCATTGAGAGAACAACATTCCCCCTATGTTCATGCCTACACCTAAACTAGACAACATGTTGAATGAGGAGGAGTGTGCAAAGGTTCAAGTCACATTGCTGGAATCAATGATATTTAGCTCATGCCTTAACTCGCGAAATCTTGCTTCATCCAAAGGCTTCGTGAAAATATCTGCATGGTTATCATGAGTGTTCACATACTTGAGCTCGATCTCCCCTCGCCTAATGTGATCCCGGATGAGTGATACCGAATCTCAATATGCTTCGTCTTGAAATGTTGCTCCGGGTTGAGAGAAATCTTGATGGCACTTTCATTATCACACCAAAGAGGCACTTTGTCACAAATGACACCGTACTCCTTTAAAGTTTGCCTCATCCATAAGAGTTGTGCATAACAACTACTGGCCGCCACATATTCCGCTTCGATGGACGAGAGAGACACACAACTTTGCTTCTTGGAAGACCAACTCACCAAAGAGCAACCAAGAAATTGGCACCCTCCGGAAGTGGACTTCCTATCCACTTTGTCTCCCGCCCAATCGGAATCTGTATATCCTTCAAGCTTGAAGTTTGCTCCTCTTGGGTACCATAAGCCAAAGTTTGGGGTATGAGCCAAATATCGGAAGATTCGCTTGACCGCCACATAGTGGCTTTCCTTCGGTGCGGCTTGAAACCGTGCACATATTCCCACACTCAACATGACATCCGGTCTAGATGCACAAAGGTAAATCAAGGAGCCAATCATGGAGCGATATACCTTTTGATCCACCGCTTTACCATTGGGATCAATGTCAAGTTGGCACTTGGTAGGCATTGGAGTAGAGGCCGGCTTGACATCAATTAGCTTGAATCTTTTTAGCATGTCTTGAGTGTATTTGTCTTGGTTGATGAAGGTACCTTCTCTTCTTTGTTTGATATCAAAACCAAAGAAGAACTTCAACTCTCCCATCGAAGACATCTTGAACTTGGAGGTCATGAGAGCGGCAAATTCCTCATTTAAAGCTTTGTTAGGGGAACCAAAGATAATATCATCAACATATAGTTGGCATACAAACAACTCCCCTTTGACCTTCTTAGTAAAAAGAGTGGGATCGATTTGCCCCACCTCAAATCCACGATCTTGTAACAACTCGGTAAGGTGGTCATGCCACACACATGGGGCTTGTCTAAGGCCATAGAGTGCCTTATCAAGTTGATACACATGATCCAAGAAGTACGGATCCTCGAACCCGGGGGGTTGCTTGACATAGACCAACTCATTAATAGGACCATTAAGAAAAGCACTTTTCACATCCATTTGTTGCAACTTAAAGTTGTGATGGGAAGCATAAGCAATCAACAAACGTATGGATTCAAGGCGAGCAACAGGAGCAAAGGTTTCACCGTAGTCGATACCCTCGACTTGGGAGTAGCCTTGTGCTACCAATCCTGCCTTGTTGTGAATGATGTTCCCATGAGAATCTTGCTTGTTCTTGAATATCCACTTGGTTCCAATGACGTTGTGGTTCCCCGACGGCCTTGGTACCAATCTCCACACCTTGTTGTACTCGAAGTTGTTGAGTTCTTCATGCATGGCATTGAGCCAATCCGGATCTTCGAGCGCCTCATAGTCCTTTTGGGGTTCAACACAAGAGACAAACGCGTGATGCTCACAATAGTTTGCTAATTGACTACGAGTGCTTACCCCCTTTCTTAGGCTTCCAACCACATTCTCCACGAGATGACCTTTGGTGGTGAGCTTGGAAGCAATCTTCACGGCACGACGCTCTAATTCCTCCTCGGATGTGGAAGGAGGAGGGTTAACTTGATTATCTTGAGCGCCGTCTTGAGCTTATTCAAGATCTTGAGTTTGCTCTTGATGTTGAACTTGCTCGAGGGGGAGAACTTGACCTTGGGCGTCATTTGGTGGTTCACCACCATCTTGAGGTTGATCTTGTCCTTGGTCTTGTTCACGAGGTTGAGGGCCTTCACTTTGTTCTTCGGAAGCGTGTGGGTCTTGGGGAGTTGATGGCTCCACTTGAGTGGAGCATTGTCCTTCTCCTTCGGCCACAAGGGGTTCCTCAATGGGTAGAATATGACCAATACCCATTCTTCTTATGGCTTGGGGAGGAATTTCACCACCTACATCAGAAGTACCACTTTGCTCCACTTGGGAGCCGTTATTTTCGTCAAACTCCACGTTACACGTCTCCTTAATGAGTCCGGTGGACTTTTTGAGAACACGGTAAGCATGAGAGTTTGTAGCATAACCAACAAATATGCCCTCATAAGCTCTAGCCTCAAATTTAGACAAATGAACACCTTTCTTGAGAATGAAACACTTACACCCGAACACCCGGAAGTACTTGAGATTGGGCTTGTTACCGGTGAGTATTTCATAAGGAGTCTTGTTCAAGCCTTTGCGGAGATAGAGCCGATTGGATGCATGACACGCTGTTTTGATGGCTTCGGCCCAAAAGTTGTATGGGGACTTGAACTCCGCCATCATGGTCCTTGCCGCATCCATCAATGTCCGGTTCTTCCTCTCCGTGACACCATTTTGTTGAGGGGTATATGGTGCAGCATATTGATGCTTGATCCCCTCATCACTAAGAAACTCATCCAAGGTGTATTTCTTGAACTCGGTGCCGTTGTCACTTCTTATTGTCAAGATCTTTGCATCATGTTGACGTTGAGCTTCATTTGCAAAGTTGATGACGGTTTGTTGAGTCTCACTCTTCCTCTTGAAGAAGTATACCCAAGTGTATCTTGAATAATCATCCACAATCACCAAGCAATACTTTCTACCTCCAAGACTATCAAAAGATGGGGGCCCAAAGAGATCCATGTGAAGGAGATCCAAGGGTCTCTTCGAGTAGATGATGGTCGTGGGAGGGTGAGCCTTCTCATGAAGCTTTCCTTCAATACAAGCACTGCAAGCACGATCTTTGGCAAAACTAACATTTGTTAGTCCACGGACATGGTCCCCCTTAAGGAGACTTTGCAAAGATCTCATATTGACGTGGGCTAAACGGCGATGCCAAAGCCATCCCACATCAACTTTAGCCATTAGGCATGTCGCGGTCTTAGTGGGTTGCTCCGAGAAGTTAATCACACAAAGACCGTTCTCAACATGCCCAACAAAGGCTACTTTAAGAGTCTTGCTCCACAAGAGGGCCACAGTATCAATATCAAAGAAAGTGGCAAAGCCCATGAGTGCAAGTTGACGAACGGAAAGAAGATTGAATGCAAGGGACTCAACAAGCATGACTTTCTCGATTGTTAGATCATGAGAAATGACAACCTTGACAAGACCTAATACCTTAGAAGAAGAGGCATCACCCCACTCGACATTGGTGGGCATAGAAGGAATCTTGTGCACATCTACCACCAAGTCCTTGCTCCCGGTCATATGATTTGTTGCTCCACTATCGAGCAACCATGATCCCCCACCGAAAGCAAACACCTACAAGAGATCAATGCTTGGTTTTAGGTACACATTTAGTAATGAGTCCTTTGATGTTAGTAACAAGGGTCTTAGGAACCCAAATAGACCATTCAATGTACTCATAAGGAGAACCAACAAATTTAGCATAAACATGCCCATCAGTAGCACGGCACAACACATATGACGGGTTAAAGTTGCCGGCTTTGTTGGGGGAGATGGTTTTGCCCTTTTTGACATCAACACCCTTCACATTTTCCTTCTTCTCCTTAGGAGCACCCTCTCCCTCTTTCACAAAAGTTTGCTTGAGAGGAGGAGGTCGTTTGGTCTTGTCGTTCTTCTTCTTGTTCTTGGACTTGGGTGCGAACCCAATTCCCTTCTTGGCCACAACTTCCTTTCGATTGCTCAAAAGGTCATTGAGGTTCTTCTCACCTTGAATGCATGTCACAAGGCCTTTCTCAAGTTGATCCTTCAACTTGGCATTCTCCTCCAGAAGATGCACATGCTCACAACACGGGTTAGTAGCATATGCATTATCAATTAATACCATATGAGGAAAGGTGGCCTTTTCCTTGGTTAGCTTAACTTGGAGTTGAGCATGAGACTCCTTGAGGTTAGCATGAGCACCCTTCAAGACTTTGTGGGCCTTGTCAAGTACATCAAACTCCTCCTTGAGTCTAGCATGATCAACCCCAAGTTTAGCCTTCTCGGAAGTTAGCACACGAGACATGACAAGAGCATGATCAAGATCTTTCTTTAACTTAGCATGTTCATCGTTGTGTGGCTCCTCAAGAGTCAAATGATGCCCACGCTCTTCCTCAAGAGCATTAGAGAAATCTGATATCTCATCGGCATAGTCACGACTATGACCTTCCATCTTAGAGATGGTTTATTCGTGAGCCTCGATCATGTTATTGGCTTCACCAAGTTGTTCCAAGAGAGTAACAAAGTGCTTCTTGGATTGCCCTTGACCTTACTCATAAATGACTCAAATTCATTCACATCCTCATTAGACCCCTCATGTTCATCAATGCAACCCTCCAAAGAGGGATTAGTAATGATGGTGGTTTTGATGTTGGGGGTTACCTTGTTAGAGGCTTTAGCCATGAGGCACTTGGCAGTGATGTTCTCGTTGGGTGAATCAAAGAGAGACACCCGGGGAGTGGTAGCAATGGAAACGGAGGCCATGACCATTGCTTCTCCATTTTCATCATCATCGTCATCCTCATGGTATTCTTCTTGAACCACCAACCCACGAGTAGGAGTCTTCTTGGTGAAGTTGTTTTTGTTGGGGAAGGACTTGGCTTTGTCTTTTCGGATGAACTTGCCACCATTGTCTTTCCGCTTCTCGTAAGGACAATCGGCAACAAAATGGCTCACATTGCCACAGTTGAAACAAGTTCTAACTCGTTGCTTACCCTTGAAGCCACTTGAGTTGTTCTTGTTGAAGTTGGTTCTTGAATTCTTCTTGCTCCAAAATTGTCTTGAAGCAAGAGCCATGTGCTCATGATAATCATATTTTGTATCTTCGGGGTTGCTCTCCTCATCCTACTCTTCTTCCTCTTCTTCCACAATAACCTTGGCCTTCAAGGCAAGGTTGGGCTTCTTTGCCCTTTGAGAACGGAGCACCACATTGTCGGCGGTCTTGTCCAAGATGCTCATTGCAACGAACTCATCCAACACTTCACTTGAGGTCATGGAGTGGAAGTCCGGTCTTTGACGAATGATGGAGGACATGGCCTTGTTGTAGGGCATCATGGCCTTGAGGTACTTGCGCTTGATCCAATTGTCATCCGTGTCCTTGCTCCCATGATCTCGGAGTGAGACCGCGAGTTTGGTCACTCTTTGAAAGAGCTCACGAGGTTCTTCCTCTTCTTTCATTGCAAACTCATCGGCTTCATCTTGCACCACTTCATAGTTGGAGCGTTGAATGCTAGCACTTCCTCGATAGAGATACACAACGCATTGCCATGCATCTTTGGCCATGGCATGGGGTCTAATATGAGGGAGATCTTCGGGAAGGATTGCATCTTGGATGATGAAGAGAGCACTCTCATGGAATTGATTATCCACCACTTCTCTCGGGGTGAAGTTGCTTCGGTCATGTGGATAGAAACCTTCTTCAATGATTCTCCAAAGATTATTATTCACATGATTTAAATGACGCTTGAAGCAATACACCCAAGAATCAAAATCCTCATTTTTCACAATCTTAGGAGGAGGACCGGCATGATTTAAATGAGTAGAGGGAATCGGTCCTCCATAAGTTGGAGGTTCCACATGGGCAAAGATGCCGGTGCCATTTCTACCACTTGTAGAAGGACCCTTCTCACTATTAGCTTCCCCCTTGTCGGAGTTAGCATCTGTCACCTTGTTAGTGGGATCACCCACTTTCAACAGCGAGGTAGGTAGTTTAAGTCCTTCAAAGAATTTATTAAACATGCTTTCTACCATGGTTGTCATGGAGGTTTTCAACGTGTCCAAGGCCACATTGAATTCCTCACGGGACACCATGGTTTCCCCATCACCCGTAGACGAGATCGGATTCACACCGGAGTGCTCCTCCTCCCCATGGTCTACGGTGTCAACCATACTCTTCGGACGGCAAAGTCCTTAATAAAGGGACGAGGCTCTGATACCAATTGAAAGGATCGATATAGTTGACTAGAGGGGGGGTGAATAGGCAACTAACAATTTTTAGCTTTTCTTTACCAAATTAAACTTTGCATCAAAGTAGGTTGTCTAAATATGCAACTAGGTGAACAACCTATATGATGCAACAACAATAAGTGCACAAGCAAGCAAGGATATAACAAAAAAAGCTTGCACAAGTAAAGGCGCGAGATAACCAAGAGTGGAGCCGATGGAGACGAGGATGTGTTACCGAAGTTCCTTCCTTTTAAAGGGAAGTACGTCTCCGTTAGAGCGGTGTGGAGGCACAATGCTCCCCAAGAAGCCACTAGGGCCACCGTATTCTCCTCACGCCCTCACACAATGCGAGATGTCGTGATTCCACTATTGGTGCCCTTGAAGGCGGTGACCAAACCTTTACAAACAAGGTTGGGGCTATCTCCACAACTTAATTGGAGGCTCCCAACGACACCACGAAGCTTCACCACAATGGACTATGGCTCCGAGGTGACCTCAACCGTCTAGGGTGCTCAAACACCCAAGAGTAACAAGATCCGCTAGGGATTAGTGGGGGAATCAAATTTCTCTTGGTGGAAGTGTAGATCGGGGCCTTCTCAACCTATCCCGAGCAAATCAACAAGTTTGATTGGCTAGGGAGAGAGATCGGGCGAAAATGGAGCTTGGAGCAACAATGGAGCTTTTTGGAGGAAGAGGTAAGTCAACTTTGGGGAAGAAGACCCCTTTATATAGTGGGGTGAACAATCCAACCGTTACCCCCCAAGCAGCCACGCACAGAGCGGTACTACCGCTTGGGCAGGGCGGTACTACCGCTGAGCCAGTGGTACTACCGTTCCCTCCCAGTGGTATTGCCGTGCACACGAGGATAGCAAGGACCTGGGCCCAGAGCGGTACTACCGCGGAAGTAAGGGCGATACTACCGCTTGGAGCGGTACTACCGCCACTACTGCCGCTACTAGTACCGCACAACCCGACACGAAAAATGGAGGTCTTGAGTCGAGGCGGTAGTAGCCCGGAACCTTTGCGGTACTACGGCCGAAGACAGCAAGCGGTACTACCGCTTGGGGACCGGTACTACCGCTTGATGTGCTTCAGCGGTACTACAGCTGAGGATTGTGGTACTACCGCTAGGATAGGACAGGGCAGGCAAGGAGAGGAAAGAGAGCTCCAATGACGCGGAAAGGAACAACGGGTGTGATACGGATGTGTACGTGTTGATTCCACCCTAGCCTTACCAAAGCGGATCCCCTCTTGATAGTACGGTGACTCCTATGAAACTAGTCCACAACAGAGAAACGAAGGAGCTACACCGTCTTGAATAAAAACACCGAGGGGAGGGAATCGTCTCGTGCCAAAGGATGAATCTCTGAAAATCTCAACGCACACGATTAGTCCGCAAAAGCATTGTCATCAATCACCAAAACACCTTGGGGATAAATATGCCCTTACAACGATGTTCCTTGGATCCTTCCCAAATTTTGGGTGTTCGAAGGTCAACGCTTGCCACTGGCTCCCATCCTTAGGGTGACTCAGCATCTTGTCTTTTTTATTTATCTCCGGATCATTTGCGTCATCTTCTCACTTCTTCTCCTCCCTATCCGCGTGCCAACGCAGGAGCTTTGCTACCTTAGGGTCCGCGAAATACCGCTGCAGGCGAGGAGTGATCGGAAAGTACCACACCACTATTCGAGGAGCTTTCTTCCTCTTCTTGTATCGAGTGACGCCGCACACCGGACATATGGTAGACACCGCGTGCTCGTCTCGATAAATGATGCAATTGTTCATGCACACATGGTATTTCACGTGTGGTAAATGCAGAGGACACACGATTTTCTTTGCCTCCTCGAAACTGGTCAGGCACTTGTTCCCCTTGGGAAGACGTTCGTGCCAGAATGACATGTTCTCGTCGAAGCATGCGTCGGTCATTTTGTGTTTTACCTTCATCTCCAGAGCCATGAGCGTTACTTTTAGGCGGGTATCCTCGGGCCTGCATCCTTCATACAATGGAGTAACCGCGTCTATCTCCAGTTGATCCAGCTTGGCTTTCTCTCGGGCGGCAGCTCTTGCGTTACCCGTCTGCTTGAGAAGCAGCTCTTCAATATGAGGGTCCTACACCCAGCCCATCGATGGTCCATCGTCGTCTGCTCCGGCATCTTCATCTTCATGATCATGCCCTTTGTCTGCTCCAGCATCTTCCTCATCATCATGTCCTGCATCTTCTACATGATGACTGTGTACAGCATCACCATCGTGATCATGTCCTAGAGATTCTTCGTCTTCTCGCCCGCCCGAGATGCGGTGGTTGTCTTGCTGCCCTTCCTCATTTCTTGCCTGGCCCCCATGGATGACTTCATAGTCATCTTCATCACCTTGCCACCGATAGCCATCCATGAAACCACGCAAGAGCAGGTGGTCCCGCACCTGCCCGGAATCTGGGTCCGCAGTAAGGCTCTTCAGCTTGCATCTTCGACATGAACATATTATCTCCGTCTCGTTCTTTTGAAGCGTCTCGGCCTTCGCGGAGCTCAAAAACCTATTCATGATGCTTTTGGTCATCGTGCGGACCATGGTCGCCTACAGAGTAGAGCAAAAAGATATTTTAAGAACCAAGAAAAAATTTGGCATGACTTTCCCTAAAAATAGGACCAAAAAGAATGCATAGTGCCAAAATTCTCGCCAAAACGAAAATGAATCAACATTCCGGCAAAATATCGGCAACTATCGCATTTCAAATACCGGTACCTGCAAACACAAACATATATGCAACACCACAAACATATACAACACCACAAACATACATAGATCTAGCTAGGCCATAAAAAGTGCATGTGCACGTTGTTGGAGGGAGAAAAAAAAGTAGATCTACAACATAAAGATAGCTTCCCCCTTACTTACCTATCAAAAAAAGGTAATTTAACCACTTAATTTGGATGAATCTATGGTGCAAATGAGGTGAGGAGGAGGAGGCAGCCGAGACAAGCTTGGAGGAGGAGGTGGAGAGAATGAAGTGAGGAAAGTGAGTGGGTAGGTGTGGCTGTCCAAAATATCTAGCTGGTCCCAGGTTACTAATGGCGCACCACACACAAATGCACCATTAGTAACCCTGGTTACTAATGGCGCACCAGCTGGTGGTGCGCCATTAGTAGTTTTGCAAAAAGAAATATAGTAGTGGCGCACTGTGTCGCTGGTGCGCCATTACTAGTTTAAACTAGTAATGGCGCATTGTGCCCTGGTGCGCCATTAGTAGTTTTGCAAAAAAATAAAAAAAATATAGTAGTGGCGCACTGTGTGGCTGGTGCGCCATTACAAGTTAAAACTAGTAATGGCGCACTGTGCCCTGGTGCGCCATTAGTATTTTTGGAAAAATAAAAAAAATTGTTACTGGTGGCGCACCATGTGTCTGGTGCGCCATTAGTGTCTTTCACACTAATGGCGCACCTGCACATGGTGCGCCACTGCTATATAGTAGTGGCGCACCACATATCTGGTGCACCATTAGTGGCCATATCATCTATAGCCCTTTTCCTAGTAGTGTACCTTTATGTTTTTTATTGTTCGCAGTACAAAAACTCATATCTATTATCCACACTACACTTTTATCACCATCTCTTTGCCGAACTAGTGCATCCATACAATTTGCCATTGTATTGGGTGTGTTGGGGACACAAGAGATTTCTTGTATTTGATTGCAGGGTTGTTCGAGAGAGACTATCTTCATCCTACACCTCCCACGGATTGATAAACCTTTGGTCATCCACTTGAGGGAAAATTGCTACTGTCCTACAAAACTCCGCGCTTGGAGGCCCAACATGTGTCTACAAGAATAAAGTTGCATAGTAGACATCAAGCTCTTTTCTGGCGCCGTTGTCGGGGAGGTGAGTGCTTGAAGGTATATCTTTAAATCTTGCAATCGAATCTTTTATTCTATTGTTTTATCACTAGTTTGGTTTATAAAAGAAAACTACATAAAAAATGGAATTGGGGTTGCATCATATTATTGATCATCTTTATAATATCTTTCTTGAAAATGATGGTTCAGAAAATTGTGCTCAATTGATAGAAGAAGAATTTAACAAAATGATTGGCATGAATGATGAGCATGTTGGCAATGTTGTTAGTATGAATTCTTTGAATATCCATGATGCTAATGATATGAAAAACCATAAGCTTGGGGATGCTATGTTTGATGAAGATGATATTTTTAGTCCCCCAAGTTTTGATGAGCAAGTTTATTATGATGAAAGCATGCCTCCTATCTTTGATGATTATGGTGATGACATGTATGCTATATTGAATAATGATAAGCATGAAACTTGTCATCATTATTTTAATTTTCAATCTCATGATAGTTATTTTGTTGAGTTTGCTCCCACCACTATTCATGAGAATAAATTTGCTTATGTGGAGAGTAAAAAAATTGCTATGCTTATGTGTCATGAAAAGAATGCTTTATGTGATGGTTATATTGTTGAATTTCTTCATGATGCTACTGAAAATTATTATGAGAGAGGAACATATGCTTTTACATATCTCAATAATATCAAGTTTCCTCTCCATGTGTTGAAAATCTTGAAGTTTTGCTCGTTTTTCCTTCCTATGCTAGTTGATTATTGTTCCCATAAGTTGTTTGATCACAAAATCCCTATGCATAGGAAGTGTGCTAGACTTAAATGTGCTAGTCATATGCTTCATGATGCTCCCGTTATGTTTCAATTCTTTACTTTTATGTGAGCATCATTGAAATCATCATGCCTAGCGAAAAGGCATTAAAGAAAAGCGCTTGTTGGGAGTCAACCCAACACTTTTATATATTGTTTTTGTGTGTTCACATGATTATGCTACTGCAGTAATCATGTTTTATTGTTTGTGTTTCAATGAAGTGCCAAGTAAAGCCTTTGGGATCATGTTGGGTGATAGTTGATTTGATCTTCCTGAAAAACAGAAACTTTTGTGCTCACGAAAATAGCTTAATTTTTAACAAAAGAGTGCTTTTGAGTTGATTCTTTTTGCAGAAGACTAATATACAAATTTCTCACGTGGTCCAATTTTTTTCATAATTTTTGGAGTAGCAGAAGTATGGTAAGAGTACAGATTACTACAGACCGTTCTATTTTCTATGCATAGTTTGCTTGTTTCCTTGTTTCTATGGCTTATATTTCTCAATATAAATCGTAGAAATGATATGCTACTATAGGCATCGTGTGTAAACAATTATGAATCTTGTCTTTGACAGTACCAAATTGAAATGGTTTGCTCTTTATCATACTAACCTATCACACAAAGTTCCGTTAAGTTTTGTGTTGAAGTTTTCAAGTTTTGGGTGAGATGTCGCTATGAGGAGAATAAGGAGTGATAAAACCCTCAGCTTGGGGATGCCGAAGGCATGCCAAGTTAATATCCAAGGAAGATCCAAGCAACTAAGCTTGGGGATGCCCCAGAAGGCATCCCCTCTTTCGTCTCCAACATTATCGGTAACCTCACTTAGAGCTATGTTTTCATTCGTCACATGATATGCGTTTTGCTTGGAGCGTCAATTTATTTTGTTAGGATTTGCTTACTTTTATTTATAATAATGTTTTGCATCATTTATTTCAATAAAAGTGGCAATGATAGCTGATAACCCACAAGTGTAGGGGATCGCAACAGTTTTCGATAAGTAAGAGTGTCGAACCCAACGAGGAGCTAAAGGTAGAATAAATATTCCCTCAAGTTCTATCGACCACCGATACAACTCTACGCACGCTTGACGTTTGCTTTACCTAGAACAATTATGAAACTAGAAGTACTTTGTAGGTGTGATAGGATAGGTTTGCAAGATAATAAAGAGCACATAAATAAAATCTAGGGACTTTTTAGATAAAGATGCAATAAAGTAAGTATTAGTAGAGAGCTTTTTGTTACGAGAAAGTTATTTCTCCAAGGTAATCAATAACTAGACCGGTAATCACTGTTGCAATTCTATTTGAGGGAGAGGCATAAGCTAACATACTTTCTCTACTTGGATCATATGCACTTATGATTGGAACTCTAGCAAGCATCCGCAACTACTAAAGATTCATTAAGGTAAAACCCAACCATAGCGTTAAAGTATCAAGTCCCCTTTATCCCATATGCAAACAACCTACTTACTCGGGTCTGTGCTTCTATTCACTCACGCCACCCACCATAAGCAAATCATAAACATATTGCAAACCCTACAGCAGGGATCCCTCACGCTTGTGCGACACGGAGAGCACCATAGGACAACACCAATAATAAAACATGCAACTCAAACCAATCACAATCATCAATTAACCCATAGGACAAAACGGATCTACTCAAACATCATAAGATAGCCATACATCATTGGGAAATAATATATAGCATTGAGCACCATGTTTAATTAGAGATTACAACGGGTAAGAGAGAGGTTACACCGCTGCATAGAGGGAGGAAGAGTTGGTGATGAAGGCGGTGAAGTTGTTGGTGAAGATCGCGGTGATGATGATGGCCCCCGGCAGCGCTCCGGCGCCACCGGAAGCAAGGGGGAGAGAGCCCCACTTCTTCTTATTCTTCCTTGACCTCGTCCCTAGATGGGAGAAGGGTTTCCCCTCTGGTCTTTGGCTCCCATGGCTTGGGAGGGGCGAGAGACCCTCCGAGATTGGATCTATCTCTCTGTTTCTGCATTCTGGAATTCTGCCCTGGCACCGTTTCCTTTATATCTGGAGATCTGTAACTCCGATTGGATTGAAACCTTCGCCCAGATCGTTTTCCAAAAAATAGCTTTCTTGAGGCCAAAGAAGGGCATCAACTACCTTACGGGTGGGCCACAAGGGTGGGGGGTGCCCACTTTATGTGGGCGTGGGCCCCTATCTCGTGGCCACCTCAGGCATCGTCTCGCATTGATTCTTCCTCCCAAAAATCACAAATATTCCAAAATAATTCTCCGTCCGTTTTATCCCTTTTGGACTCCATTTGATATGGAGTTTGTGCGAAACATAAAACATGCAACAAACATGAACTGGCATAGGGCACTGGATCAATATGTTAGTCCCAAAAAATAGTATAAAAAGTTGCCAAAAGAATATGAAAGTTGTAGAATATTGGCATGGAACAATCAAAAATTATAGATACGACGGAGACGTATCAGCATCCCCAAGCTTAATTCCTTCTTGTCCTCAAGTAGGTAAATGATAAAAAAGATAATTTTTGATGTGGAATGCTACCTAGCATAATCTTGATCATAAGTCTAATCATGGTATGAATATTAAGACACGAGTGATTCAAAGCAATAGTCTATCATTTGAGATAAAAACAATAATACTTATGACATCCCAAAAAACAATCATGTCTTTCAAAATATCAATGCTTCAGAAAGTTATCCCTACAAAATCATATAGTCTGGTATGCTCCCTTTTCTTAACAGAAGGTACCCCTCATGCCTATCCCGGTGTCAGCCAAGCAATTGTTTCATACTTTAGTAGTCTCAAACTATTTCAACCTTCACACAATACATGAGTGTGAGCCATGGATATAGCACTATGGGTGGAATAGAATATGATGATGGAGGTTATGTGGAGAAGACAAAAAGGGAGAAAGTGTTACATCAACGCGGCTAATCAACGGGCTATGGAGATGCCCATCAATTGATGTCAATGCGAGGAGTAGGGATTTCCATGCAACGGATGCACTAGAGCTATAAGTGTATGAAAGCTCAAACTGAAACTAAGTGGGTGTGCATCCAACTTGCTTGCTCACGAAGACCTAGGGCATTTGAGGAAGCCCATCATTGGAATATACAAGCCAATTTCTATAATGAAAAATTCCCACTAGTATATGAAAGTGACAACATAAGAGACTCTCTATATGAAGAATATGGAGCTACTTTGAAGCACAAGTGTGGAAAAAGCATAGTAACATTGCCCCTTTTTTCTTTTTTTTCTTTTTCTTCTTTTTCTTTTTCTTTTTGGGTGGGCTTCTTGGCCTCCTTTTTTATTTAGGCTTCTTTGGCCTTTCCTTTTTTTTCATGGGGCAATGCTCTATAAAGATGATCATCACACTTTTATTTACTTACAACTCAATATTACAACTCGATACTAGAACAAAGATATGACTCTATATGAATGCTTCCGGCGGTGTACCGTGATGTGCAATGATCTAGCGTATCAATGACATCAAAAAAATATAATGCTAGCTATCTTACAATCATGCAAGGCAATATGACAATGAATGCTCAAGTCATGTATATGATGATGATGGAAGTTGCATGGCAATATATCTCGGAATGGCTATGGAAATGCCATGATAGGTAGGTATGGTGGCTGTTTTGAGGAAGATATAAGGAGGCTTACGTGTGATAGAGCGTATCGTATCACAGGGGTTGGATGCACGGGCGAAGTTTGCACCAACTCTCAAGGTGAGAAAGGGCAATGCACGGTACCGAAGAGGCTAGCAATGATGTAAGGGTAAAAGTGCGTATAATCCATGGACTCAACATTAGTCATAAAGAACTCACATACTTATTGAAAAAATTTATTAGACCTTGAAACAAAGTACTACATGCATGCTCCTAGGGGGGAGGTTGGTAGGAGTTAACCATCGCGTGCCCCTGACCTTCACGCAAAGATAAACAATCAAAATACAATGCGCGCCAATTTGGTTACATAGTTAATAGACCATACATGCATGCTTCGGGAATCACAAACCTTAACACCAACATCCTTACTGAACACAACCATCTACTAGTACCTCCCACATATTATCATCACTATATCGCAAAACTATTGCAAGGAATCGATAACTAGACCGGTAATCACTGTTGCAATTCTATTTGAGGGAGAGGCATAAGCTAACATACTTTCTCTACTTGGATCATATGCACTTATGATTGGAACTCTAGCAAGCATCCGCAACTACTAAAGATTCATTAAGGTAAAACCCAACCATAGCATTAAAGTATCAAGTCCCCTTTATCCCATATGCAAACAACCTACTTACTCGTGTCTGTGCTTCTGTTCACTCACGCCACCCACCATAAGCAAATCATAAACATATTGCAAACTCTACAGCAGGGATCCCTCACGCTTGCGCGACACGGAGAGAACGATAGGACAACACCAATAATAAAACATGCAACTCAAACCAGTCACGATCATCAATTAACCCATAGGACAAAACGATCTACTCAAACATCATAAGATAGCCATACATCATTGGGGAATAATATATAGAGTTGAGCACCATGTTTAAGTAGAGATTACAGCGGGTAAGAGAGATGTTACACCGCTGCATAGAGGGAGGAAGAGTTGGTGATGAAGGCGGTGAAGTTGTTGGTGAAGATCACGGTGATGATGATGGCCCCCGGCAGCGCTCCGGTGCCACCGGAAGCAAGGGGGAGAGAGCCCCCCTTCTTCTTCTTCTTCCTTGACCTCCTCCCTAGATGGGAGAAGGGTTTCCCCTCTGGTGCTTGGGTCCCATGGCTTGGGAGGGGCGAGAGCCCCTCCGAGATTGGATCTATCTCTCTGTTTCTGCGTTCTGGTGCCCTGGCACCGTTTCCTTTATATCTGCAGATCCGTAACTCCGATTGGATTGAAACCTTCGCGCAGATCGTTTTCCAAAAATTAGCTTTCTTGTGGCCAAAGAAGGGCATCAACCGCCTTATGGGTGGCCCATGAGGGTGGGGGGCGCGCCCACTTTAAGTGGTTGCGGGCCCCTATCTCGCGGCCACCTCGGGCATCGTCTCGTGTTGATTCTTCCTCCCAAAAATCACAAATATTCCAAAATAATTCTCCGTCAGTTTTTATCCCGTTTGGACTCCGTTTGATATGGGGTTTCTGCGAAACATAAAACAAGCAACAGACAGGAACTAGCACAGGGCACTGGATCAATATGTTAGTCCCAAAAAATAGTATAAAAAGTTGCCAAAAGAATTTGAATGTTGTAGAATATTGGCATGGAACAATAAAAAATTATAGATACGACGGAGACGTATCAATAGCCTTTGCCATGCTTATTTTGCAAGTATACATGCTGCTGTTTCAAAACAGAAAGTTTATCGCTGTTGCAAAAATTCCCTAGAAAATTCAGAATGTGATAAATTGATGAAACTTTTTGCAAAATAAGCTCTGATAAATTTAAAACAAAACAAAAGCTAGCCAACTCACCTCCAGAACGCTCCCCCGATTGCAAGCTTTGTTGGCCGTCCGATCTCTTTTCTGGCGCGTGTGAGCCGTTGGATCTTCACAACGGTTAAAAGTAATTTTCACCTCGTGGTCGTTTTCGTTGTCCAATGACGGGTGGGCTCGCGTGGCGCGCTGGTTGGCTGGGTTGCGTGCTTTCGAGTGCAGGGCGTTTTTGCCCAATCCTCACCGCACGCTCCGCACCCAGTCCCACGTCTCCCCCAGGCCCCAGCCCCCACCGGACAAACCCTAGCCTCACATCCCGCACTCCTCCCTCCTCCTCCTTCCTCGTTAGCCGCCGCAGCCATTCTGCCTCCCTCCTCTCTATCCTACAACCATGCCACCGGGAGGAAGCTGCCGTCCATGGCGCCATACCGCTACCGGGGTGCTGCGCACGCTTCGTTCCCCACAGCCCCTCCCTCATCCTCGGTCGTCACCGCCGCTGCCTTCTACTGCCCTCCACCACCGTTGCTGCTTCTGGGTCAAATCTGGCATTGGTGGGTCGGAGCTCGAGCTAGAGGCCTAGATGGGGAAGGTCAAAAAAGGAGACCGGATGGAGGTGCTCGAGGCTGAGGAAGCTGGAGATGGTGAGATCCCTCTCCCATATCTATTCTCTTAGTTTTTCCTCTTCAAACCTGCATTGATGGTCTCTCTCCCTCAGCACAACTAGCTTCACTGGCCATCCGGTGGTTGGAGCACGGGGCAACGCTCCAGTCGCGATGGGGTGGAGCTGCGCAGGAGGGGGAGGCTGGCGACAGGGAACCAGGCCACGGAGGAGGCAAGGTGAAAGTGCAACTATCCCTAGGTGGTTTTGGTAATTCATAAGAACATATAGCTCATTGAGCTAATGCCATTCCAAGACTATTATTTCAGGAAAGCTCAATGAATGGCATTGCATGGATGATGAAAGTGGATCCCTCAAAACACTAAGGACAAAGGATTGGCTCAAGCTCGAAGGCTCAAGACTCTTCATTTTACATTTTAGTGATCCAAGATCACATTGAGTCTATAGGAAAAGCCAATACTATCAAGGAGGGATGAGGTGTTGCTTAATGAGCCTCTTGCTTCATGTGCTTTGTGATATGCTCCAAAACCCTCAACTACTTTCCCACATCCACAAATGACCTAAACCCAAAGCCAAGATCGGTCACACCGATTCTTCCTATCCGGCGCCACCGATTCCAAAAGTCACAGCCACTGCCACATACCCTAAGCAAATCGGTCTTACCGATAGGGATCTCGGTCTCACCGAGATTGGATTGTAATCTCTCTGTTTCCCTTCGTAACGTTTCGGTCTAACCGAAGTGAGCGATCGGTCCCACCGAGATTGCAATGTGAACTCTCTGTTTCCTTTTTGTAACATTTCAGTCTCACCGAAAAGAGCAAATCGGTCCCACCGAGTTTACCTGACCAACTCTCTGGAAAGCTTATTACCAAAATCGGTTTCACCGAGTTTGTTTAATCGGTCTTACCGAGATTACGTTATGCCCTAACCCTAACCGAATCGGTCTCACTGAGATGCATGTCGGTCCCACCGAAAGCACTAACGGTCACTAGGTTTACTGAATCGGTCCGACCGAGTTTGTTGATTCGGTCCCACCGAGTTTGGTAAATTATGTGTAACGGTTAGATTTTGTGTGGAGGCTATATATACCCCTCCACCTCCTCTTCATTCATGGAGAGAGCCATCAGAATGAACCTACACTTCCAACTTACCATTTCTGAGAGAGAACCACCTACTCATGTGTTGAGGCCAAGATATTCCATTCCTACCATATGAATCTTGATCTCTAGCCTTCCCAAGTTGCTTTCCACTCAAACCCTCTTTCCATCAAATCCAAATCCTATGAGAGAGAGTTGAGTGTTGGGGAGACTATCATTTGAAGCACAAGAGCAAGGAGTTCATCATCAACGCACCATTTGTTACTTCTTGGAGAGTGGTGTCTCCTAGATTGGCTAGGTGTCAGTTGGGATCCTCCGACAAGATTGTGGAGTTGAACCAAGGAGTTTGTAAGGGCAAGGAGATCGCCTACTTCGTGAGGATCTACCGCTAGTGAGGCAAGTCCTTCGTGGGCGACGACCATGGTGGGATAGACAAGGTTGCTTCTTCGTGGACCCTTCGTGGGTGGAGCCTTCCGTTGGTTGAAGTCTCCATCAACGTGGATGTACGATAGCACCACCTATCGGAACCACGCCAAAAACATCCATGTCTCCAATTGCATTTGAATCCTCAAAACCCTTCCCTTTACTTTCTTGCAAGTTGCATGCTTTAATTTCCGCTGCCTATATACTCTTTGCATGCTTGCTTGAATAGTGTGATGATTGCTTGACTTGTCCTAAAGTAGCTAAAATCTGCCAAACTCTAAAATTGGGAAAAGGTTAAGTTTTTATTGGTCAAGTAGTCTAATCACCCCCCCTCTAGACATACTTCAAGGTCCTACAAGTGGTATCAGAGCTTTGGTCTCCATTTGCTTTGATTTCCATAGCTTTTGGTGGTCATAGCCTTGGTTTCACAACCTAGGAGAGTATGGCGTCTAGCGAGGGAAATTATCACCGTAGAGGTCCTTACTTTGATGGTACTAATTTTGCTAGTTGGAAGCATAAGATGAAAATGCATATTCTCGGACATAACCCCGCCGTTTGGGCAATTATTTGTATTGGCTTGCAAGGTGAATTATTTGATGGGAGAGAACAAAACCGTGAAGCTAATGCGGAAGAATTGAAGATGCTGTAATACAACGCTCAAGCTTGTGATATCATCTTCAACGGATTGTGCCCCGAAGAATTCAACAAAATCAGCCGTCTTGAGAATGCCTTTGATCGATATGCATGAAGGTACCGAGTCCGTCAAGGAATCGAAGTTGGATGTGCTCCAAAGTCAGCTTGACAAGTTCAAAATGAAGGATGGTGAAGGTGTCGCTGAAATGTACTCTAGGCTTGCACTTATCACAAATGAGATTGCCGGCTTAGTTAGTGAAGATATGACCGACAAATTCATCATCAAGAAGATCCTAAGAGCATTGGATGGAAAGTATGATACCGTGTGCACATTGATCCAAATGATGCCAAACTACAAAGATCTCAAGCCAACGGAAGTCATTGGAAGAATTGTTGCTCATGAGATGTCACTCAAGGATAAGGAGGAACTTCACAACAAGTCAAGTGGTGCTTACAAAGCCTCAAGTGAATCCCCCACATCATCAAGTGAGAAACAAACCTTCAATGAAGAATTGAGCTTAATGGTGAAGAACTTCAACAAATTCTACAAGAGTAGAACCAAAGAGAGAAGCTCCAAGTCAAGGTCCTATCATGACAAAAGAACTTCTAGTCGAGAGCGCAATTGCTACAATTGTGGGAGGCCTGGACACTACTCCAATGAGTGTACGGCACCCTACAAAAGAAGAGAAGATTCTCCAAAAAGAAGAAGCAAAAGAGAAGAATCACCACCAAGAGAGAGGAGGAGTAGAGATGATCGTTATGAACGAAGACCCTCACGGAGAAGCAAGGATTCGGAAAGGAAGGGCAAGTCATCAAGAAGCTACACAAAACGAAGACATCAAGCTCATGTTGGTGAATGGGTATCCGGCTCCGACTCCGACAATCACTCCGAGAGAAGCTATCACTGCGACTCCGAATATACTCAAGATGAAGGTGTTGCCGGTCTAGCACTTGTGTCAACCAACTCCTATGACATATTTGATTCACCAAATGAAGGTGTTGGAAGATGCTTCATGGCCAAAGGTCCAAAGTAACACATCCTGAGTATGTTTATTTCAATAGTGATGAAGATGACTTGCTTGTGGATGATGATTTACTTGTTGACAACTCTAGTGATGGATACTATGATGAAACGTCAATTAATCATGATAATCAAACAAATGAAAATGATAAGGAGAAAATTGAGCTTCTAACTAAAGAACTAAACACTCTTAAGTTGGCTCATGAAACTATCTTCGAAGATCATCAAGAACTTTTAAGGGCTCATGAGAAGTTGTGCTTTGAGAAGCTCAATCTTGAGCAAGAGCATGAGTTCTTAAAGGCAATAAATGATGATCTCCGCAAGAAAAGTTCTTCTTACATTGCTAAGCGTTTACTCTTATCTACTCACATGCCTCAAGTCAAGTCTAGTAATAAGTATAAGAAAGATACTTCCTCTAGTAGTAACAATAACAATGTCAAATCCAATATTGTTTCCTCTAGTAGTTCTCTTGATTCCACTAATGATTCTCTTAGCCAAGTTACACTTGAGCAAGAAAATAGTTTATTGAAGGGAATTATAGAGAAAGGTGTTTACAAGAGCCTTGCCGGGAGTAAGCAATTTGAGGACATTGTACGCAAGCAAGGAAGGCACCGGAAGAATCAAGGTGTTGGTTTTGAACGAAAGTTCAATGCAAATGAAGTTGAGTGGGAAGAAGATCAATAACCCAAGAAGAAGTTTGTTCCTCAACAAGAGAAGTATGATCCTACTTCCTTCGAGGGAACACAAGCTCAAGATGATCTTCCTCCACAAGACCACAAGAACAAAGGCAAGGACAAGCTTCAAGAAGAGATTGATGCATTTGAAGAAGCACCTAAGGTCTCGGTCAAGTGGATTCCCAAGACTACGTCAAGTTCTACTTCATCAAGTACAACTACAACTCCAAGGATTCCCATCAAGATGATGTGGATCCCGAAGAAGAAGAACTAGAGAGTTCTTGAGGGTGACTCCGCCAACATTCTTCACTCATATCATTATGGCAAGAACAAGTGCAATCAACTTCCACATCTTGCACAAGTTCAAGGAGTCACAAACCCTCATGTTGGTAAGGCAAGGGACAAGGTAACCTAATGTTTTCATGGACATCATCTTATGGGTGTATCACTCTATGTCTATGGATATTCTTGTTTGTTCCTTGTGGGACTAACCCATGTAGGTAAGTTGAAAGTGCAACTCACTCCAAAGGATTGCTCCAAATGATCTACATCAACATTGAGCATCCACATCTTCAACACCTACATGAAGTCATCATCGACAAAACCCAAGGTTAGTTCATCCCTCTAAGGGGAGATCTCACATCTAGGGGGAGCTTAACTCTAAGAATTGAGTCAAAGCAACTCTAATGGTGTGAACACATCAATGCATTATGTAAAAGTGGTAAACCCAGTTGAGCTTAAACGATGAGTATGACCTATGATCAAATGTTCTCATTTGACCCCTAAGTCAATATACTCATATATAGATTACCTAGTCATCGCCAATTGTTTGATAGATGCTAGAATTGGTTGTGCATGCTTTGCCACATATTTCATTTGCCATCTTATTGTGTGAGCATGTTGGTGCATATTTTACTCATTCAAGGACATCCACTTGTTGCTTTGAGTGTTTGGTTTCTTTTCTTTTTGCCAAGTGGATGGACAAGAATGCCTAAGAACCTTCTTTATCTATCTATGCTTTTCTCGTCTCAAACTCTATTCATGCTACATCACAAAATTTGATCAAGTCAGATTCGAACCACTCTGTGTGAGGAGCACTCGGAGTCCCCGATTCATCATAGACTTAAACTTCCAAAACTTATTTGTGATTCTCGGTCTGACCGATTCCATCATTTTGGTCCTAATGAGATCATTAAGTTGATCTGATTTTCAATCTCGGTGCAACCGATTTGAACTTTTCGGTCACACCGAGTTGCTGTAACTGAACACAGTTATGCATCTCGGTGCCACCGAGTTGTTCCACTCGGTCACACCGACAGGGTCGGGCTATATATAGTCACGGGCAAAATTTTGGAAATTTCTCCGAAACCCTTCGCCCGCGCAATAGCTCGCTCTGCCGTCGGAGGTCTCCGGATCGTCTCCTCGTCGCCAGCTGCCTCCTGTCACTGGACTCCGCCGCCGTCAACGGATTTCACCCCCGCCGTTGTCGCTGTAACGAGTCCACCGCCAAGCTAGGGTATGGACAAGATCTTTGTGCTATCCACGTCTGATTCCTAGCACATTGTATTATTATAGAATCTTGCCACGATTGAGATATTCCTGTCCAGCCATAGTAGTCCGTAGATTAGATGAGATTCAAATTTTCCGGGTTAGGTTTCCGCCGAAACCATCTCGGACCCACCGGGTTGAAAAACTCGGTCTCACCGATTCGGCTTATGCCATTGCACTAGTGACTCTCGGTCTGACCGAGAATTACTAATCGGTGCGACCGATTTGAGGATTTTGTGAAACCCTAGCAGTTTCGATGCCACCGAACTAAGACTCGGTCCAACCGAGTTCATCAGTTTAGGTTCCAAAAACTGCTTCGGTATCACCGAGTTTGAAAATCGGTTGATCCGAAATGCTTTCTATGGAAAACTAAAACTGAACTTTTGAGTCATTCTTTTGAAAAAATCTCTGCATTTTGTGATGCTCATCCACTCTATCTCATCTATAACTCTTCACAGGGTCAGCAGTCAGTCTTGTGCAGCATGTCAGTTCAGAGTGACAGCCAGAACAGGTCAGAAGGACAGATGGACTTGAGTGAGGGCACTAGTCCCTCAAGCACTTCAGATGATGGAAGCAGAAGCATTCCTAGCAATTTGCCTAAGGATGCTACTAGGCAAAGGAGAAAGAGAACTTCAGACTCAAAGGATGAAGACTATAGAGCAGAAGAGGATGAGGCTACTTCCAAGAAAGTAGTGCTCAAGAAGGAATATGGCTCTACATATAGCACAAAGCAAGGTCTGAAGAGGAAAGTGCCTGCCAAGAGTACACCAATGCCAAAGGTCAGAAAGTCCACTCAAGTGCCAGCTCAGACAGAACCCAAAGAGGCACCTGAGAAGAAAGTCACTTCTTCCCAAGCTCAGAAAGTCCCCACTGGAGAGACAATGCAATTTGCAATTGAATCAGAGGATGAAGGTGCTCAGGACAAGAAAAAGAAGAGAGCAAGAACCACAACTGCCAAGGTCCTTGGAAAGCCTTCTATGAGAAGAGATTCTGAAGAAGAGGAAGAGGTTGCTGCACCAGCACCTAAGGCACCCAAGCTTATGGGAGATGCAATCAGATCAGGGGCTGCAACATCTAAGCCCAAGGAAGCACCCAGAGCTGCCTCCAAGTCCAAGTCTGCACCAAAGAGGAATACCAGGAATATTCCAGCTGCTGAGAAAAACAAGGCCCAGTGCCAAATGTTGCTGAAGAAGAAGATGAAGAAGGTCAAGTCCTAAGGAAGCTCAAGCCCAAGATACCAGACCACAATGATGCCCATCCTGTGGCTGAGGACATGAGAATCAGGAAGGATTTAGGGCTGAGATTGTGGAGGATGGAAGATCCATATGCCACAAGGAGAAGAACTACTGTTGACTACATGTTCCATACAAAGGAACAACAGGACTTCTATGAGACAATCTTATTTGACAAGAAGCCCATAGTTTGTGACATGAGGTGGGTCGACTGGGCCTACATGAAGGATAATGAAGAGCACTATCTTGGAGTGCAAGACAGATTTGTTGCTTGTGGAGTTGCTGATTTTGTTGGACAAAAGCTCACAAACTAGAATGATGAGCTTATCATGCAGTTCTACTCCACAGTACATTTTTATCCAGATGGAAGAATTGTTTGGATGTCTGAAGGTACAAGGTACCAGTCCACTATTGAAGAATGGGCAAGACTGATAAATGCCCCAAAGGAGAATGAGGATGACCTGGACATTTATGCAAAGAAGAAGTTGGGTCACAACTCCATGGCTCACATGTACAAGGAAATTCTAGACAAGGCAGTAGAGACTCACAAGTTTGGATCAGTCCACTTTCTGCTGTCAGGGCTGCCCACAATCAATTGGATTCTGAGGCATACTTTGTTGCCCAAGTCTGGTGACCATAACATGATCAGAGGGCATGCCATCAACATGTTGCATCTGTTTGATGTGCCACAGAAATTCAAAGTCATGAGCCTCATAGTTGAAACCGTTAAGAGGACTGCAGCAGATCAGAAGAGGAGCTGTGGATATGCCCCTCAGATTCAGGAATTGATCAACTCAAAGATGGGCACAGGGAAATATCAGTTGGATAAGGAACATTTTCCACTTTATCCAGACTTTGAGGATAATGAGGTTGTCATGAATGAGGATGATCCTACATCAGTTCAAGCTTGGGATAAGAAGGAGAAGGCAAAGAAGGAGAAGGCTGCCAAGATGGGCACAGGGAAATATCAGTTGGATAAGGAACATTTTCCACTTTATCTAGACTTTGAGGATAATGAGGTTGTCATGAATGAGGATGATCCTACATCAGTTCAAGCTCGGGATAAGAAGGAGAAGGCAAAGAAGGAGAAGGCTGCCAAGATGCCAACTCAAGAGGAGACATCTGAATATTTCCTGAAGACCAAACAGGAGCAGCTTGGTTACTTGATAGCATCAACACTGAGGATTGAGAAGGGACTGGCCACCCTCACTCAGAATCAGGAAAGCCTTGAGAGAATCATGGAACTCAAATTTCATGACCTTGATGTCAAAGTAACTGAGATTCAGTCAGTTGTAGAGCAACTGCAGGAGGACATGCAGGAGAAGCAGGGCAAGACTACAACAAATGTGTTTGCCAGAGTACCCAAAGCCCAGAGGTCAGCTGCTGTGCCAGTGCCAGACACTAGAGCAACAACTTCAGCACCAGCTACTGCCCCTTCAGTTCCAGTGCAACCAGCTCCAGTATCCACTCCAGCACCCTCTACTTCAACTGAAGCCTTCGTCCAAGGAGTTATCAGGACACCACCACCAGAAGATCAAGCCTGAGAGTCGATCTAGCACTATGCATTTTTTATGAACTTTTTGGTAACTTGTTGCCAAAGGGGGAGAAAAATGTATAGATCATAGGCTTCGAGAGAGAGAGTGTGTGTTGCTTTTGTTCTCTCTTGCTCTATTTGGTGGTTTTTAAACTTGTTTGCTTTTGGTCCGTCGAGATACTGTGCTTGTGAGACATTGATGATCATTTGTTTGATCATAAGCTACACTTATGCATGTTTGATGATATTATCCTATCTATCTTATGTGATCATTCACTATGCTTGGTGATGAGTGCATGTATTCAATGTTTATTATTTTGAGCGCTCCACCAAGATGTATGTGACATGGAAGAGTAACCCATGAGCCTAATTCATTGTGCATTTGCAGTCCAAAGCAAATCTTAAACTATGCACAAATTTAGGGGGAGCGACGATGTTTTTCATTCTTCAATCATTTGTCGAATCTTTGATCTATATGTTGTCATCAATTACCAAAAAGGGGGAGATTGAAAGTGCAACTATCCCTAGGTGGTTTTGGTAATTCATAACAACATATAGCTCATTGAGCTAATGCTATTCCAAGACTATTATTTCAGGAAAGCTCAATGAATGGCATGGCATGGATGATGAAAGTGGATCCCTCAAAATACTAAGGACAAAGGATTGGCTCAAGCTCAAAGGCTCAAGACTCTTCATTTTACATTTTAGTGATCCAAGATCATATTGAGTCTATAGGTAAAGCCAATACTATCAAGGAGGGATGAGGTGTTGCTTAATGAGCCTCTTGCTTCATGTGCTTTGTGATATGCTCCAAAACCCTCAACTACTTTCCCACATCCACAAATGACCTAACCCAAAACCAAGATCGGTCACACCCGATTCTTCCTATCCGGCGCCACCGATTCCAAAAGTCATAGCCACTACCACAAACCCTAAGCAAATCGGTCTTACCGATAGGGATCTCGGTCTCACCGAGATGGGATTGTAATCTCTATGTTTCCCTTCGTATCGTTTCGGTCTAACCGAAGTGAGCGATCGGTCCCACCGAGATTGCAATGTAAACTCTCTGTTTCCTTTTTGTAACATTTCGGTCTCACCGAAAAGAGCAAATCAGTCCCACCGAGTTTACCTGACCAACTCTCTGGAAATCTTATTACCAAAATCGGTTTCACCGAGTTTGTGTAATCGGTCTTACCGAGATTACGTTATGCCCTAACCCTAACCGAATCGGTCTCACCGAGATGCATGTCGGTCCCACTAAAATCACTAACGGTCACTAGGTTTACTGAATCGCTCCGACCGAGTTTGTTGATTTGGTCCCACCGAGTTTGGTAAATTATGTGTAACAGTTAGATTTTGTGTGGAGGCTATATATACCACTCCACCTCCTCTTCATTCGTGGAGAGAGCCATCAGAATGAACCTACACTTCCAACTTACCATTTCTGAGAGAGAACCACCTACTCATGTGTTGAGGCCAAGATATTCCATTCCTACCATATGAATCTTGATCTCTAGCCTTCCCAAGTTGCTTTCCACTCAAACCCTCTTTCCACCAAATCCAAATACTATGAGAGAGAGTTGAGTGTTGGGGAGACTATCATTTGAAGCACAAGAGCAAGGAGTTCATCATCAACGCACCATTTGTTAATTCTTGGAGAGTGGTGTCTCCTAGATTGGCTAGGTGTCACTTGGGATCCTCCGACAAGATTGTGGAGTTGAACCAAGGAGTTTGTAAGGGCAAGGAGATCGCCTACTTCGTGAAGATCTACCGCTAGTGAGGCAAGTCCTTCGTGGGTGACGGCCATGGTGGGATAGACAAGGTTGCTTCTTCATGGACCCTTCGTGGGTGGAGCCCTCCGTGGACTCGCGCAACCGTTACCCTTCGTGGGTTGAAGTCTCCATCAACATGGATGTACGATAGCACCACCTATCGGAACCACGCCAAAAACATCCGTGTCTCCAATTGCGTTTGAATCCTCAAAACTCTTCCCTTTACTTTCTTGCAAGTTGCATGCTTTAATTTCCGCTTCTTATATACTCTTTGCATGCTTGCTTGAATAGTGTGATGATTGCTTGACTTGTCCTAAAGTAGCTAAAATCTGCCAAACTCTAAAATTGGGAAAAGGTTAAGTTTTTATTGGTCAAGTAGTCTAATCACCCCCCTCTAGACATACTTCAAGGTCCTATACAAGGTCTGTGTTGTCCCGTGTTTTTTCTCTTCGCATTTTTCTCCTACCATGCATTTGTTTGTTGCCAGAGTGGATCCATGCCACCTAATTCTTGGATAAATAATGAGTGGCAAGATATATATGCTGACATGTGAGTTAATTATTTGGAAAAAAAATATAATCATAATATATGTATTACCAACTATTTTTATGTTTGAAGCAACCAATTTTGTGAAAAGAGTAGAGAGAAAGATACATGTGCAGTTTCCTTGATGTTACAGCAGATGGATACTTGATCTTTAAACATAAGCATAGATGAATAGGTAAAAATTCAGGGAAAGACCAATGAAATAGTTGTATGTACATATGTGCCAGTTTTTTACCTGGTTGCCTGGTTGGATTATTTATCCGGTTTCAATTCAGCTTGAGTAGATTGTTATTCGTGAGTGATACTTGCTACTATTTGTCGCCATGCACCAATTTGCATACCTATTTTAGGCACAGAAACCAACCATTATCTACTACTTACCTTTGTGTCTCGACATATGCTTGTGATGCATCGTGCTACCAAAGGCCAGCATTATCCAGTATCATAGCGACGCTAAAAATGCCTATTTCTTACTCCGCATATTTTCTCATCTGATTTCTCATTTATAGATATTAATTTCCTTTCATGGGAGGCCTTCATTACATTTCAACAGCGGTTGCGGATGTGGTCAGCGGTTGAGGGAGGGTCACCGACTAGAGCAGCAGGAGCAAGGAGCTCGAGGAGGTTCAAGTTTGCCTATACATCCTCTCTCTTTCCTCCACTTTGTCTCATGGATGAGGGTGTTGGCTGCAGGGGCGCCGAGAAGAATGGAAGGCAGAGCTCTGTGAGGGCAGGACTGGAGGAGCTGATGATGGTCATGGTTTGCCTCTACTACAACGTCTGCCAAAGACAGATATAGAAGATATGGTAACTACCATTGATGGAAGTATTTTATGTATAAGTTAACCATCTCAATCCTCATCTATTCATTTCAAAAGAAAATTGTGTTGTCTGAAGTTCGTGTGCGAACACTATATTACGAATTTACTATCATTTTTTCACAGGTTCTTGATTATCTATAGCCTTCCATGTTTGGCTTCTCTCTGATCAACAAAGGAGATGATATTGCAATATGCTAACCAGGTAACTTCCTTTATGAGCTGCTTCGCCTTTTACCATTCTTTGATTTGATGCAACCTAATTTGTGAAAAGTAGGTAATAGGTAGGAGGGCAGATTAGTTTTCCTGCAAGTATGGATTTGCATTTGTGGATTCAGTTCTCCATGCCATTCATCATGCAAGTAACTTGTTACTTACCTCCTACCAGTAGTTTCAGGTAGGCATCCATGAAGCACATGAAAAACTGCAATGATATGTATGAGCAGTTATCTGTCAATTTTTTTGTCCCATGCTATTGAAAAACTGCAATGATATGTATGAGCAGTTATCTGGCAAGACAAGAGATTATAGGAAATTGTTCATCACGGTCATGTGCATTTAAACCTATAAGGTCCTCTGGACAACTCGCTCCCAGGAAGGTCCCCTATTTGAAGCTTCGCTGGCCATTCGACCCGTGCACTACTGCTCTTTGGGCACAACCTCTTGAACCCTAGCCCCAATCCATAACCGCATCCTCACTCCCTCATTTTGCCTCCCTCCTCTCTGTCCGGCGCCCACCACGAGCACACCGCCAGGAGGAAGCCGTTGTTCGCAGCATCGTGTCGCTGCTGGGGGAGCCTGCACTAGCAATTAACTTTTCCCGGGATGGTATGAATGATAAAGATTGGTTATCACTTGCTGGGGTGCATAATGATTCATGGCTACTGTTGGTGGCCTTCTATTTTGGAGAAAGGTTTGGGTTCAACAAGGAATCTAGGTATTTCATTTGTTATTCTGCTAAGTATTTTGCTTGGTGTCAACAACATTTTTCTACTTAATAGTTTCGTATTTGAGTGTCATGTTCTTGTCTTTTGGTAGCATTGTATTGCTTCTGGTGTACCTAACTTTTATGTAGTCGTAAACTCTTGATGATGGTGTAATTAAATCAGACTTCTTACAGTCTTTTCTTCTTTTGTAAAAGCATGGATAGGTAAGAAAAATATGTTTTTGTTTTATTCAGTGTGTTGTTTTGAAGCGGAGATTGATAGCCAGACGCTTGCGGCAGCCGCACAACACGTGAGGTCCAACCGCAGTAGCTCTTCCCAAAGGTATCTTGCCCCCTCACGCCCTCATTCCTTCCTCTCGCTTCTCACATGTATACATGCCCAATAAACGTTGTACTGATGTAGTCCATCAAATGTAGAGAACTAATGGTCAATTAATTCTCTCACTCATCAATTTACAAACTCAGGATTTTCTTTCACATGGGGCTTGGCATGTTTACGTTTAATTGTGTGGATTTTGGTGTATTGTGTGATTGTTCCCTGTTTTTTTAAGGGTCTGGCTAAGGCACAGTTCTAGCAACAACTAGACAATGACAAACCTAAGTTGATAGGCTACACATGCAAGTTCTTTTTCTTTTTTGAGATATATGCCTACAGTTTCAACTTACTGTGGTAGATAGTTTTAACATTATTTGTGCAGACAAAATGTGTATATGTCATTTTACATTGCAACCAGATTAAAACAATCCTATGTATACTATATAAACATAGAGAATTATATCCACATCATCCCTAACAGTCTATTGTTTCTTTCTGCTTAAATGATTGACATCCAAAGAAGCAATACAATCACAATACTACACTCCATGGATCCTTCTCTATATCTCAATATAAGCACTCTTATCTAGTTAGGATTTGTGTTTTTTCTCTTTCTAAAATGGAAAGGAAAATAATCTGTCTATTAATCGTTTTGAAGATATTGTTCTTAGTCATTTTAAATTGTTGAATCCTATACCCATTGGTTATAAATACCTCCACAGAATATTTAGGGATTGAACAAACAAGCAAGTGGAAGATCCTTTATATTTGGAGATTCGTCGATCTATATTGTCTGTACAATCAATCCTCTGCTTTTTCTTATGCGAGTAAACTCAATCAAATGCCTACTATTGGTGCCAGATTAAATTGCCTTTTGCTTCTAGCTTATACGGCATCTGTTCCCAACTTCTCTCTAAAAGTGTCTTAATTTGTTGAGAAAATTTGCCACTTGCTTTTTTTTGCTTGATAGTATCCCAATCTAAATAGTATTACTACCGAGAGAAATAGAACTATTTTCATTTCAATTGTTCAAGACCATCTAATTTTTATTAGAAGGAATTTTGTAGATAGGAAATTTGATGCTTGGCGGTCTCTACAATGTTGTTTAGTCACTGCAGGTACTAAAGATAAATGGTTGCTTTTTGAGATGGAGAATTCACAATCTATTCTGCCTTCGTGTCAATAAAGGTAAATTCGGTCCACCATATCTTATGAACAATGGAATTTGTCAATCTGAAGGTGTGCATCATTACTATTCTTGCTTTATGGTTGCCTTCCGAGTGCACTTTTATTAGTTTTAACATATTAATTTTAATATGCTTGATTGACCATATTATATATTTCACTTCACCGGGGTGGTTGGTGGAAGTGTTGGTTAAAATATTTTATATAGTTGAATATTCTTGATTCACTATTTTGTAGCCTGCTCTTAGTTGTATAGTATTAATTCTTAAAACTTAATCTCTTAAAATTAGTTAATTTAATGAGTTGTTTCACTGTTTTCAAATAAGTAGTTTCAGCCCTCACTATGTCCTGAAACTTATTCTTACTGCCTTTTATGACTTAAATGTAACTGTTGGCATATAATCTCATGTCTTAAAATCTTAGTTGAGAATGTATTAAAAGTTATAAGATCAGGAGTTTCCACTATATTTCATCTAGCGGTACTCCCAGTAATTGAATATTAAGAGCACAAACGATCATAGGTTGTACATTCAGTTACTGGAAAATGCTTTTATCTTGCAGGCCAGTTTTACATTTACTTTTTCAATAATGAGATGACTATGAACAGAGTATCAAGTTTTTTGTCTTGGCATTACTGCTGCCGTGTATGGATGGTTATTGAAAGAAAAAGGATTCAAGCGGCATACCTTCACTTGACAGATGCTTTAACCGCAAGAACTGTTGTTATTTTCTTTTCCTTTCCTGCAATGATGGTAGTTCGCCTTTGATTCTAGAAGTGGCAAAGGAGTGAAGGGTAGATATTTCCATTGTTGTTGAATTGGTGGGATTGTCACCAAGTTAGTGTTGCAGATTGTTTCTATTTTAGACCAAGAAGCCAAATCGTTGTTCATTATAAATCTTGAAAAACATGTTTACTGTCACTTCTATATCTATTATAAACTTTCGTTCCTGGTGTGGTACTTACCAATCTTGGTTTGCCCTTCCATTACAGCAGACCAATATGTCCTTGTTTCTTCTAAAAAAATATCTCATTTCAAGTTGGCGCCTCTATTATAGTAGAACATGTCATAAACATGGTGCTCGGCATCATTTGTCAAGTTCCCTTCAAAAAAGAAGAGATGTCTATAGAGAGTGGCTCCATAACTAAAGAGATGACAAATGTTGTTGTTTGCTCAGCTTACTTAAAAAATAAGAAATTACAATGCATGTGAACTATAGATGTTGTGAAGGACAAAATGCTATGGATCCAGAGGAGTGGGAGGGGAGAGTCTACCAAGGACAAGCGTGACTATGGATTCCTAAGTTCCAGCTAACATAGCAAAATTGTGTAGATAGAATGCCTGCATTTTGAAAAATCTATTACATAGTTTGTGACTACGTTTCTTTCAATTTTCATTATTAAAAGGTTCCTTATTATTGTCAAATTTTCAAGTATTTATTCAAATAACTCTTGGTTTGAAATGAGACTTTGCGCCATTTGACGCAACGGGTGATGTTATTATACATCTTATTGTAGTGAGTAAACCTTCCATTCTTATTATAGACTTCATTCTTTTTTTTATCAAGGTGGGTTAATTTGTTAGCTTATGTGCTTGCCCACAACTAAACCAACTAAATCATGGATTTTCTTTTTGATGTGTACATGGATTCACGGGTCTCTACGCCATTTGGCGCAATGGGTGGCATGTGGACCTCTCACATGCTTATGCACCCAAAAGCACAACACAAAGAGGTTTCTTTTTTTAGTGCAAATGGAAAATAAAAGTTTGGTGCAAACGGTGTTAAATATATATATATTCTTAATTGGTCTTTACATCTTATACAAATATGTTTTTTTAAAACTCAGAATTCTCATCATGATAATCATATTTTCGGCTAAAGCAATGCTTCCTTAGCTTGTTTGTACATATTATACAAATACACTTTTATTTCAAACTCGAACTTCACAATGTGATAAACATATTTTCAATATGGCATGGTTTCAAATAGGCATTCCACTACTAATGTCTGCAAAATGAATCCATTTTCATCGACAACATGTCTTTAGCGGGTCTCTGCGCCATTTGGCGCAACGGGTCAACTAGTTTTATAAAGTGTGGTATTTTTTCAGAATTTTTGGATTTGAATAAGTATTGATACTCTTGCATTCTATACAGACTGTACTGTTTTGGCAGATTGCAGTTATGGTTGCATTGTTTGCATATGTTTGCTTGTTTAATGATTCTATTTGAGGATAGGACTATTAAATATGCAGAGGCATTTAGTATGCAATGTTGAATACTAATTTTAGTGATTTGCTGCAGTAGAGAATGATAAGGTTTTATATTGGTTTATACTAACTTATCTCACGAGTTCTTGTTGAGTTTTGTGTGGATGAAGCTTTTGAAATTTAGGAAACTCGTGACATGAGAAGACTTAAGGAGATAGAGAAGGTCAAGGTTGGGGATGCCCAAGGCATCCCAAGTTAATATTCATAGAAGTCTCAAGCATCTAAGCTTGGGATGCCCCGGTAGGCATCCCACCTTTCTTCTTCAACAATTATCGGTTAGTATCGGTTGAGCCTAAGTTTTTGCTTCTTCACATGAGTTGTGCTATTCTTAGAATGTCATTTTATTTTCATTTTACTTGATGTTTTAATAAAATACTTAGACCTGAATTTTTGTAAATAAAATAGAGTCCTCAATTAGTTGGCAGGGAGGCTAAGTAAGCGGCACTAACATCCTGTCAACGAAGCTCTTTTCTAGGGATTTGCTCTAGTGCTTCACTTATATCCTGTCTGTAAATTGTTGAATAAATTGAATGTCATGAAGTTGAAATCATATCATGCCTAGTGGTAGCTCCACATTGGGTTTAGAAAGTGAAATATTTTGAGTCTTGACAATCACAATATTGTTCATACAAGCAATTCACGAATAATTAGTATGAGGAAGAGAACTTTCACATGCAAATACACTATCTTGGAAATCTTTTGTGATTGTGAGCCCCCATCAAAATATTATATGCCAAAATTGTTGACGTTGGACAAGGAAGACAACATAATGATTTATGTTTGTTCATATTCACATAGAAGTTATATTTTCATAGACCCTTCAACATGTGGTGCTTGCCCCCTATCTTTGCTAGCCAAAAAATTTGCACCAAGTAGAGATACTACTTGTGCATCCAAAAACCCTTAAACCCAAATCTTGTTTTGAGAGTACACCATACCTACCTATGGATTGAGTAAGATCCTTCAAGTAAGTTGTCATTGGTGCAATAAGGCAATAAAAATTATTAGAGCATTGTCCCATGTGAGGAAAGGATGATGGAAGCTCTGATTCCTTCACAATTGGGACGAGTCTCCGGACTTTAAAGAAAATAAAAGAGGCCAAAGAAGAACAAATAAAAAAATAGGCCAAAGAAGCCCAAAAGGAAAAAAAATGAGAGAACAAGGGAGAAGGGGCAATGCTACTATCCTTTTACCACACTTGTGCTTCAAAGTAGCACCATGATCTTCATGACAGAGAGTCTCCTGTTTTGTCACTTTCAAAGTACCACAAAGATCTTATCCCAGGGGGCTTGTGGCCACCCTGAAGGTCAGTTGGAGGTTTCCTTCAGATGCAAGTAAGCTAATATCCAGGTAAAAATCAAATTAAAATTTCAGCCCAATCGGAGTTACGGATCTCCGGGAATTTAAGAAACGGTGAAATGCCAGAATCTGGGAACACAGAAACAGAGGAAAACAGAGAGAGAGAGAGATCCAATCTTGGAGGGGCTCTCACCCGTCCATCGCCGTGGAGGCCCTGGACCAGAGGGGAAACCCTTCTCCCATCTAGGGGGAAGGTCATGGAAGAAGAAGAAGGAGGGGGGCTCCCTCCCCCTGATAATCCACAAGTGTAGGGGATCGCAACAGCTTTCAAGGGTAAAGTATTCCACCCAAATTTATTGATTCGACACAAGGGGAGCCAAAGAATATTCTTGAGTATTAGCAGCTGAGCTGTCAATTCGACCACACCTGGATAACTTAGTATCCGCAGCAAAGTATATAGTAGCAAAGTAGTATGATAATAAAGGTAACGATAGCAAAAAGTAATGTTTTTGGGTTTTGTAGTAGTTGTAACAATAGCAACGGAAAAGTAAATAAACGAAGAACAATATGTGAAAAGCTTGTAGGCAATGGATCAGTGATGGATTATTATGCCGGATGCGATTCCTCATGTAATAGCTATAACATAGGGTGACACAGAACTAGCTCCAGTTCATCAATGTAATGTAGGCATGTATTCCATAAATAGTCATACGTGCTTATGGAAAAGAACTTGCATGACACCTTTTGTCCTACCCTCCCGTGGCAGTGGGGTCCTAGTGGAAACTAAGGGATATTAAGGCCTCCTTTTAATAGAGAACCGGAACAAAGCATTAGCACTTAGTGAATACATGAACTCCTCAAACTACGGTCTTCACCAAGAAGTATCCCGATTATTGTCACTTCGTGGTTGTCAGATCATAACACATAATAGGTGACTATAGACTTGCATGATAGGATCAAGAACACACTTATATTCATGAAAACATAATAGGTTCAGATCTGAAATCATGGCACTCGGGCCCTAGTGACAAGCATTAAGCATAGCAAAGTCATAGCAACATCAATCTCAGAACATAGTGGATACTAGGGATCAAACCCTAACAAAACTAACTTGATTACATGGTAAATCTCATCCAACCCATCACCGTCCAGCAAGCCTACGATGGAATTACTCACGCACGGCGGTGAGCATCATGAAATTGGTGATGGAGGATGGTTGATGATGACGACAGCGACGAATCCCCCTCTCCGGAGCCCCGAACGGACTCCAGATCAGCCCTCCCGAGAGAGATTAGGGCTTGGCGGCGGCTCCGTATTGTAAAACGCGATGAAACTTTCTCTCTAATTTTTTTCTCCGTGAGACAGAATATATGGAGTTGGAGTTGAGGTCGGTGGAGCCTCAGGGGGCCCACGAGATAGGGGGCGCGCCCAGAGGGAGGGGGCGCGGCCCCCACCCTCATGGACAGGGTGTGGGCCCCCTGGTATTGATTCTTTCGCAAGTATTTTTTATATTTTCCAAAAAGTGCCTCCGTGGATTTTCAGGACATTCCGAGAACTTTTGCTTTCTACACATAAAACAACATCATGGCAGTTCTGCTGAAAACAGCGTCAGTCCGGGTTAGTTTCATCCAAATCATGCAAGTTAGAGTCCAAAACAAGGGAAAAAGTGTTTGGAAAAGTAGATACGTTGGAGACGTATCAACTCCCCCAAGCTTAAACCTTTGCTTGTCCTCAAGCAATTCAGTTGATAAACTGAAAGTGATAAAGAAAAACTTTTACAAACTCTGTTTGCTCTTGTTGTTGTAAACATGCAAAGCCATCATTCAGGTTTCAGAAAATATTATGAACTAACCATACTCACAATAACACTTAGGTCTCACAATCACTCATATCAATAGCATAATCAGCTAGCGAGCCATAATAATAAAACTCGGATGAAAACACTTTCTCAAAACAATCATAACATGATATAACAAAATGGTATCTCGCTAGCCCTTTCTGAGACCGCAAAGCATAAATGCAGAGCACCTTTAAAGATCAAGGACTGACTAAACATTGTAATTCATGGTAAGAGAGATCCAGTCAAGTCATACCCAATATAAACCAATAATAATGAATGCAAATGACGGTGTGCTCTCCAGCGGGTGCTTTTTAATAAGAGGGTGATGAATCAACATAAAAGTAAATAGATAGGCCCTTCATAGAGGGAAGAAGGGATTTGTAGAGGTGCCAGAGCTCGATTTTTAAAATATAGATTGAATAACATTTTGAGAGGCATACTTTTGTTGTATCTTCCATACTACATGCATTATAGGCAGTTCCCAAACAGAATGGTAAAGGTTTATACTCCCCCAACCACCAACAAGCATCAATCCATGGCTTGCTCAAAACAACAAGTGCCTCCAACAAAAACAAACCTGGGGGAGTGAGGGAGTCCTGGATTAGGTGGTGTCCGGATAGCCGAACTATCACCGTTGGCTGGACTCCTGGATTATGAAGATACAAGATTGAAGACTTCGTCCCGTGTCCGGATGGGACTTTCCTTAGCGTGGAAGGCAAGCTTGGTGATACGGATATGTAGATCTCCTACCATTGTAACCGACTCTGTGTAACCCTAACCCTCTCCTGTGTCTATATAAACCGGAGGGTTTTAGTCCGTAGGACGAACAACAATCATACCATAGGCTAGCTTCTAGGGTTTAGCCTCTTTGATCTCGTGGTAGATCTACTCTTGTACTACCCATATCATCAATATTAATCAAGCAGGAGTAGGGTGTTACCTCCATCGAGAGGGCCCGAACCTGGGTAGAAACATCGTGTCCCTTGTCTCCTGTTACCATCCGCCTAGACGCACAGTTCGGGACCCCCTACCCGAGATCCGCCGGTTTTGACACCGACATTGGTGCTTTCATTGAGAGTTCCTCTGTGCCGTCATCTTTAGGTCCGATTGCTCCTTCGATCATGAACAACGTCGCGGTCCAGGGTGAGACTTTTCTCCCCAGACAGATCTTCATATTTGGCGGCTTTGCACTGCGGGCCAATTCACTTGGCCATCTGGAGCAGATCGAAAGCTACGCCCCTGGCCATCAGGTTAGATGTGGGAGTTTGAACTACACGACTGACATCCGCGGAGACTTGATCTTCGACGGATTCGATCCACAGCCAAGCGCGCCGCACTATCTCGATGGGTATGATCTAGCTCTGCCGCCGAACAGTGCCCTGGAGGCCGCACCAGCGCCCACTCCGACCCTTAGCTCGGAGCCGACTTCGCCGATCGAGGACGAGTGGGTGGACACCGCCTCGGGGGCTACAATCTCTACGGTGATTGAGCCAAACACCATCCCTGTCCTTTGCAAAGCCCGTGACTCCAAGGTGCTGGATTCCTCTCCGGACTCCGAACCTCCTGTGCCCCTGCCAATCAAATCCGATTGGGCACCGGTTATGGAGTTCACTGCCGCGGACATCTTTCAGCACTCGCCCTTTGGCGACATCCTGAATTCACTAAAGTCTCTCTCTTTATAGGAGAACCCTGGCCGGACTATGGTCAGGAAGGTTGGGATGTGGACGACGAAGAAATTCAATGCCCACCCACCACCCACTTTGTAGCCACTGTCGATGATTTAACCGACATGCTCGACTTCGACTCCAAAGACATCGATGGTATGGACGACAATGCAGGAGACAACCAAGAACCAGTGCCTACAGGGCACTGGAAGGCCACCTCGTCATACGACATATACATGGTGGACACCCCAAAAGATGGGAATGGCAATGGGACAGCAGAGGATGACCCCTCCAAGAAACAGCCCAAGCGCCGGCGCCAGCGGCGCCGCTCTAAATCTCGCCACAGCAGAAATGGTGATTCCGGCACGGGAGATAATAACACCCCGGACAGTGCCGAAAACAACCCCCTACAGCAGGATTCAGCACAGGAGGAGGGAGAAGCCAGCCCTCATGATAGAGCGGCAGAAAGAGAGGTAGAGGACGATAATTATATGCCTCCCTCCGAAGATGAAGCAAGCCTCGACCACGACGAATTTGTTGTGCCCAAGGATCCCTTCGAACAAGAGCGTTTCAAGCGCAGGCTTATGGCCACGGAAAGCAGCCTCAAGAAAAAGAAGCAGCAGCTTAGAGCTGACCAAGACTTGCTAGCTGACAGATGGACCGAAGTCCTTGCAGCCGAAGAGTACAAACTCGATCGCCCCTCCAAGAGCTACCCAAAATGCAGGCTACTACCCCAATTAGAGGAGGAAGCACCCAAACCTACATCACCAGCGCATGACGCGGTCAACCAGCCACCTCGTGGCCGCGACAGAGAGGCCTCTAGGCCCTCCACTAAAGCTGCACCCCGGCGTCGCTCGAAAAGTACAAAGCCACGGGGAGATGCGCCAGACTTGCGAGACATATTGTAGGACAAGGAAAGGCAAAGAAGATCGATCTACGGATCACGTGGGCGCCCCACGACACATGATGACAACCGTCACGCCGGATACAGCAATTCTGGCCGGGCCGAACACAGTAGACAAAGCTCGTTTGAGCTGCGTCGTGATATAGCCCAATACAGAGGTGCCGCACACCCACTATGCTTCACAGACGAAGTAATGGATCATCAAATCCCCGAGGGTTTCAAACCCGTAAACATTGAATCATACGACGGCACAACAGATCCTGCGGTTCGGATCAAGGAATATCTCCTTCACATCCACATGGCCCGTGGTGATGATCTACACGCCATCAAGTACCTCCCACTCAAGCTTAAAGGACCAGCTCGGCATTGGCTCAACAGCTTGCCAGCAAAATCAATTGGTTGTTGGGAAGACCTGGAAGCCGCATTCCTTGATAACTTCCAGGGCACATATGTGCGACCACCAGACGCTGATGACCTAAGACACATAATTCAGCAGCCAGATGAATCGGCCAGACAACTCTGTACATGGTTCTTAACCAAGAAAAATCAAATCATTGACTGTCCAGATGTAGAGGCCCTTGCAGCCTTCAAACATAACATCCGCGACGAGTGGCTTGCCCGGCACCTAGGACAGGAAAAGCCGAAATCCATGGAAGCCCTCACATCACTCATGACCCGCTTCTGCGCGGGAGAGGACAGTTGGCTAGCTTGCAGTAACAACCTGATGAAAAACCCTGGTAGTTCGGATACCAAGGACAGAAATGGCAGGTCGCGTCGCAACAAGCACAAGCGTCGCATTAACGGCGATAATGCTGAAGATATGGCAGTCAATGTCGGATTTAGAGGCTCTAATCCCGGTCAGCGAAAAAAGCCGTTCAAAGGAAATACTCAGGGCCCGTCCAATTTGGACCGAATACTCGATCGCTCGTCCCAGATACATGGCACCCCCGAAAAACCAGCCAACCACACCAACATGGATTGTTGGGTGTTCAAGCAGGCATGCAAGTTAAATGCCGAAAACAACGACAAGGGGCTGCATGGAAATGACGAGGAGGAGCCCCGGCCGCTGAACAATAGAGGATAGAAGGGCTTTCCCCCACAAGTGCGGACGGTGAACATGATATACGCAACCCACATACCCAAAAGGGAGCGGAAGCATGCACTAAGGGACGTATACGCGATGGAGCCAGTCGCCCCAAAGTTCAACCCGTGGTCCTCACGCCCAATCACTTTTGATCGAAGGGACCACCCCACTAGCATCCGCCACGGTGGATTTGCCGCATTGGTTCTTGACCCAATCATTGACGGATTTAACCTCACTAGAGTCCTGATGGACGGCGGCAGCAGCCTGAACCTGCTTTACCAGGATACAATGCGCAAAATGGGCATAGACGCCTCAAGGATTAAACCCACAAAAACGACCTTTAAAGGCGTCATACCAGGTGTAGATGCCAACTGTACAGGCTCAGTTACACTAGCGGTCTTTGGATCCCCGGATAACTTTGGAAGCGAGGAATTAATCTTCGACATAGTCCCGTTCCGCAGCGGCTATCATGCACTGCTCGGACGAACCGCATTTGCAAAGTTCAATGCGGTGCCACACTACGCATACCTCAAGCTCAAGATGCCAGGCCCTCGAGGAGTAATCACGTTCAATGGAAACACCAAACACTCTCTCTGAACGGAGGAGCATACAGCGGCCGTCGCGGCGGAAGTACAAAGCAGCCTCTTAAGGCAATTCTCGAGTCTGGCTACTAAACGTCCAGACACCGTCAAGTGTGCCCGGAGTAACCTACAACAAGACCGCCTGGCACGTTCCGAGCACGCGTAGCAATGCGGCCCCAACCCCAGCCCTCGCGAAATCGCGAAACCAGTACCACGCGTACATAACTACGCTCTGGAGATACCATGGGAATAGGGGGAGGGGCACGACCACGACATGCCCAGAGTGTGGCTCAACCGCACCAGGGGCTCCCAATTGTGTCATTCTTTTTTTCTTATTCTCAGGACTCCGTTTTCCAGAAGCTCTGTCCGGCAGTAGAATCGCCGAACTGACGATGCAACAGCTAGGGAAGTAGAAAAGCTATGTCGAGTGTCCAGGTGGTCTCTATTACGAGCAGTATACCTGTTTTACATACCATCCCGCAGCCTACCCCTGGAGGGGGACATGTTAAATAGTCCCATCCCTTGCTTATCGCACTATTTGTATCGTTCTCCTTTCATTGCAGTATCTTTTGAATAAACAATACATAGCTTCTGCTTATTATTGCATTCCTTTTTTCCATAAATGTTCATCTATGACATGTTGCACACGTACAACTTGGTATGGTCAATACACCAGGGGCTTAAGTACCCCAAAACATGGTGTGATAAGTCCGAACACTTTCTCAAGTGCGGCACCCCGAACTTATAGCATTATATGCATCGGCTCTGAATCATGTCTTGGGTCAATAGTTGGGTTTGCCCGGCTCCCATGTTTTGGCACCTTGCGTTCCGTTATATCGGCTAAGGTAGCGCTGGGAGAACCATTGTGATTGTGCCCCGGTTGAGCTGGGTTGAGCACCTCAGTGGAGAAAGCTAAAACTGACTGTCATGATAGGGCGAGAGCCGATCGCTGTTTGAGAGGTTTTTCGGGTCCCTAAAAACTCATGCCGCTTAGAGCGAGGAGTCGGCATTGTCCGGCCAAGGCGTGGATAGCGCCCCGAACTCGGTCTTCCGAATACCAGGGGCTTCGCCGAAATTTAAAATTATAGAATTCTATGGCTAAGTGAGAGTGTTCAAGCATTATAGTCCGGTTGCCTCGTTCGTCATGTTGAACGCCTCCCTCGAAGGACCCAAGAATGGGAACAAGAGCGCTCAAGTTTATCCCGAACACCCCAGCACTCGGGGCATGGGGGCTGAAGCCAACAACTCGCCATCTCTCAAATTTGATAAACGACCGCACATAAGGTAATATTTTAAATTAACAATCGTTGCTTAGCGCATATGAACAAAGTTTTCAGCGTACAAGATAACAAATGCGAGTCTACTAAAAAATTACATATTTGGAGCATTCACCCACTATAAGGCGGGCACCCTTCAGGACGCCCTCATAGTACATCTCGGGCTTGCGATACTCCTTGCCCGGCGGTGGCGCGTCCGTCACAAGCTTCTCGGCGTCCATCTTGCCCCAGTGCACTTTAGCACGGGCAAGGGCCCGACGGGCACCTTCAATGCAGACAGAGCGCTTGATGACTTCAATCCATGGACAGGCATCCACCAGCCACCGCACCAGACCGAAGTAGCTCCCAGGCATGGCTTCTTTAGGCCACAGCCGACCTATGAGGCCCTTCATGGACTGTTCGGCCACCTTGTGGAGCTCGACCAGCTGCTTTAGCTGGTCGCTCAGGGGCACCGGATGTCCGGCCTCAGCATATTGAGACCAGAACACCTTTTCCGTCGAGCTCCCCTCCTCGGCTCGGTAGAACGCGGAAGCATCGGACACACCATGGGGCAGATCTGTGAATGCTCCTGGAGAGCTCTGGATTCGGGTAAGTAACAGATAATTCACTTTTACATGCTTGCTTTGCATATAGAATTCCTTACCCACCGCTATCTTTTTTATCGCCTCAATCTCCTGGAGGGCCTTCTGGGCTTCGGCCTTAGCGGCTTTGGCACTCTCAAGAGCAAAGGCGAGCTCGGACTCTCGAGTCTTCAAGTCACGCTCCAAACTCTCGTGTTTTTCCACGAGAGCCTGGAGCTCTTGTCGCACCTCCGCCACCCGCGCCTCCTGCTTCTCTCGCTCGGTGCGTTCCGCGGCCGCACTGTTTTCGGCCTTGGACACCGCTTCCTTTAGGGTCGCCACCTCGTTCGTGGCCCCTACAATACTCACGTTATTCCTGTCATCTTTTGCAACCAAATCCTTTTCTATAAGGTATTACTTTAATAACGTATTACTTACCTTCCTTGTCCTCGAGCTGCTTCTTGGCAAGGCCGAGCTCGTTCTCGGACCGCTCGAGGCTCTCCTTCAATACATTGACCTCCTCAGTCAGTGCGGTAGAGGTCAGCAGCGCAACCTGCATTCCCATATTGACATATCTATGTTAGACTCCCGCGTATATCTTTTTATATCCTTAGCTCGGCTTTTCTTTCCGAACACCGAACTAAGCATCAGGGGCTACTGTCTATGCGGTAATATTCTTACATATCTTAAAAAACTAACCTCAGAGCCTGTTAGAAGGCTGGTACAGGCTTCAGTCAGCCCGCTCTTGGCGGACTGAACTTTCTGGATCACTGCACTCATGATAGTGAGGTGCTCCTCGTTGATGGAGGCGCCGTTAAGCGCCTCCAGCAAGCTGTCCGGTGCCTCTGGTTAGACGGAGGCCACCGGCGTCGTAGTCGCGCCCTTCTTACGAAGGGGCCGCCTGCCGGACTTCAGAACCACTGTAGGTTCCAGTATGGAGTCCGGCACAGGGCCGGACTTAGAGCCCTCTAGGGTTTTGCCCCCTTTGCGCCTGGAGTCCGGGAGTTCGCCTTGCGGCACCTCCAGGACCACCTCCTCCTGGTCGGGCCCCTTTTGGGACTCCACCGCGGCGTCATCTGCGTCACGAGGGGAGGAGGCGGTCGAGAGTGAAGTGCTATTCACATTCGACGAATCTAGGGAGCCGCTCGACGAAGCGGGGAGCTCGTCCTTGGGCGGGCTACATGGTTGTATTTGGCGTTAGAAAACACTATGCGACAAATGAAAAATCATGAATTATTCTGGTATCCGGACACTTACGATGTCGCCAGGGGCTTAGCCCTCGGTGGCCACTCCTGTTCGCCGTCGTCTGCGTTGGTGGAGTAGTCCGGAGGAAGGGTCCTTCCCTTCTTGGACCCTCCGGCCTCCCCAGTTGGGGAGGCCTTCCTTTTCTTCTCTCCCCCCGCTGGGGGAGAAGCCTCTTTCTTCTCCTCCTCGTCTTCGCGGGAGGAGTCCGCCTCGGAGTCATTGGACGATGAGTTCAATAACACCTGATGTCGGGAACTCTTTCGGGTTCCCATGGCCTTCCTCTTGGCCTTCTTATCCGGCACCACGTGAGGTGCCGGAACTAGCAGCCCCGTCAATCGGGCGTCCGCTGGGTCTTCTGGTAAGGGATTAACCTGCCCGGACTTCTTCTGCCAGGCCTGTCAAAGGTAAGGGAGTTTAGATCCTGCATAGAGTCAAACTATGAAAAACATGTGTCCTATAAAGTGTAAAATAGCATACCTCGGCATCTTGACGCTGCGAGCTGAATCCGCGATCTTCGGTAGCGGATGCGGGAGCCTCGGCGCCCTTGAACAGCACCTTCTAGGCATCTTCATACGTAGTGTCGAAGAGCCTGCTCAAGGTTTGGTGTTGTGTCGGATCAAACTCCCACAAGTTGAAGGCCCATTGTTGGCACAGGAGGATCCGGCGGGTGAGCATGACCTGGACTATGTTGACGAGCTTGATCTTCTTGTTCACAAGGTTTTGGATGCAGGTTTGGAGTCCGGTCAGCTCTTCCAAATCACCCCATGTCAGGCCCTTCTCTTTCCAGGAGGTGAGCCGTGTGGGGATGCCAGATCGGAATTCGGGGGCCGCTGCCCATTCAGGGTCACGCGGCTCGGTGATGTAGAACCACCCCGATTGCCACCCTTTGATGGTTTCCACGAAGGAGCCCTCGAGCCATGTGATGTTGGGCATCTTGCCCACCATGGCCCATTCGCACTCCGCCTGCTGGCTGCCCACTACCTTCGGCTTGACATTGAAGGTCTTCAGCCATAAGCCGAAGTGGGGCTTGATGCGGAGGAAGGCCTCGCACACAACGATAAACCTGAGATTTTGAGGATGAAATTCGGGGCCAGATCATGGAAATCCAGGCCATAGTAGAACATGAGCCCCCGGACAAATGGGTGGAGTGAGTAGCCCAGTCCACGGAGGAAATGGGGAAGGAACACCACCCTCTCATGGGGCCTTGGGGTGGGGACGAGCTGCCCCTCGTCTAGAAGCCGGTGCGCAATGTCGTTGTGCACGTATCCGACTTTCCTCAACTTTTTGATGTGCCCCTCCGTGATGGAGGAGGCCATCCACTTGCCTCCCGCTCTAGACATGGCTGGGGAAGGTTGAGGCGAGATGTGCGGACTTGGGCACTGGAGCTTGAGTGCGCGGAAATGGATAAGCAAAGGAGGAAGAAGGCGTAGGTAAAAAGGTGGATTTTTATCCCCTTATATGGACGGACGAAACTATGCGTCCCCACCAGCCTGGTAAAACTCGCTTATCTCTCAAGCGCCATAATCGATGGCGCGGTTGGGATACCCACGCCCTTATTGATGAGAATCCCGGAATAAGGGGGCATGATCTCCGCTTTGATAAGATGTGCCAAGGAAACCGCCTTGCTAAACACGCTGAGGTGGGACAGTAAAAACGATTCCAATAAAGGCTTGGCCGTGGTGTGACGTCACGCCGCAGAATACGTCATCAGATTGAATTTGTGTAAAGATTATTCTCTCTACGGTGGTATGTGGAACTTATTTTGCAGAGCCGGACACTATCCTTGTGTTCAAAATCTTCTATGAAGTTTTCGGAGGAGAAACCCGCCTTGCAATGCCGAAGACAATATGCGCGCCAGACTCGTCGTCATTGAAGCCTGGTTCAGGGGCTACTGAGGGAGTCCTGGATTAGGGGGTGTCCAGATAGCCGAACTATCACCGTTGGCCGGACTCCTGGATTATGAAGATACAAGATTGAAGACTTCGTCCCGTGTTCGGATGGGACTTTCCTTGGCGTGGAAGGCAAGCTTGGCGATACGGATATGTATATCTCCTACCATTGTAACCGACTCTGTGTAACCCTAACCCTCTCCGGTGTCTATATATACCGGAGGTTTTAATCTGTAGGACGAACAACAATCATACCATAGGCTAGCTTCTAGGGTTTAGCCTCTTTGATCTCGTGGTAGATCTACTCTTGTACTACCCATATCATCAATATTAATCAAGCAGGAGTAGTGTTTTACCTCCATCGAGAGGGCCCGAACCTGGGTAAAAACATCGTGTCCTTTGTCTCCTGGTACCATCCTCCTAGACGCACAGTTCGGGACCCCCTACCCGAGATCCGCCAGTTTTGACACCGACAGGGAGTTTTGTTTAATTATTTTGATTTGCTTTGATCTTTTTGGATCATGGGACTGGGCATCCCGGTTATCGGCCCTTTCTCGTGAATGAGGAGCAGAGTCCACTCCTCTTGAGAATAACCCACCTAGCATGGAAGATATAGGCATCCCTAGTTGAAACATGAGCTGCTCGAGCATGCAAAACAGAATTTCATTTGAAGGTTTGGAGTTTGGCACATACAAATTTACTTGGAACGGCAGGTAAATACTGCATATAGGAAGGTATGGTGGACTCATATGGAACAACTTTGGGGTTTATGGAGTTTGGATACACAAGCAGTATTCCCGCTTAGTACAGTGAAGGCTAGCAAAAGATTGGGAAGCAACCAACTAAGAGAGCGACAACAGTCATAAACATGCATTAAAATTAATTTACACCGAGTACAAGCACGAGTAGGATATAATCTACCATGAACATAAATATCATGAAGGCTATATTGATTTGTTTCAACTACATGCGTGAACATGTGCCAAGTCGAGTCACTCAATTCATTCAAAGGAGGATACCATCCCATCATACCACATCATAATCATTTTAATAGCATGTTGGCACGCAAGGTAAACCATTATAACTCATAGCTAATTAAGCATGGCACAAGCAACTATAATCTCTAAATGTCATTGCAAATATGTTTACTTCATAATAAGCTGAATCAGAAACGATGAACTCATCATATTTACAAAAACAAGAGAGGTCGAGTTCATACCAGCTTTTCTCATCTCAATAAGTCCATCATATATCGTCATTATTGCCTTTCACTTGCACGACCGAACGATGTGTATAATAATAAGAGTGCACGTGCATTGGACTAAGCTGGAATCTGCAAGCATTCAACTCAAGAGAGAAGACAGAGTAATATGGGCTCTAAATTAAATAAACAATCATCCATATGAGAGCCACTAAACATTTTCAATATGGTCTTCTCGACCCCCAAAGGAAAGAAAAGAAAATAATACTATTTACACGGGAAAGCTCCCAACAAGTAAGAAGAAGAATGAGAAATCTTTTTGGGTTTTCATTTTAATTCTACTACAAGCATGGAAATTAAACTAACTACTTTTTTGGTTTTTCTCAAGGTTTATCAAACACACAAAAAGAAAGCTAGAAAGAAAATTAAACTAACATGGATAATACAATGAAAGAGTATGAGTACCGACGACTAGTGTGTGAACATGAATGTAAAGTAAGTGAGAAATATATACTCCCCAAGCTTAGGCTTTTGGCCTAAGTTGGTCTAATACCAAGGACCGCTACTACTCTCCCCGGTGTACTGGGAGGTGTAATCAGGATACCACTGGCTGGTCATCTCCAGATCCCACTGGAAAGATGATACACGATAAGGGTCCAGTGCAGGTTCCGACTCAGGTTCAGGTTCTGGAGTGGATGCTTGGGCTCGATGAGCATACACTGCCTTCGGCGTGACAAGAAAATTATCTGCAAGCAAATCAAACAACAGAGGCGCAGGCAAAATAATAGTCTCATTGTGTTTCTTATTAAATCTAAGGTTATACAGGAGCATCTTCTCTTCGTTGTCAACAATAAACGTGTGGGCTACCATGCTCTTGTAATCTAAAATGTAAAGAGGCAATTTTGTCTCCTCTTTCTCATGGTGCCTAATAGGATCTGAAAATGTCTAGCAAGACGTGAAGCATAGATACCTCCAAATATGGGGCCTTTTATACGATTCAGGCTTAGCCGTTTAGCAATGACGGCACCCATACTAAAACTATTATCTCCAAGCAAGGCGTGTTGAAGAATCATAATATCAGGAACACTAAAGTTTTCACTATTTCCACGACCAATCAAGCATCTACTAGCAAATATGGCAAAGTAGCGTAAAACAGGAAAGTGTATGCTAGAGATTTTCGCCTCGGAACCCTTCTTTGGCTCCTCTACAGCGATAGTGTTAACAAAGCCATCCACATCTTTACGATGGGGTTCCTCTAATTCTCCTCACAGGGTATCCTACACACCGCGCAAAAATTACGTAAAGACATTTCTCTGAATTCATCATATAAATGAAATGATACTGAAGGCGGTGACTTCTTAGGATAATAATAAAAAATTTGCACGAAAGTATTGGTGAATAAGTGATACTGATCGATCCGGTCGTGGAGGAAACCGGTGAGGCCTGCATTCTCGATCAAAGAATAAAAATCTTCATGAATTCCAGCTTCTTTCAAGAAATCATCGCATGGCCATTCACACGGTCGTGCTTCCGCTAAGCGAGGAAGATTATACTTGGCTTTTTCCTTCTCTTTAGCTTGTTTTTCCTGAGAGCCCTGGCTAGAAGAGCCCCTCAAAAGTTTCCTTAACATTTTCTGAAAATTTCTAAAATTTTAGTAACTTCAAAATAAAAGTGAATAAAACTAAACAAGATTGATAGCAACTACTACTACAAGTGCCTAGAGCCTATATCATGCATTAGAATTGCTTGGGACCTCATAAATTCAACATGCAAGCTTAAGAACAAGGTCACCTATGTAGAAAAAATTTGCAATGAATAAAGCACTAGAACAAAAACTAATTGGACCAATGGAGGAGTCACATACCAAGCAACAATCTCCCAAAGCAGTTTTGTGAAAGGTGCTTTGAGAAAGGAGATCGAAAATCGCAGCAAAATGAGCTAGAACTCGTGCTTGAGCTGGATTGGGATTTTTATGGGTAGAAGATGAAGTGTGTGGGTCCTGGCATAAGTGGAGGGGGGCCACCAGGGGCCCACGAGACAGGGGGCGCGCCCAGGTGGGGTGGGTGCGCCCTCCATTCTCGTGGCCTGGTGCTTGCCCCTCCTGAAGTGATTTCAGTGCCTAAAATCCTCAAATATTCCATAAAAAATCATACTAAATTTGCAGGGAATTTGGAGCACTTTTATTTTCAGGATATTTTTTAATGCACCGATAATTCAAAAAACAGATAGATAGTACTATTTTTGATTTATTTATTCTAAATAACAGAAAGTAAAAAGAGGGTACAGAAGGTTGTGCCTTCTAGTTTCATCCATCTCATAATCATCAAAATGAATCCACTAACAAGGTTGATCAAGTCTTGTTAACAAACTCATTCCGAATAACACGGAACCGGAGAAATTTCAAATAACACTAAGTTACCTCAACGGGGATATGAAAATCCCCAACAATAAGAATATCATACTTTTTCTTGACAGTAGGGAGAGGAAATTCAAAACCTCCAATAATAATAGTTGGAACCTTTCCAATAGAGTTGATGCTATGAACTTGAGATTGTTTCCTCGGAAAGTGTACCGTATGCTCATTACCATTAACATGAAAAGTTACATTGCCTTTGTTGCAATCAATAACAGCCCCTGCAGTATTCAAAAAGGTTCTACCAAGGATAATCAACATACTGTCGTCCTCGGGAATATCAAGAATGACAAAGTCCGTGAAGATAGTGACATTTGCAACCACAATAGGCACATCCTCACAAATATCGACAGGTATAGCAGTTGATTTATCAGCCATTTGCAAAGATATTTCAGTAGGTGTCAACTTATTCAACTCAAGTCTACGATATAAAGAGAGAGGCATAACACTAACACCAGCTCCAAGATCACATAAAGCAGTTCTAACATAATTTCTTTTAATGGAGCATGGTATAGTTGGTACCCCCGGATCTCCAAGTTTCTTAGGTATTCCACCCTTAAAAGTGTAATTAGCAAGCATGGTGGAAATTTCAGCTTCCGGTATCTTTCTTTTGTTTGGTGATGATATCCTTCATATACATAGCATAAGGATTTACTTTAAGCATATCAGTTAAGCGCATACGTAAGAAGATAGGTCTAATCATTTCAGCAAAGCGCTCAAAATCCTCATCATCCTTTGTCTTGGATGGTTTAGGAGGAAAGGGCATGGGTTTCTGAACCCATGGTTTTCTTTCTTTACCGTGCTTCCTAGCAACAAAATCTCTCTTATCATAACGTTGATTCTTTGATTGTCGGTTATCAAGATCAACAGCAGGTTCAATCTCTACATCATTGTTTTTGCTAGGTTGAGCATCAACATGAACATTATTATTAACGTTATCACTAGGTTCATGTTCATCACCTGATTGTGTTTCAGCATCGGAGATAGAAATATCATTGGGATTCTCAGGTGTGTCTACAGTAGCTTCACTAGAAGCATGCAAAGTCCTATCGTTTTTCTTTTTCTTCTTTTTAGAAGAACTAGGTGCCTCATAATTGTTTCTTTGAGAATCTTGCTCGATTCTCTTAGGGTGGCCTTCAGGATACAAAGGTTCCTGAGTCATTCTACCAGTTCTAGTAGCCACTCTAACAACAAAGTCATTTTTATTATTTAATTCATCTAGCAAATCATTTTGAGCTTTAAGTACTTGCTCAGCTTGATTAGCAACCATAGAAGCATATTTGCTAATGAGTTTGAGTTCACCTTTAACTCTAGCCATATTATCGCTCACGCGTCCTATCTCGAAAGCATTATTCTTTAACTCTCTACCAACATAAGAATTAAAACTTTCTTGTCTAGCCATAAAGTCATCAGATTCATCTAAGCATGGGCTATTAAATTTAGTAGAGGGAATTTCAACTTTATCATATCTATAGAGAGAATTTACCTTTACTACCTGTGTCGGGTTATCAAGACAATGTGGTTCTTCAACAGGCAGTATATTAAGACCATGTATTTCTTGATTAGGAGGTAAATTCTTAACATCTTCAGCTTTAATACCTTTTTCTTTCATTGATTTCTTTGCTTCTTGCATATCTTCAGGACTGAGAAATAAAACACCTCTCTTCTTTGGAGTGGGTTTAGGAATAGGCTCAGGAGTCAGCTTAATTGGTTCAGGAATTTCCTCAGGCATTGGCTCAGGAAGAGTCCAATTATTTTCATTAGTCAACATATTATTCAATAGTAATTCAGCTTCGTTTACTGTTCTTTCCCTGAAAACACAACCAACACAACTATCCAAGTAGTCCTTGGAAGCATCGGTTAGTCCATTATAAAAGATATCAAGTATTTCATTTTTCTTGAGAGGATGATCAGGCAAAGCATTAAGTAACCGGAGAAGCCTCCCCGAAGCATGTGGGAGACTCTCTTCTTTGATTTGCAGAAAATTATATATTTCCCGCAAGGCAGCTTGTTTCTTATGAGCAGGGAAATATTTAGTGGAGAAGTAATAAATCATATCCTGGGGACTACACACACAACCAGGAACAAGAGAATTATACCTAGCCTTAGCATCACCCTTTAATGAGAACAGAAACATTTTAAGGATATAATAATAGCGAGATTTATCATCATGAGTAAACAGGGTGGCTATATCATTCAACTTGGTAAGATGTGCCACAACAGTATCAGATTCAAGGCCATAAAAAGTATCAGATTCAACTAAAGTAATAATTTCAGGATCAACAGAGAATTCATAATCCTTATCAGTAACACAGATAGGTGAAGTAGCAAAAGAAGGGTCAGATTTCATTCTAGCATTAAGAGACTGCTGCTTCCATTTAGCTAATAATTTCTTAAGATCATATCTATCATTGCAAGCAAAGATAGCTCTAGCAGCTTCTTCATTCATAACATAACCCTCAGGAAATATAGGCAATTCATAATCATTGGGAGAATTTTCATCATCACTATCATCAATAATAACATCTTCAATAATTTCATTCTCTCTAGCCCTAGCAAGTTGTTCATCAAGAAATTCACCTAATGGCAAAGTAGTACCACGCACAGAAGTAGTTTCATCATAAGTATCATGCATAGCAGAAGTGGCATCATCAATAACATGCGACATATCAGAATTCATAGTAGTAGCAGGTTTAGGTGTCGCAAGCTTACTCAAAACAGAAGGAGAATCTAGTGGAGAGCTAGATGGAAGTTCCTTACCTCCCCTCGTAGTTGAGGGATATATCGTAGTTTTCGCGTCTTTCAAGTTCTTCATAGTGATCAACAGATATAAATCCCAAGTGACTCAGAGAATAGAGCTATGCTACCCGGCAAAGGCGCCAGAAATTAGTCTTGATAACCCACAAGTGTAGGGGATCGCAACAGATTTCGAGGGTAAAGTATTCAACCCAAATTTATTGATTCAACACAAGGGGAGCCAAAGAATATTCTTGAGTATTAGCAGTTGAGTTGTCAATTCAACCACACCTGGATAACTTAGTATCTGCAGCAAAGTATTTAGTAGCAAAGTAGTATGATAATAAAGGTAACGATAGCAAAAGTAATGTTTTTGGGTTTTCTAGTAGTTGTAACAATAGCAACGGAAAAGTAAATAAATGAAGAACAATATGTGAAAAGCTCATAGGCAATGGATTAGTGATGGATAATTATGCCGGATGTGATTCCTCATGTAATAGCTATAACATAGGGTGACACAAAACTAGCTCCAGTTCATCAATGTAATGTAGGCATGTATTTCGTAAATAGTCATGCGTGCTTATGGAAAAGAACTTGCATGACATTTTGTCCTACCCTCCCGTGGCAGCGGGGTCCTATTGGAAACTAAGGGATATTAAGGCCTCCTTTTAATAGAGAACCGGAACAAAGCATTAGCACTTAGCGAATACATGAACTCCTCAAACTACGGTCATCACTGAGAAGTATCCCGATTATTGTCACTTCGGGGTTGTCGGATCATAACACATAATAGGTGACTATAGACTTGCAAGATAGGATCAAGAACACACTTATATTCTTGAAAACATAATAGGTTCAGATCTGAAATCATGGCACTCGGGCCCTAGTGACAAGCATTAAGCATAGCAAAGTCATAACAACATCAATCTCAGAACATAGTGGATACTAGGGATCAAACCCTAACAAACTAACTCGATTACATGGTAAATCTCATCCAACCTATCACCGTCCAACAAGCCTACGATGGAATTACTCACGCACGGCGGTGAGCATCATGAAATTGGTGATGGAGGATGGTTGAAGATGACGACGGCAACGAATCCCCCTCTCTGGAGCCCCGAACGGACTCTAGATCAGCCTTCCTGAGAGAGATTAGGGCTTGGTGGCGGCTCCGTATCGTAAAACGCGATGAAACTTTCTCTCTGATTTTTTTCTCCGTGAGACGGAATATATGGAGTTGGAGTTGAGGTCGCCGGAGCCTCTGGGGGCCCATGAGACAGGGGGGTGCGCCTAGGGGGAGGGGGCGCGCCCCCCACCCTCGTTGACAGGGTGTGGGCCCCATCGTGGACAGGGTGTTCGCCAGTATTTTTTATATTTTCCAAAAAGTGCCTCCGTGGATTTTCAGGACATTCCGAGAACTTTTGCTTTCTACACATAAAACAACATCATGGTAGTTCTGCTGAAAATAGCGTCAGTCCGGGTTAGTTTCATTCAAATCATGCAAGTTAGAGTCCAAAACAAGGGCAAAAGTGTTTGGAAAAGTAGATATGTTGGAGACGTATCACCCCCTCACTCCCAGTGGCGCGGAAACGCCGCCGGGGCCATCATTGTGACGGTGATCTACACCAACAACTTCGCCGCCGTCACCCCCAACTCTCTCCCCCTCTATGCAGCGATGTAACGACCCTTCTCCCTACTATATTCTCTACTTAAATATGGCGCTCAATGCTATATATTATTTCCCAATAATGTATGGCTATCCTATGATGTTTGAGTAGATCGTTTTGTCCTACGGGTTAATTGATGATCGTGATTGGTTTGAGTTGTATGTTTTATTATTGGTGTTGTACTATGGTGCTCTCTGTGTCGTGCAAGCATGAGTGATCCCCGCTGTAGGGTTTGCGGTATGTTCATGATTTTCTTATGGTGGGTGGCGTGAGTGACAGAAGCACAGACCTGAGTAAGTAGGTTGTTTACGTGTGGGAGTAAATAGGACTTGATACTTTAATGCTTTGGTTCAGTTTTACCTTAATGATCTTTAGTAGTTACAGATGTTTGCTAGAGTTCCAATCATAAGTGCATATGATCCAAGTACAGAAAGTATGCTAGCTTATGCCTCTCCCTCATATAAAATTGCAATAATGATTACCGGCCTAGTTATTGATTGCCTAGGGACAAATAACTTTCTTGTGAGAAAAAAACTCTCTACTAAAAGTAATTTAGTTGTTTCTTTATCTAAACGGCCCCTAGTTTTATTTACATGCTCTTTATTATCTTACAAACCAATCCCACAACACCTACAAAGTACTTCCAGATTCATACTTCTTCTAGGTAAAGCGAACGTTAAGCGTGCGTAGAGTTGTATCGGTGGTCGATATAACTTGAGGGAATATTTGTTCTACATTTAGCTCCTCGTTGGATTCGACACTATTACTTATCGAAATAGGCTACAACTGATCCCCTACATTTGTGCGTTATCAGTCATATCATATCATAATTGTTTTGAAAAAGTGTTGCCATCCGAGATTTATTATTATCGCTCCCTAGTTGATTGTGTCATTGATATGAGTAAATGTGAGACCTAAATGTTATTGTGGATATGGTTAGTTCATGATCTTTGCTAAAAACCTGAATACTGGCTAGATATATTTGCAAAAACAAGATCAAACAAAGTTTGTAAAAGTTTTTCTTTGTCACTTTCAGTTTGTCAACTGAATTGCTTGAGGACAAGCAATGGGTTAAGCTTGGGGGAGTTGATATGTCTCCATCGTATCTACTTTTCCAAACTCTTTTGCCCTTGTTTTGGACTCTCACTTGCATGATTTGAATGGAACTAACCCGGGATTGATGTTTTTTTCAGCAGAATTACCATGGTGTTATTTTTGTGCAGAAATAAAAGTTCTCGGATTGACCTGAAAATTTATGGAGAATATTTTTGGAATATATAAAAAATGTTGGCGCAAGAATTATCCAGAGGGGATCCACCGAGAGGCCACAAGCTTGGGGGCGCCCCCCTGAGGCGCGCCTAGAGGGCTTGTGGGCCCCTTGGAGCTCCTTTGTCCCTAACTCCAATGCTATATATTCACTTTCAGGGAGGAAAAAATTAAAGAGAAGGATTCATCACGTTTTATGATATGGAGCTGCCGCCGCCTCCCATTCTTCCTCGGGAGGGATGATCTGGAGTCTATTTTGCGTTCCGGAGAGGGGGATTTGTCGCCATCATCATCACCAACCTTCCTCCATCACCAATTTCATTATGCTCACCGCCATGCGTGAGTAATTCCTCATAGGCTTATTGGACAGTGATGGGTTGGATGAGATTTATCATGTAATCAAGTTAGTTTTGTTAGGGTTTGATCCCTAGTATCCACTATGTTCTGAGATTGATGTTGCTATGACTTTGCTATGCTTAATGCTTGTCACTAGGGCCCGAGTGCCATGAATTCAGATCTAAAACCTTTATGTTTCCATGAATATATTTGTGTTCTTGATCCGATCTTGCAAGTTGTAGACACCTATTACGTGTTATTATCCGCATACCCCAAGGTGACAATAATTGGGATTCTTTTCGGTGATTACCGTAGTTCGAGCAGTTCATGTATTCACTGCTAATGCTTTGTTCCGGTTCTGTATTAAAAGGAGGCCTTAATATCCCTCAGTTTCCATTAGGACCCCGCTGCCACGGGAGGGTAGGACAAAAGATGTCATGCAAGTTCTTTTCCATAAGCATGTGTGACTATATACGAAATACATGCCTACATTATATTGATGAATTGGAGCTAGTTCTGTGTCACCCTAGGTTATAATTGCTACATGGTGAATATCCCCCCACAATTATAATTGCCGATCCATTGCCTACGAGCTTTTCACAAATTGATCTTTGCTAAGTTACTCTCGTTACTATTGCCATTACAATCGCTACAGAACTGCTACTGTTACTTTTGCCACCGTTACCGTTACTTCCATACTACTTTGATACTAAATACTTTGCTGCAGATATTAAGTCTTTTAGGTGTGGTTGAATTGACAACTCAACTGCTAATACTTGAGAATATTCTTTGGCTCCCCTTGTGTCGAATCAATAAATACGGATTTAATACTCTACCCTCGAAAACTTTTGCGATCCCCTATACTTGTGGGTTATCAGCTGACGTCATGTTTAAATGTCTATGGTCTTGCAGCAGTGGAAATTATTGACTAAGCCTGCGGATGTGGACGATATGGGGAGATGATCAACAAAGTTCGGGCATCCGCCAGCATGATGTCCTCCCTTGCCTCCGTGCGATCTACTGAGATTTGGGTCTTTAGTCTCCTAGCAGTAGGTTGTTGGCCTGTGTGCCATCTTATGTTTTAGTTTCGTTGGGCGTGCACGCCTTTGAACTGTCGTTAGATATGAGTTTTGCCTCGTGGTTGCTGTGATATGGTGGTTTGATGAACTTTGGTTGTTATGTGTGGTACTATGCCTGTTGGCTTTATTTATAAAGTCGGACATATGCCTTTTCTCTAAAAAATAAGTAGTTACACAAAGATGGAAGCAACATCTGGCTCGTTGTAGTGGGGAGTATCATATACTAGTATCATTCATATGATGCTACATCCATAGTGCATAGTATCATATGTTGGTATGAGAGGATAATTCTTTTATTGCCATGAAGGAGGACACATAGTAGCACATCATTTAATATGATACGCGTCGGCATTCGTGTGCAGGACACGTGCGTGACATCATGGGCTAAAAACGTCCCTTTGTTGGTTCATAGATGGAGCACAAAGGCGTGGATCTACGCTACTGAAATGCATGAAATGGACACGATGGTTTACCCAAGTTCAGGCCACATGGTTGTATAATTCTCTGCTCCTGCTTTTTAGGTGCTTATGTGGTGGATTCATAAACTTCAAGTCCTTCCCAGGAATGGGGAAGCTTGTGTAGTCCTACTATTCTTATACCAAGTGTCCAACCTCTTAACCTTTTTCCCACCCGGGGCCCTTTAACCCAGCCCTCCTTTTATATCACAAGGGGTACCACAATGGCTTTGAGGCTAAGAAAAATATCCTAAGCCGATAGGGTAGGTATGCACGGTGATGTGTTGATATCTTCTATTTCCCGGAAATGAACAACTGTCTTGTCATCACCGACCATGGTGATGCTTGCGTGAGGCATGACATGTCTCGGTACAGGTGTGCACCATGCGGCAGAGTGGGTTAGCAATTCACCCATTGCGTCTTCTCCAGCCCCTAGTCCACCCGCCCTCCTACTGCATGGCTCGAAAGCTCTGCAAGCGCAAAACAAGAGCACCATGAGTGGGATAGGAGATAGCTTGCAGTCGAAGGCTTGCTGAGTGCGGGCTAGCTGTGGTTGGCTATTGTCGGGCGTGGTCATTCTCGGGTCTTGGACTGCGAGGATCGTTGCCGGATGTTGTAAGGTAGCTTCCTTCTTGACTAGGCGGGGCTTGTTTGGTGGACGCAGATGAGTTCATCAATCTTAGCGGTCAACTCCGTATTCTGTTCTACAATTGCATTAACTCTCTTGGTGGTAGTCCTTTCAACATATCATTGGGCATGGGTTTTTTTCATCTCATCAAGCAACTTTTTAACATCAGCTATGGGTTTTCCCATAGTAGTTCCTCCTGCAGCATTATCAAGCATAGTTTTTGACATAGGATTTAGAGAATTATAAAACATATGAAGGATTAACCATTCTTCCATTCCATGGTTGGGACAATTCCTTATAGCCTCCTTCATGCAATCACACACAAGCGCTACTGGAACACGATCCACGATCCTCCTACTTAAAACTTGTTATCTATGAACATAGTAGCATAAATTTTGCAGGTGGGAAAAAATAGATAAAAACTTATGGCATCAATTAGTCCATGAAGTTATATTACCTCTTGGCAAAGCTAAAAGCCATTCTTTTGATTTTCCTCTCGAGGAGAAAGGAAATAGGCACAACTTCAAGGTGTCACAGTCATAAGCTCTAATGCATGTCATGTTGCACAATTCAGAAAAATTATGCAAGTGCATACTAGCATCCTCAGAAGCAAAGCCTTCAAATTGGTCATGTTGAACCATAGAGACTAGGTTCTATTTGATCTCATACTCAACGGCAACAACATCAGGTTGTGCTATAGGTTCACACATGAAACTATTGCTAGGAGTAGCAGAGCTTCCAAGATTCTGAGCCATGGTAATCTTTTTTGTGGTTTCTACTAACAAGACTTGCAACAAAAAGTAAACCAAAAAATGAAACAAAAAATTTAAAAAAACTCTAAACACAAAGACTAGGCACACAAAGCCTCCCCAGAAACAGCGCCAGAAAAAGGTTTGATTACTTCCTTTGGTGATTCAGAAATGGGGCAAAAAGGATTCTTGCCTTTTTCCCAGAGGTGACCCTGAGTTAATGAACCAACGGGAGGATGCACTACAAAAAAATACACTTCCGTGCTGATACGTGTTTGTCACAGTAGGTCGCATTTTTTGTCATGCATGTACATCCATGACGATTTTATGACAGAATCAAGATAGTCATACATGTGCTGCTGTAGAAGTGTTCCATGACATTACCAAAATTATCATCACGGAAGTGTCCACTTCCATGACGATAAATCGCACGTCAAAGAAGTGCTTTCGTCAAGGGTGGCCGACACGTGGCATCCACCGTAACAGAATGTTGTTAAGCTATCGGGTCCGGTTTTGGATCCGATAACCTATTAACAGCCTGGACCAATGGGGATTTTCCACATGTAAAATCATCATTGGCTAGAGGAAACACATGTCAACTCCCCATTGGCACAGGTGTCACACATCCAATGGTCAAGATGCGCTTATGAAATGTTGACACGTGGACCGGCCCAAAAGTGGCCCATAAAATTTAAATAGGCCGGCCCAACTAAGGGCCCACAAGATTTTACGGTCCATAATGGGCTGACCACCAAAAGGGCCATGAGATTTTGCGGGCCATAATGGGGCGGCCCAGCTAAAGGCCCACAAGGTTTTGCGGGCCATAATGGGCCGGCCCAACTAAAGGCCCGCGAGATTTTGCAGGCCATAATGGGCCGGCCTAGCTAAAGGCCCCCATGACATTGCGGACCATAATGGGCCAGCCCAGCTAAAGGCCCCCAAGACATTGCGGACCATAATGGGCCGGCCCAGCTAAAGGCCCACGAGATTCCGCCGCCCATAATGGGCTGACCCACCTGAAGGCCCAAAAGATATTGATGAAACTAGTAGGCCGGCCCATTAACAGGCTTCCATGTTTTGGGCCAAATGCCGGCCCATATTTGATCTGGTCCATTAACAGTCTGCCACGTTCTGGGCCTAATAGAGGCCCATATGAGATCCGGCCTGTTAAAAGCCTCCCACGTTCTGGGCGAAATTACGGCCCAGATCAGGTCCGGCCCTTTGAGAGGCTTTGGGCTAAATTATGGCCCATATCAGATTCGGCCCGTCAATTGGACACTATGCTTTTGGGCCCACTTGATAAAGGGCCATTTAGTAATTCGGCCTGATATTAGTTTCGGCCTATTAAACGCCCGTTTAACATTTCGGCCCTATATATATTTCGGCCTGTTGAAAGCCCGTTATATAGTTGGGCCTAACTACGGCCCTGTTTGCATCCGGCCTGCTCACAACCGATAATCTGATTGGGCCAAAGAAGGACTGAGCAATTTTGGCCTGTTATAAGCTCATGATTTGATTGCCACAATCATGGGCCGGGGTCTATTTTGGCCTGCTGCTGGCCCGTGAGCTATTCGACACGTTTCAGGCCTAACCTACTTTTTGGCCTCCTAAAAGCCCATTGTGTTTTCTTGGGAAAATAGGGCCGGTGGTTTACCCAGCCTATTAAAGGCCCGAATCTACTAGTGGGCCAGTTTACATTTAGGCCTGTTAACGGACCAAGATAACGGGGCCCATGATGCGGATCATACATAGTGATTTGCATGAGGGCCCGATTATGTACCGTAATTTTACGGTTTGGCCAGTTTACTGCGAAGACATGATATATATATACAGTAAAATAACTACAGCATCGTGAATAAGAAAAAAAACCTAGACTATACAATAAAGAAATTACGGCATATTACATCCACTGGGCGTCAAAGTTCGCCACTATGATAATAAAGCACAAGCAGACAGCAGATTACATACACTGGGAATCAAAGATCGCCACTAGTGCAATTAAACACGCCGACAAGATAATATACAAACCGACAACACTTCAATAGAGTTCAAGAAAGGTTAGCCCTGCTCAGGAGCTGCAGCGCAAGCAACTAAGCAAGCTGATGAGACTGCACTTGTTTGACACTTATATCCTCCTCACTCTGAAAGATAAACAAGCAGACAGATGACAGGTTTTGCACATATAAGTATCAGTGCTGACAATTCATCAAATTTCTTACTGACGAATAAAGTGACACAGTTTAAAATAGCATTAACACAATATGGTATTTTTCAGATCAAGACATGGCAGGAAATGACATTGTGAAGGAGTTGGCAGCTTCACGACACCACTGGATTACAGATCAAGAACTCATAAGTATCAATGGTTAGTGTGTTGTCAATTTACCCATTTCAGATTGGCAAAACAAGATCACTTGCTCTGTATAGTTTAATTTACATGGCATGAAGAAGGAACTTGGTTGTACAACTGAAAACTTAAATTGAGAAGGACAAACTTTTGTTTATGAACTACATAATAAACTTTAAACATGCAATTTGATGCAAACACCAAAAATAAACAACTGTTGCAGTCATGCCTAACCAAATATACACAACAAAGTTTGAAGGCTTGAGAAGGACAAACTTATATTATTGGTGAAGGTAGGCTCTATAAAGCCCTTGTCCATTCTGATGGGGGGGGGGGCGATTCAAGAAGTTTACCATAGAATCTTCTTCATAAGCATTGCCTTTATTCTACATTTTGTCAAGAGTAAATGTAGAAGTGACAATATAAGAAAAAATGGAGAATATTTAAGATAAGATGAAGAGTGATGCTACAAAACCAAGTAGCTATAAATGTAAGTACATCGATACAGGCAAAAGGTACAGCCAAGAGCAATGCAGAGCTAAACTTCTTCAGTACCATCGGTGTTATCCAACCTTATGGTAAGTGTAAATATAGTTATGATGTGTAGAAAATGGTGGGCAAAGGAAAATAAGCTGCAGAGTGATGGTACGTGAACAACTACCTATCAATATAAGTACACTGATAAAGGACAACAGGTACTTACAAGAACAATGTAGAGCTAAAAAAATTCATTGGAATTGGATATATTCTACACTAATGTAACCATTCATACAGATCAGATAATTTGGAGCGAACAATTGATAAGCAAGCTATCATGCATACTGCTGTCACATAATGAACCAGGTATGTATGCAAGTACAGTGATACATGACAACAGGTACTAACAAGAGAAAAGCAGCGGGCAGCATATTTGCGATATCCTGTCGTTCTTTTCAAACCGAAATTCTTTTTTGAGCAGATTTCCTGCAAAAAAGATCCGTAAGGCACATGCAGAAAAGTAGAAGTTCAAATTGTCATGTGATATCATAGATAGTACCTCATCCTCAGAACGAGACCAGTGCATAAGAAGGTCTTTCCATTCAATGTATTCTAAATTTAGCACAGGAGACTTCACCGGAAATTCGTTTATAGACTTGCCATCAAAGTGTGATTTCCTTAGGTAACACCGATACTACTGCAATGCTTCCTTGAAAAGCGTAAGCAAGCTTTGCTCGTCATGACCATCCAGATTGACCCTCGCCTACTTACAACAATGTAATGTAAATCATTGATGTGTTCAATCAGCAAAAAACAGGAAAATAATCACCATGAATAATAGCACTTACATGTAAGTGGGACAGGAAGATGTGAAAATGGTGTTTGTCTTCACTATAATCTTCCCATGATGGGAATATATGCACGTAGTCCCTAACAACATTGAAAGCATTGTCTTTTAAACTGGGAATAACTGGAATGGGGTTCCGAACTGTAGGAATTGGCCGTCTCTGCAGTTGGGATAGGTCTTCGGCCGGTGGACTTGCTATACTTTTTGCTGGAGTGGGATTTTTCTGTGATATGGCTAGTGCTATGGCAACTGAAATCGGCATACCTTTTGCCGGAGTGCAGGTCCTGTGTGGTGGGGCTAGTGGTGTGTCCAGTGAAGTATGCGTACAGTCTACTGGAGTCGGTCCTACGTTTTGTATCACTGGTTGTACAACCAATATAAGTGGGGTGCTGTCTGATTTCTCCGGCACAACCAGGTTTTTCAAGGACTTTACTGGTGCTCCTTCAGGTTCGGGAATCACCCTCTTCATTTTTGATGTCTGATGCACAAGAACAACATTTGAGTGAAAAAACATGGTATGATGACAGATTGAATATGTATTGATAATGGATGGGCATGGCATCTTGACATATATGATGAGTAAACTAAGCAGATGGAGGTGCAACAAAGTAGAAGAAATGCAAGACAACATATGCAAGATATGCGCAATCAATAAAACCTTGCCAAATTATAACAGGTACCTTGATGGGTGAACATGACAGGCCATCTGCCTTTGACTCCTCGAGGTTAGAATAGTCATTAGGATCATATTCTGAACAAGAATATACAGGTGGGGAGCGTATGAGTTTCATTGCATCCAGAATGGCACTCAATGCCTTGGTGCCAATTTTGTAAGTCATTGCAGTGTTCCACAATATTCTTTGTATATACGTATAATATCTGAGAATCATGAAAACATAAATAGTTGTTAGATTATCTTTGTAATGTAGATGATATTCTAATATAGGGGCGCCCCTGTAAACACTTGTGTGCTATCACTGGATTCTGATGAGAGAGCTCATGTGTGCTGTAATATGGTACGTGTATTTATATAATCTAGCACAAGTACACAAAAAATAGGCCCCCGAAGTAAGGATACTTGGCAGATGATAGGTTCATAATATACTATATAGAGAGTTTATTGCCAAACCATGATAACAAGAGCACACAACAACTAGGCAGATCATAGTGTACATAACAGGGGTACACCATAACCACGATATATAAATCGGGAAAGTGGAACTGGCTTGAAAATACGGTGTTGTATTGCCGCTAGTAATTGAAAGCCTATCGATCACGTACATGCCAGCTCTATCAGCTGTTGACTACAGATGTCCATGCACCCCTTCCTGACAAGGAACATACTGTACGTACTAAATACAGAATAAAAAAAGAGGAACATGTTAAAGAACAGAAGAGGAACCATATTCTTGATGTTCCACTTCATTGCATACAATGCTGGTTGCCCACTCATGATGAGTCACAGCGCCCAAAGAAATGCAATTCCTTGTTGTCTCTCTATATGTGGCAATTTTGAACAAGAGTCATTAGGATCATATTCTGAACAAGAGTCAACAGGTGGGGAGCGTTTGAGTTTCATTGCATCTAGAATGGCACTCAATGCCTTGGTGCCAATTTTGTAAGTCATTGCAGTGTTTAGCTTCAAGAGTGGACTGCTGCTAGTGCGACACAAAGCAGCTACACAGATCATAGTGTAGATATAACGGGAAAACCTTAAGCATCAGAGTAAAATCAGCAAAGTGGAACTTGCTGGAATATATGTGCTAGTATTGCCGGTACGGCTAGAAAGGCTTCGGATACTAGCTCTATTCAAGTGAAGGTGCGGTATTGTTAATATCATGTAACTCTCAAAGGCGACACAGCTCCCCGCTCCTTGCTATTCTTATAGGATTCAAGTGGGCAGGTCACTACAAATCCTATTCCTATGTTTACAAAATACTATGAATCAAAGAGGCTCAAAGTGTCCATCACAACCGACCATATAGACCTCTACACTCCAAATGCCCCTGCTCATCTTCAGTACGAGGAACATACTGTACTACTATCATACTCCCTCCATTCCAAAATATAAGTCTTGGTAGAGATTTCCACTATGGATCACATACAGATGTATCCAGATATATTTTAGAGTGTAGATTCAATCATTTTTCTCCATATGTAGTCCATGGTGGAATCTATACAAAGACTTGTATTTAGGAACGGAGAGAGTACATATTAAAGAAGAACGAAAGAGGAACATGGTAAAGAAGAGAAAGCATATTTTGGATAATAAAATGTTGGTTGCGCAGTGCCCACACATGATGAACCAGAGCGCATTAAGAATGCAACTCCCTGCTGTCTCTCAACCATTTCAGGCGGTTGGATGAAGATCCTACGTCTCCTAACCCTTCTTCTTCCTCGTCTCTGATTCTTCCCATACAAAACACCGCACGGGCCGCCCGGCCGGACCACCGGCCCCCATCGCCTGTGTTCCTCCGCCACCCCCACCCCCACCTCCGCCCGCACCCGTGTCGAGTTTTCTTTGTTCAATGAGGCCCCACAACCACCCGAGCCCCTTCGTTCGCATCGGAGAACTCCGGCGAGCTCTGAAAAATCGACTAACCCAATTTTGAAATTAGTCTACTGTGATTTAACTAGTGTGGTATATAAAAGGGGAAAACCATAAGCATTGGGAGTATAGTATTGAGCATGCCATGGCGGATCAGAAGGTGAAAGCAGAAGTGCTCCCTGGGTGATTTTGGTAATTATTTCAACATATGTCTTGTTGGACTAACACTCTTACCTAGTATGTTTTAGATGAGTTCAACAAAGGAAGTGTCATGGACTAAAGGATGTGGAAACCCTTCAAGATGCTAAGGACAAAGGATTGGCTCAAGCTTCAAGCACAAGACTCTACATTTTATATTTTAGTGATCCAAGATCACATTGAGTCTATAGGAAAAGCCAATACTATCAAGAGGGGATGAGGTGTTGCTTAATGGCTTACTTGCTCAAATTGCTTAGTGATATGCTCCAAAGCCCTCAACTACTTTCTCACATCCACATATGTCCTAAATCAAAAGTCTAACTCTGCCCTACCGATTCTTTCTATCCGGTGCCACCGAGTTCAGATGTCTTAGCCACTGCCACAAACCCTAGGCAAATCGGTTTCACCGATAGGGATCTCGGTCTCAACGAGATGGGATTTTAATCTCTCTGTGTATGTCCATTACCAAAATCAATCTCACCGAGTTTGAGTAATCGGTACTACCGAGATTACAATGCAAACTCTCTAGTTAGCTTATTACCAAAATCGGTCCCACTGAGTTTGTGTAACCGGTCCCACCAAGTTTACCTGACCAACTCTCTGGTTAGCTTATTACCAAAATCGGTCCCACCGAGTTTGTGTAATCGGTCTGACCGAGATTACGTTATGCCCTAACCCTAACCATATTGGTCCTACCGAGTTGCATGTCGGTCCCACCGAAAATCCTAACGGTCACTAAATTTGCTGAATCGGTCCGACCGAGTTTCTCAATTCGGTCCCACCGAGATTGGCAGGTTGTGTGTAATGGTTAGATTTTGTGTGGTGGCTATATATACCCCTCCACCCACTCTTCATTCATGGAGAGAGCCATCAGAACGAACCTACACTTCCAGCATACATTTTCTGAGAGAGAACCAACTACACTTGTGTTGAGGCCAAGATATTCCATTCCTACCATATGAATCTTGATCTCTAGCCTTCCCCAAGTTGCTTTCCACTCAAATCTTCTTTCCACCAAATCCAAATCCTGTGAGAGAGAGTTGAGTGTTGGGGAGACTATCATTTGAAGCACAAGAGCAAGGAGTTCATCATCAACACACCATTTGTTACTTCTTGGAGAGTGGTGTCTCCTAGATTGGCTAGGTGTCACTTGGGAGCCTCCGACAAGATTGTGGAGTTGAACCAAGGAGTTTGTAAGGGCAAGGAGATCGCCTACTTCGTGAAGATCTATTGCTAGTGAGGCAAGTCCTTCGTGGGCGACGACCATGGTGGGATAGACAAGGTTGCTTCTTCGTGGACCCTTCGTGGGTGGAGCCCTCTGTGGACTCGCGCAACCGTTACCCTTCGTGGGTGAAGTCTCCATCAACGTGGATGTTTGATAGCACCACCTATCGGAACCACAACAAAAACATGCGTGTCTCCAATTGCGTTTGAATCCTCCAATCCCATCCCTTTACATTCTTGCAAGTTGCATGCTTTAATTTCCGCTGCTCATATACTCTTTGCATGCTTGCTTGTTATGTATTGTGATTGTTAAACTTGTGTCAAAACTCCACTTGAACTTAAAAAGTTAAAAACTGCAACTTTTGGTACTTAGTGTCTAATCATCCCCCTCTAGACACCTCTTCTTGATCCTTTCAATTGGTATCCGAGCATTGGTCTCCATTGCTTTGGTTTAAACACCATTGGAGGAAGATGGATGAGTCTACAATTGGGAGTCTTAGACATAGAGTGCCTATACTTGATGGAGAGTACTTTCATGAGTGGAAAAATGAGATGCTTGTGATTTTCTATCAATATCATTTGAACAAGTACATTGCTAGCCCTTGTGCACCTCATGTTGATCCTATGCATCCTACCCTTAACGAGTCAATTGACATGATTCGCAATCTTAGAATTGTTGAACTTATCACTAGAGGCTTGCCTAGAAACTTGATTGGATGTTTGCCTACTCTTAAGTGTTCATACACTATATGGAAATTTCTTGAGGAACATTTTCCAAATTATTCCTTAAAAAATCTAGATGAAATTCTCCATAAGTCTATTGCCTTGAGTAAGATGAATTCCAGTGATCCTATGTTTGGTGATTGTCTATTTGAGGTTACAACCTTATGCGTGCCAAAGGAGATGTTGGAATTATTAGTGATATTATTTCCGAAGCTATAAAAATTCATAAGCAAGATCATTGTCAAACTCACTCTAACGAATCACCCTCTCTAGGATGTGATCCACCACATGACGATGTTGAACATGGATACTATGATGAGGATGATGATAGTGGATGTACCGATCACATGACCGGAGATAAAGATATGTTTCGTGAGCTTGCTGAAAACTATGGTCCTCGAAAGTATGTCACCTTTGGTGATAACTCAAAGGGTAAGGTGGTTGGCCTCGGTAAGGTGGCCATATCACATGATAGCTCCATACAAAATGTCATGCTCGTTGAATCTTTTGGCTACAACTTACTTTCAGTATCTAGACTTGCTGATTTTGGTTTCAATGTCCTATTTACTGAAGTAGATTGTCATGTGTTTCGTAGAGATAATCATAAAATGGTTTTTACCGATGTACGTAGAGGTGATCTATACATTGTTGATTTCACTAAAAAGGCTCAACCTAGAACTTGCTTTATTGCTAAATCCTCTAAAGGTTGGTTATGGCATAGACGATTAGGTCATGTTGGCATGCGAAACCTTGACAAGCTTATTAAAGGAAATCATATCCTTGGAGTTAATGATATCATATTTGATAAGGATAGACTTTGCAGCACTTGTCAGGCAGGTAAACAGGTCGGAGGGAGGCATCTCGTGAAGAACATCATGACCACAAGGAGGCCACTCGAGCTACTCCACATGGATCTTTTTGGTCCCAACGCCTACAAAAGTCTCGGTGGAAATTCTTTTGGTCTAGTTATAGTTGACAATTTTTCAAGATTTACGTGGGTGTTCTTTCTCGATGATAAATCGCAGGTTCAAAAGATCTTCAAAAACTTCACTAGGAAGGCCCAAAATCAATTTGAAGTGAAGATCAAGAAGGTTCACAGCAACAACGGAACGGAGTTCAAGAACACAAATGTGGATACCATTCTTGACGAAGAAGGTATTTCACACAAGTTCTCGGCTATGTACACACCTCAACAAAATGGAGTTGTTGAGAGGAAGAACCGGACGCTCATGGAAATGGCGAGAACGATGCTTGATGAGTACAAGGTGCCGAAGCACTTTTGGGCGGAAGCGGTTGAGACAGCTTGTCATGCAACAAATTGCTTGTATCTTCACAAGCTACTCAGCAAGACGGCATACGATCTCCTCACCGGTAACAAACCCCAAGTTGGATGCTTTCGAGTATTCGGCTCAAAGTGCTACCTTCTTGATAAGCATCGTTGTTCTAAATTTGCTCCTAAGTCTCATGAAGGTTTCCTACTTGGTTCTGGCTCAAACTCTCACACATACCGTGTCTACAAGAATTTCACCCGAAAGGTTGAAGAAACGGAGATGTGAGGTTTGATGAATCTAACGGCTCGCTAGTAGAGCAATTGACAATTGATGTAGGAGACAAATACCCCTCAGAAGCAATTCAAGACTTATCTATTGGCAAGATACGTCCAACGGAGGTGAAGGAGAGTACCTCATCCGTCCAAGTGGAAGCTTCTACCTCATGACAAGGTGAACCAAGAGTTGATATGGAAGCATCCACGAGTGGGACACAGCAAGATGAAGAAAACTAGGAAGTGCACCAAGACGAACGTCAATAACCTCCTTCTCCACCACGACAAGAGAACGACAAGATCAACAATGAAGAAGGCCAAGAAGAAGAACAAGATGAAGAAGATGTTCAACCAAGACCCAAGCAAAAGCTTTCATGAGTATGAGCAAGAATTGCTAAAGATCATCTCGTTGAGCAAATCTACAAAGATATCCAAACCGGGAGAATCACTTGCTCTAAAACTCGTTTAGCTAACTTTTGTGAACACTATTCATTCATCTCTAGCATTGAACCTATGAAGGTTGAAGAAGCATTGGAAGATCCGGATTGGATAAATGCTATGCATGAAGAGCTACACAACTTTGAGAGAAATCAATTTTGGACATTGGTTGAGAAGCCCGACAACAACCACAACATCATCGGTACCAAATGGGTGTTTCGCAAGAAGCAAGATGAAGATGCACAAGTAGTTCGCAACAAAGCACGTCTCGTCGCCCAAGGCTACACACAAGTCGAAGGTATGTACTATGGTGAGACTTATGCTCCCGTTGCTAGACTTGAGTCCATTCGCATCTTACTTGCCTATGCTAATCACCATGATATCACCTTGTACCAAATGGACATTAAAAGTGCCTTTCTAAATAGTGAAATAGAGGAGGAAGTTTATGTTAAGCAACCTCTCGGCTTTGTTAATCCCAAGAAACCTGATCATGTTTACAAACTGCACAAAGCTCTTTATGGTCTTAAACAAGCTCCTAGAGCGTGGTACAAATGCTTGACCAAGTTCCTTATTGAAAAAGGCTTTGAAATTGGAAAAATAGATTCTACTCCTTTTACTAAAAGGGTCGATGGAGAACTATTTGTATGCCAAATCTATGTTGATGATATTATATTTGGATCAACTAACCCTCATCTTAGTGAGAAGTTTGGAAAGCTAATGTCGGAGAAGTTTGAGATGTCTATGATGAGTAAACTCAAATTCTTTCTTGGTTTGCAAATCAAGCAAACTAAGGAAGGTACCTTTGTCTCTCAAATGAAGTACACCAAGGACTTATTCAAGAAGTTCAATATGCAAGAATGCAAAGGTATGACTACACCCATGCCTACTAGTGGACATCTTGATTTGACCAAAGATGGTGAACCGGTTGATCAAAAAGTTTGTCGCTCTATGATTGGTTCATTATTATATCTATGTGCTTCACGTCCCGATATCATGCTAAGTGTGTGCATGTGTGCACGATATCAAGCTGCTCCTAAAGAATGTCATCTTAAGGCCGTGAAAAGGATAGTGAGATACTTAATCCATACACCAAATTTTGGCATTTGGTATCCTAGGAGGGCCTCTTTCGATCTTGTTGGCTACTCCAACTCGGACTATGCCAGTGACAAGGTTGATAGAAAGTCCATTTCGGGTACTTGTCAATTTCTTGGTAGATCTCTTGTATCTTGGTCTTCCAAGAAACAAAACTCGGTATCCTTGTCCACCGCCGAAGCGGAATACATTGCTGCTGGTTCATGTTGTGCTCAATTACTTTGGATGACCCAAACTCTTAAAGATTATGGGATATATGTGAAACATGTTCCATTACTTTGTGACAATGAAAGTGCTATCAAGATTGCTCACAATCCCGTGCAACACTCTCGAACTAAGCATATTGAAGTTCGTCATCATTTCATTCGAGATCATGTTGCGAAAGGGGACATTAATCTTAAGCATGTTCGCACCGAAAACCAATTAGCGGATATATTCACTAAACCACTCGATGATAAAGTGTTTTGCAGGTTAAGAGGTGAATTGAACATCATTGATGCTTCAAACTTGGAGTAGGAACTCCATTGGATACATGCAAGACATGAGCTTATAACTAATCCTTGATATTTCTCTTGTGATGACTATCTTATGTCTTGGATACATTTGCGCCTTACATGTTATCTAACCCATGTAGGTACTTGGATGAATCTAAATCTATGGGATTGCAACTCACTCACATCTTGAGCAATCTCTACATCACCAAGTCTCTACACAACGGTGGTTGAAGACAAGGAAGCACGGAACCATTCAAACATATCCTTTGACAAATTTATTATTGAACTTCATGATTGTCATTTTGGACACACAAGTGCGCTTCCTTGCAAAAACTAACCCATGTAGGTAGATGAACTCAAATTCCAAGTGGTGCTCCCAACTCTTGATGAGCTACATCAACCTTGAGCAACCCACACAAGTTCAACTACATGATCACGATCAACACCACCACCCAAGGTATGTTATTCCATCTTAGAGAAGCTTTACTCCAAGTCATGAGTCAAAGCAACTCGACAAGATGTGAATACATCAAGATGCTTATACGAAAAATGGTAACCCCATTTTGAGCTTAAACGATGAGTATGACCTATGATCAAGTGATCTCACTTGACTCCTAAGTCGATATACTCTAACATAGGTGACTTTGTCGCCGACCATTTCTAGATGAAGTTCTCTTGTGTTCTTTTCTGTGCTCTTGCATTTTTCTCATGCATATTTGTTTGCCCTTTCAAAAAAAACTTCATCTAGATTTCTTTTCTTTTTGTTTGTTCTGCATTCGCTGCATCCAATTCATTGCAAATCTTTCAGTTAATTCCTTGCAAATACTTGTGAGATCTTACTTGTCTAAGTGAGCTGAGGTGACAAGTGTTTTCTCAGTGATGAACTCGGTCACACCGGTTTCTTGTTTTCGGTCTAACCGAATTCTTTCGGTGCAACCGAAGCATGCCACTCGGTGCCACCGATTTCACTACAGAAAAGACGTTTTGCCTTTTATTCCTGCATTACTCTTGACCCAGCTCCACTCAATGAATCTTGTCCTCTACAAGCATCACATTTACCTTAGTGCTTTGTGTTGTGACTCAAGGACCAAACCCACTCACAACAAATTCCAGAAGACCCTTCTTGGAAATTGATGTCAAAGGGAGAGAGAGAGATCACATCAAAGCTTAATCACATCTCTAGGGGGAGAGAATACTCAAGGAGAGAGTAATCTTCAAGGATCCCAAATGCTTGGTGTTCAAGAGGACAGATGCCACATGTCTTCTTGAGGGGAAAGACATGTTCATATGTGCTTATTTGCATTTGCTCTGTCCATTTGTTTCTTTGAGCTCTAATTTTCTGTTCCCTATCTTCTCCCAGTATCCCATGCTAGATTCAGGGGGAGCAATACATCTAAGGGAAAGAAATTCTTTAAATTAATTGCACATCTTTACCTTTGGGGACATGTCTATATCCAATGTGGTACTTAGTACTCACTCTACATGTCATCCCAGTCTTGGTACTCTTGTGGTTTCCTTCTGTTTGCTCTGGCTAGTAGGTGCATCTGTGTTATCTAACCTTATTTTCACAGGTTCATTCCATCCTAAGCCAACTCAAGACCACAAGGTAAGTATATGCATCACAGTCATGTGTATGAGAAATTTTAGCTGATGTACATATTGTTTGCAAGAAGGACTCATGAGCATGAAGGTACATTTCCCATATTCGCATCTTTTGCTCTGATGCATATAGCCAAGATACATGTAACACATTCACTTGCTCCTATATTCCATATTCACATGATTGCATACATGTAGGGGGAGCCTATGCTTGTTACATGTCTTTCCAAAGCTTTACTTGCTATTCTCTATATCCTTATCTAAAGCTTTGATGTATGTTGTCATCAATTACCAAAAAGGGGGAGATTGAAAGCACAAGTGCTCCCTGAGTGATTTTGGTAATTAATGTCAACATATCTCTTGTTGGACTAACACTCTTACCTAGTATGTTTCAGATGAGTTCAACAAATGAAGTGGCATGGACTAAAGGATGTGGAAACCCTTCAAGATGCTCAGGACAAAGGATTGGCTCAAGCTTCAAGCACAAGACTCTACATTTTATATTTTAGTGATCCAAGATCACATTGAGTCTATAGGAAAAGCCAATACTATCAAGAGGGGATGAGGTGTTGCTTAATGGCTTACTTGCTCAAAGTGCTTAGTGATATGCTCCAAAGCCCTCAACTACTTTCTCACATCCACATATGTCCTCAATCAAAAGTCTAACTCGGCCCTATCGATTCTTTCTATCCGGCGCCACCAAGTTCAGATTTCTTAGCCACTGCCACAAACCCTAGGCAAATCGGTTTCACCGACAGGGATCTCGGTCTCACCGAGATGGGATTGTAATCTCTCTATGTATGTCCATTACAAAAATCGGTCTCACCGAGTTTGAGTAATCGGTACTACTGAGATTACAATGCAAACTCTCTGGTTAGCTTATTACCAAAATCGGTCCCACCGAGTTTGTGTAATCGGTCCCACCGAGTTTACCTGACCAAATCTCTGGTTAGCTTATTACCAAAATCGGTCCCACCGAGTTTGTGTAATCGGTCTCACTGAGATTATGTTATGCCCTAACCCTAACCATATCAGTCCTACCGAGTTGCATGTCGGTCCCACTGAAAATCCTAACGGTCACTAAATTTGCTGAATCGGTCCGACCGAGTTTCTCAATTCGGTCCCACCGAGATTGGCAAGTTGTGTGTAATGGTTAAATTTTGTGTGGAGGCTATATATACCCCTCCACCCACTCTTCATTCGTGGAGAGAGCCATCAGACGAACCTACACTTCCAGCATACATTTTCTGAGAGAGAACCACCTACACTTGTGTTGAGGCCAAGATATTCCATTCCTACCATATAAATCTTGATCTCTAGCCTTCCCCAAGTTGCTTTCCACTCAAATCTTCTTTCCACCAAATCCAAATCCTATGAGAGAGAGTTGAGTGTTGGGGCGACTATCATTTGAAGCACAAGAGCAAGGAGTTCATCATCAACACACCATTTGTTACTTCTTGGAGAGTGGTGTCTCCTAGATTGGCTAGGTGTCACTTGGGAGCCTCCGACAAGATTGTGGAGTTGAACCAAGAAGTTTGTAAGGGCAAGGAGATCGCCTACTTCATGAAGATCTACCGCTAGTGAGGCACGTCCTTCGTGGGCGATGGCCATGGTGGGATAGACAAGGTTGCTTCTTCGTGGACCCTTTGTGGGTGGAGCCCTCCGTGGACTCACACAACCGTTACCCTTCGTGGGTTGAAGTCTCCATCAACGTGGATGTACGATAGCACCACCTATCGGAACCACGAAAAAACATCTGTGTCTCCAATTGTGTTTGAATCCTCCAATCCCATCCCTTTACATTCGTGCAAGTTGCATGATTTACTTTCCGCTGCTCATATACTCTTTGAATGCTTGCTTGTTATGTATTGTGATTGTTAAACTTGTGCCAAAACACCACTTGAACTTAAAAAGTTAAAAACTGCAACTTTTGGTACTTAGTGTCTAATCACCCCCCTCTAGACACCTCTTCTCGATCCTTTCAGAAGGTGCAAACCGGACAAAGGCAACTTCGCAACCAAGACAAGAAATCAGAGTAAAGCAGTGGCGATCTATTTTCTTGCTGCGATAAATAAGTTGAGCAAATACGAAAGAGTATCGCCTCTGGTGCGGCGCCGTGTATGCATCTGCTGAGAATTTGATGGTGCTATAGTAGCGATGGCTGTCGGCAGCGTGGAAGCAAATCTAGGAGGGTAGACAGTGGCGGCGGGGCGCGGTGGATGAGACGGTCGTAGGAGCGGCGCTGACAAGGTGGACGACGGCGGGGATGAAGCGAGAGGACGGGATGCAAGGATCTAGGTCCTAAGCCATGGATGAGAGAGGTCAATCTCTTGTAATGGACGGCGGCGTCGGGGTATCAGCTCCGGCATGGTGGAGGAGGATGGCAGTGGATGGGGTGGCGGACGGAGGAGGCTGGGGTGGAGAGGGTGTTTTGGTGCCCACGAAGTACGAATGGGGAAAAGGGAGGTAGAGAGGAAGGGGGATCCATGTATTCAGGGCGCGCTTGTTTCAAATTTCCTACATCACAGCAATATTAGTCGGTTGGGGATAGGACGTTAATCTCGCATACACCGAATATTTGCCGACGAGAGTTTGTTTTTGGCGCCCACCGTGTATGAATATGAATCGGGGAAGGAGTCGATTTCGGCCGAGGACACATTGTGTTTTGGCGCCCACCGTGTATGAATCCGGGTGAGAGGCGGTTATGTCACGTTTGGGTGAAATTACAAACCTACCTCTATCGAAACCTATAGAAATCCAGCAGATAGGCTTTGCGTGGCAGGGATAGGCAGTAGTAATTTCCATCTTGAAGATTTTGGTTTCAGGCGATTACTGCGACTTTCCCCGCTTCGTTCAAATTTTGCAGAGTGCACATTTACCATGCCAACTCAATACGAATCCTGTTTGTATTCCATTTTTTTCAGGCGGGATCCATTTTCAATTGGAATTAAATTCTATATACATCATTTTTTATATATACTTTCAAAAGCACAACACCATTTATACATAAATATGGTTTACAAATGGCATGATCTCAGATTCATAAGGTTGTATCCATCAATTTGGATTTTCAAATATTTGAAACCACTTTATGTTGAAATCCAATGTATGCATTCCTCGCTAACTATCTCCAATTAATGTGTGTTTCATGCGGTTTTTTTTACTTCTCAAACATGTATAATGTGCTTCACACATGCAACATATAGTGTAATCCCGTTTAGACATTAATTGCATATAAACCATGCATTGTTTGTAATTAAAGAATCTATGGATCACCAATATTGATAAACTATAAAACATTACACGTGTGCCCAAATTCAAATGAATATGCATGTTTGATACACCAATTTTGCGTTATGATATTATTGATGTCGTGATCTCCAGTTTAAATATTTGAATCCTCTTTAATCCAGATATTCGTCTCATATAGCTATCACTCATGCTTATATAGGACTATCTCTCTGGACCTATACACGTTCATCGTCTCTCAGGTATCTCTCGTGCTACCTGTATGCCGACAATGATCTTTTATCTTAGTAACACATTGAAGGTACTCTCTCCCTCGGCCTTCATCACTCTATCTCTCTCCATGTATATCTCTCTCCCTGCTATGTGTCTCTAACTATGATTGTCTATGTGGAATCTCTTTCTCTCTCACAAACACAAAACTTTGTCTCCCGGGGTCTCATTTCTCTCTACTATTCCCATGTGTGCCACTCGCACACCCCTCATACAGAGATGTCTTTTGCTCTGCAGATATGAGAACCTACGACTCTTCCCCTTAAATATCTCTTTCTCACACACAAACACAAACTCTGTCTCCCAGGGTCTCATATTTCTCCATTGTTCTCTTGTATGTCGCTCACACACACTCTCTCTCCCTAGAGATATCTTGTGCTCCCTCATATGTCTCTCTAGCTATCACTCTCGTTGTGAAATATATTTATCTCTCGCAGACACAAAACTCCGTCTCTCGGGATCTCATTTCTCTGTGATATCTGTTTGTATGTGACTCACATGCACCCTCTCTCTATCTCTCTCACACCCACACACATAACTCAGCCTTCTGATCCACTCGACTCCTATCTCTAACGCACACTAGCTAGCATCTTGATCTCCCTATTTATCTGTTTCTCCATCAACCTTTTTTCTCGCCCTCACTCTTGCTTCCTATCACGCACACTACATATGTTTCTCTCTACATGTAGTCAAGTGCCCTCTTTTTATCTTTCTCTCACACACACATATATAACTTCACCCTCTTAACCACCCGGCGGTCATCTCCAACACTCAAACTAGCGGATGTCCCTCTAGCTAGCATCTCCATCTCTGTATCTATCTGTAGTTTCTCCCTCAACATTTCTTTCTCGCACGGAGTCTTGCTTCCTATCACCCACACTATATATGTCTCTCCATACATATGCATTTATAGGTTGATCTCTTTTGCACAATCGTTGTGCCTCACTCCCTCTGCTCGCCATAGATGCATGCTCCAGCCCACGCCACTATCTCTTAAAGACAAAAACACATGCTCAATTGTCCATCCTTCTTCCCTGCATTCTCACATGCATGCATATTGTCATACCGATCCGTCTCTCCCATGTCGTTGATCTTATGACTTATGTATTCTTTCTTTTATCTCGATCATGCGCGCGCGCACACACACATCCCACGTATACATGTACACCTCTCACACATGCATGTTCAAGGTCTCTATGTCTCCATACGTAGTTAATTACCCTCAACCCTAACGCCACATCGAATCGCTCTCTTCTTGTGTGCACATAACTTCCGCCTGGATGGGTAAAACACACACTCACACTTAACAATCTCCTTCTAGGTGCCCCCCTCACTCTTCCCCTATGTCCCCGAAACCAATAAGACCATCCCTTTGTTTAATTTCCGCCTACAAACACGTTCTCTCGATGTCGACTCCTCTCACATGGACACACCTTCTCTTCCCTCTCTATGGGCATTTTCTCTCTCGCACCCCATCGTTGGTGGCCTCTGCCATACACATCACCTCTCTATGATGAAGCCATGCACACACGGGCACGCGCGCACACCCACCCACCCACCCACACACACACACACACAAACACACACACACACGCACACTAAGACTCCATCTCTCTCTCTCTCCCACACACACACACTAAGACTACATCTCTCTCTCTCTCTCACACACACACACACACACCACACACACACACACTAAGACTCCATCTCACAGACACATGCTCTAGGCGGAGCATTTGTTCCTACCACCCTTCATCCAACCTTACCCGTATGATAAACAATCACCTTAATTTACTTGTATAACATGGACAAATTCCACTTTACTTTAGTAGTCAGCAAACTTATCATCTGTACCCTTATAAAAAAACGAGTTGGCAATGATGGTGTGCCAGCCATCTTGTAATATAGACCGTCTGATCTCTATCTGACGGATAGAAAGCAAACTAAGATAATTTTACAAAAGATACCCACACCTCTCTCCACATCCTTATCTCTGACAACCTCATCGCTCAGGAATTAAAAAAGGAAGTCTCCGGAACAATCTAGCATGGTGGCTGCTGCCGCCTACCGGCGCCGTCCATCCCCATGCCTCCGTCCATTCCGACCACCATTCACCACCACGCTCCACTCCTCCTCACCTTATCTCTCATCTTTCATTTTTTCGATGACATTCTCGAGATACCAGTTTTCCGATAAAATTCTCGAGATATCATTAGTTCTTACACATGGGATTACTCCTGCATAGGTCAATCACAACAGGTGTTTTGACAAAAAAATGCATATTTATGTTCCGTGCAATGCACGAGCATCTTGCTTGTAATTATATAATGCAAATCACGAGCAGGAAGTGACATTTTTTGTACACAACCACGTTAAAGTAAATACCATTATACTTATATCCCGATGCAAAAGGTTGAGTACATGTCTAAAGAGTAGAGTCGCACACATGCACTCTGTCTCTCAGAATCTCGCACACACACACCAGTTACGTGACGCCCACTTAACCAGACACGTATGTTACAATTTGTGCACCCGCGGGTACACGTGATGCTGCGAATTTATTTAAGTCGGACGGAGAACCCAAACAGTAGCTGCATTCATTCCCCTCCCGCCGCCTCTTCTCTGGTCGCCATTGCCCGGTAGCCATGGCCCGACAAAAGGTAACAACATACGCCATACTCCCGCCGGAGCGGCGCTTTAATATGGAAATTTTAGTTGTCATGCATGCATCTTTTTGTGCTAGCACTCCTACATAAGGGTTGACCGGTCGCTTCCCGCGAACGTGCACGGGCGGTGGAAGAGGAAGGAGAAGGGAAGAAGGCTGTGGAGTAACATTTTTTACCACAATTTCTTAGGAAATTGAGTGCAATAATTGAGTAGTTTTGCAAACTACCAGTACTACACCTGAAACGGTTCAAAACCTATACTCCCTTGCCAGCGCGCGCTTCCCGCGTGAAACGTCAGCGTCGCCCTGGAGCATCAGTGCCGCATTAATGCTCAGCCAGAGCGGAGGTGGCCTCTCATTGTCGCTGGCTTTGAAGTGGCGCGACGGCCGAGAGGGCGCTGCTTCCCGGTGCAAGCGGCTGCTCCATGTCGAGACTGGCCATAGGCCCTGTTTGGATCCATGGGTTAGAGTTAGTAGTATGAGCTAGTTGGGGCTCAAATAGCCCTAAAGTATCCAAGCATGAGGGTTTAAATTGGAGCAAGTTGCACCGAACCCACCAAAAAAAACTATCCCACCCAAGAGGTGCTAACTGGAGATAGTTCTCATAGGGACCACTGAAAAATCACTTTTCTCTCTCCATCAAGTGCATTTGTTGTCAATCTAACCTTGTCACCCGAACACCTCTTTGGCTACAGTTAGTTCAGGGTTAGTCATGAGTTAGTCTAACCTCTAGCTAAGTTAGAGTATCCAAACGGGAGCAGTATAGGACATGCAAGTTGCTCAAAGCATACAGTCAAATTCGTACGTGAAAGGATTTTTTTCTTTTTGAAAACGGAACGTGAAAGGAATTTTTTTTAGAATGCTCTTGGCATGTCGCTAACATGTGATGAGTTAACCGACCTCAATAGACGGCAAAAACGTCAGCCCGCCGCACTTTGAGAGAGATGAGGAGGGAGAAGCGATATAGGCTGCTGGATTACTAGAGATAGGTGTTGCACGGAAGCCAAGAACTATGGTGATAGCGTGGGTTAGCCATGTACTAGTATGATGTAACTACACTGGGCTGCCGTGTTTCGTTCTCTTCCAGTCCACTGCGGAGATGATTGGTTGATTTTATATCGCTGAATAATATTAAATATTATGAGTGCAGACACTCCACCACGAGGTTCCTTGCTCCTTCTCGGTCGTCGGGAATCTATGTTCTTTCACTCTATTATTTTTTACGTGAGCTTTGTTCATCCTTTTGCCAACACGCGAGTCATCTAGCATCAAGGTGCATGTGTTATGCAAGGATCGTTCCATCTATATGGAGAACACGTGGGACTGGAACTACGAGACGGACATGCACCCAGGAGTGGACATACGAACCTGAGTAATGTAGCGTAGTAAGTGAAGTAGAAAGGCACAAATGGTATGAACATGCGTGGCATATAGGGTGCGTTTGGTTGCGTTCTCGCCTCAGCATAGTTGTTCCCTCTTCATGCATGCTCAACCCAACACCCCTCTTCATGCATGCTTCTAGTGTATTTGTACTAAACCACTATGGACTTATGCACCCTGCATACACTCTACCAAACACCCAAAATTGGGTCGAGAAGGGAACTGTTCGGCGACATTTGTCTCTTACTATGTACTACCACTAAATGTTGTACTCCCTCCATCCCAAAATAAGTGACTCAAGTTTGTACTAACTTTGTACTAAAGCTAGTACAAACTTGAGTCACTTATTTTGGGACAGAGGGTATGTGCAATGCACGGTGATGTGATGGAGTATGTGCCTAAGTATTCTACTACTACTATATTAGTTGGAGGCACATATTACATTTTATATTTGTTTAGGTGTATGCCCCGAGGCCTTCCAACTAGATGTGTCTTTCTCTCCAGGTCGCACTTTGTATCATTCATACCACTAAGTACTACTACGTGTGGTCTCTGACCCAGAAGTGGAAGAAGTGGAGACGCTCTACCATGCTGTTCATGTCCCACTCCTTTTGCTGACGTGTGGGACGTCTAGCACGTGTCGTGTTTGGCACTCTTCGTCGTAAGAGTTGAAACGCTAGCATTCATTAGAAACAAAAAATAATTATAAATAAGCAGTGTTACTATTTTTTGAGAACCAATCAGCAGTGATACTATACCACGCGGTTTCCTTGCTCCTCGATATCGGAAAGAATACTTCTGTTCGCCAACATGTGGGACGTCAACCATACTGGTCCACTTTCCATGCACGCAGAATTCCAAGGGAGTCACCCCGATCGTCGCGCCGCAGTAACAATGACTAATGAGCCGTCAAATCACAGGCCCACTTCCCACTTTGAAGTTGCTCGGACGAAGGAACCATCATGCTTTCGTTGAATTCCGCTTCTTGAAGAAAACTATTGTACCAGCAGTACTACTAGCTACAGTAGTTACTCCAATAGAGGCCTCCTTTCGTTCATAGGATAGGAATTTTATAGGAATACGAAAATCATAGGAAGTGAGATGACATGCATCTCAATTCCTATAGAGAAAGAGATGCCATTTGATGCATAGGATAGGAATTTTTCCATTTAGTCTAGGCTAATGTACTGGTAATTTGCTCTAAAACTACATTAGTAACTAGTAGTACTGGTACATGCTCGTATTCAGACACAGACACACACATTAACTACTAGTACTACTACCTCTCACATGCTGGCCAGACGTCGTTGTTCTCCTTCCCGGCTTTGTCGGCGACACCCCATCGTGCTTGGATCTCTGCCGACCTCTCCACAATAGTGCGTGCGTCCTCTTCTTTCTTGCGGCGGCGGGCCTCTCTTTTCTTGAGTGTTTTCTGAATTTTCCGCTCCCTCTGTGCGGCTTTGGCCGCCTCTTGCTCTACCGCCCATTCGGCCTTGGCATCTTCAAATTCCTCCTACATAGGTGTGAGGTCGCGAGCGGCGATGAACTCGGCACGGAGGGATGCCATCGCTTCCCTACCATTTTGTGTGCGGTCGTGGGCGGCGAGAAACTCGGTGCAATGGGATGCCATCGCTGCCTTACCGGTTAGTGTGCGGCGCGGTGGCATGAACGACACTTGGTGAGAGCTCTGGGGTGGAGTGGCCGGACAACCGTATAGTGCATTGGTTTGTCAAGAGCTCAAGGACAGAAGACAAAGGAAATTTGGATTCCCCTTCAATCCTGGTCATTTATTACCGAGTAAAATGCATTTTTGGTCATCGAACTTGTCTTGATAGCTCACTTTGATCATTGTATACGAGACATGTTGATTATACGGTCATTGGCTCAGCATATAGGTCCGTATTTCTCTGGTTGACCGGTCAAACAGTCCACATACGCCTCATCAGCTCGTGTTCTTTATCTATCTACGCGGGCCTACCTGTCAATGGAGAAAGAAATACTGTAAAAACCAAAATTATGCGTATGTGGGGAATCAAACCACGGATTCGTCGCTGCAACGCACCCTCATCAGCCAAGTGAAAATGAAGTACTTTGCGTCAGACACTCACGCTCACGCTATCAAATCATGCTAATGCATGCATGTCGCCCTCTAAATCAAAGTCCTGCTCATGGCGCAACGCAAACGGCGAGCCCATCACTTGCGCGCCCCGGTGGTGCCTAACATTATTGTTTAGACGTTTGATGGAGGCCTACGCGAACGCTGAGCATGTATTCACCTGGCTCAACACCAATGGTCATACTCGGTGTGCCTTGCTCATGTATATCGTCCATCACAATGACAATCTATAAAACAACCTAGCTAGAGAGGGTACTATGGTACAGAGTATGTCCTATCGTGAGCGACCGATCTTCGTGCCACTGCACATAAATGTGTGTCTGATCGATTCGTCCATTATTCGTAAGTTATGCATGGTTGTGTGGTGTCTAATGGTGGTTGTCGAAGGCTAGCTGGCGACAAGAGCGGTTGTGTGGCACCCCGGCTCAGAGAAACCGGAATGCCCCATATTCTAGCCCAGAGATCGAGGAGAAGTCTTCTAAAATATGGCACTACTTGACATAGAACAAATCAGCTCTTATTATAGGAATAAATACAAAGGTCTGATCTTACAAAGGTTCACATCAGCACAACGACACTACGCCGGCGATACTACACTTGCTCTATGATAGCATCGGAACAACTCGAAGCAGCGGAAATCTTCTAGCAGCGGAACAACGACGAAGGTGGTGAACTCCACTCTGCAGGGACTCTGGCTAGAATGCTTATCCTAGCTCGCATGAACGGAAACCATGACAAGCATGCAATCAAATCCGGCATGACCTGCAAACTGGCATGACATGCCAGGTCAGTACATCGAATGTACTTGCAAGCTCACAATAACCAGAAGCATTCAAGATAGACAACAGCACGGCAATTACAGGTTAAACATGAAATATCATGAGATCATCAGAATAACATGGCATGACCAACATAAACATGATACAGCTAGAACAATATGAGCATGACATGACGATACTAGCATGCAACATGATGACACTACATGCACCACTTATTCCGCTCCGGTTACCTGGTAACCATCACATGCATCACTTACCACCCTCGGACATCACACGATCATCTCAGGATGAAATCATGCTTGGTATAAACAATACCGTAGCGATCAATAAATGACCACAAGGAGCTTGATCTTTACCCATGATTCTCGCACAACATCACGAATATCCAACAACTCGATATCCTCGATACCACGGTGATCTTTCTGGCGATCACAACCATGACAAACATTAAACCATGATCCTTACGGCGATCACAACCATGACCACTATTTGGCCTCACATCGTGATCCTTACGGCGATCACAACCACGACAAATATTTGGCCTCAAACCATGATCCTTACGGCGATCACAACCACGACCAACACTTGGTCTCAAACGGTGATCTTTCCGGCGATCACAACCAACTTATCTCATCATCAATCCGGGATTGTCATTAATCAAGTTATTATAAATACTATTGACTCACAGTGTGATCGACATGAACTGGGCCCTTATCCGCGGGCACGGCTAACGATAGATTTAATATACACTCTGCAGAGGTTACTACACTGTACCCACACTAAGGAACCCATGGCCTCGCACTCCCATTCGGGTGGACCAACGGTGTTCCGACAAAACCGTCCTACTGCCATGACGCTCTCCCGGCCACTCTGACTTACTCCCCACTAGGCTAAGTCATGGGTGGCCCCGTGTCTACCAAAGACACAACGACCACCGTCGTGGCCAAAACAATAAATGGTCCCAAACGGGGACCCGCCGGCTATAACAACTACGGGCACACAAGGTTTTGTCTGCTTACCGGGCCAGGGTACCGCACGCCCATAACGTTCCCTTGTTGGTGGCATCGGTGAGAGGCATGACAATAGTCCCAGTTAGGGCCGTCCCATACCGGCAAGCGTGGTTGCACTGGTCAGCTTGATTCAGTGGCACCATGACTCAGCCAATAGTTGTTCAAGTTCAATTTAATCCGGTTAAACTTGAATGCAAATATGCTGAGCCATGATAAAATAACATGATGCAAATTACAATGCATGAGCATGATATCAACATGATCATGAGGGTATCACATATCTATCCACCATATCAACAATGAACATATCCACTAAGCATGGCATACTGATTAGCATGAACATCACCTGTACATACTTCTCCGAAACATAGCATGACCACTAGCATCAACAATAAATGTCATGCAAGAACATATCAACAATGCCATCATGCAAGCATTTAACCAACTGGATGCAATGGAACATGCATAACAACGGTACTCAGGATGGACGACAGTCATGCACCAAAGACCATCACCAACATCAACATGTACTACTAGCAAGCATAAACATATGAAAGGAAATACTAGCAGGTAGAACATGATAATAGAGTACAAGACAACATATCACCAAAGTGAACATGCAAATCTAAACATCATCGGGACAACGATAACCGACAACGATAACCATCTTTTCAACAAGCAAACATTTAATAAAGATTCAAGTTGAAAACCATGTCTACTGCATGACTATCAGCCAAGAGGGTATTGTTGCTTGCCTTGGGTGGAAGAAATCACCGGGAGAAAGTGCAAGAAGCTCGCGGAAAGCATCATTTGAAATCGTTCTCTCTTGGAGGGGGCTGATTAAGGGCAAGGGCATAATGGTCATCTTCACAATGTCAAAACATGGTGAAAGTGGAACCACCAGAACGGTCTCGACGAAACAAAGAAGTGGGCTTTGGATTCACCTGATTTGGAGTTACAGTTAAAAAGTTATGAACATTTTTGTGCTAGGGACTTATCTATAAAGAAAATATTTACAGACTGGGCCAAAACAGAAAAATGGAAAGCGTATTCTGGGAACTACGCTTCCACTTATCCACGTCAGCGTGGACAGGTCAATACGGGGTCGGCTCCTAGGTCGCTTATAGGCGGGTCCCACCCCACCCCTCTCTGTCCTCCTGGCCTCCTTCCCCCGACGTGGCGCAGAACAAAGGAAGGGGCGCCGGCGCCGGCGACCACCCCGGGCGACTCTGGCCACCTCCGGCGGAGTTCTGGCTACTGGAGTGCTTAGGGGACCAAGGCGCACCCATCCAAGGGCCTTGCGCACACCGAGGAAGACCAGAGCGGTGGCTGCCTTGAGCATGGCAGACGCAGCATCAGGCGCAGATGGGGACCGCGACCAGAGGCCAACAGAGGAGGAGGGACACGACGGGGATGCTTCTAGGGGGTCCAGGGGCTTTCTGGTGGTGGAATGGAGGAGGGAGGGAGCTCCTTGCCGGAATCAAGCTTGACAGAGACGGTGGCCATGGCGGCGATGGCGGGCAGGGAGCGCTCTGGGGCTTGATGGAGGGGTTGGGGAGGACTAGTGGAGGGAGGAGAGGAGGCTGATGAGCTCTGGAGGCTGCGGGGATAGCTATATATAGCCAGGGTGAAGGCACGGTCTCGGGTGCCGCCGCGGGAGTCCGGCCAAGGCTCTAACAGCCGCAGCAGTCACGGGGAGGGGCGAGGAATGCGACGAGGCATTGATTCAGAGGTCACGGAGGGGTAGGCGACGCCTAAGAGCAAAGGAAGAGGCTGAAACGAGCTCGAATCCAAACGGAGCACAGTGCACCCGTGGGAGAGCGTCGGTGAGGAAGCTGCCGGAGGGGGAGAGGGGTCCAGAGGGAAGAGGACAACGAGGCTGAGCAGTTTGACACTTGGGGACAAGCCAGAACCGGCCGGAGCGGCGCTGCTGTTGCCAACAGTGGCGAGACCACCGTTTTGGCCGACATATCCCGTGGTCACCACCGACAGCACGTGCTCTGACTTCCTAATTAGTGCCAAACCTTGTCAGCGGTGGAGTCCTTCGAAGGTAGGTTTCAACTACGGTGGTAACTTGGTTAAACATGCTCTGGTTAAATGGAAATCCACCTCTGAAGTTTACTGTAGTAAACTTGGGTGAGCACTGGTGATCAACAGGAAGGGTTTTGGGAGCAATGGAGTTGTCTGCGAGGTTTAGGGTAAGAAGGACTTTCATCCTGGTAACTTTGAGAAGATTTGGATAAAGATTTAATGGAGTTGCTTAACAACCACATAATCTGGTCAGAAATGAAGATCATCATGATGCTCTCACATAGAGTGGCAACTTGGGCTAAGATTGGGGCAAAGCTTGATTATTTGGACATATGATGATGCTGTAAAAAGCTCATGCTAAATGGGCAAGCCAAAATGGCACTTGCTTCACAAACATCATTTCTGTCCAGAAAATTGGAATAATTTTGGTAATCAAATAGCTTATTGAAATGATGCCAAATTGGGTGGAGAGATGTTTTATGGGTAGAAGAATGATCTAGTAATTTATCGGGATTTTTGAAGCAATATAAAATACACTTGCTTCACAACCTGAAAATATTGCCAGAATCAAAGATTTGCTCATTTGCGCACATAGATGATTGGATGGGGCTGCAAATGGGTGTAGGGGGTTAATATGAGCACATTAAGGAGTGTGCAAAATTTCAACTCATTTTGATACTCCTAGCTAGTACTTCCTTCACAAAGCCTTCTGTCTGACAGAAACTTTGAAAATTCCCTGAGGAAGATTGGCTAGACAAATAAAGATGAACTAGTGAATTGGGCAATTATTTGGACATATAAGCATGCCCAAAAAGGTTGGGAGCCACTAGGAAAAATACAAAGGGCACTTCCTTCACAAAGTGCCATTCAGGGCAGAATAGAAAAAGGAATATTGGGGAATTATTGTTGAACTGGCCAAGGAAATGTTTGGGAGTATTTGAGCTATATATGACCCAAAGGAATTATGAGTATTAATTGGGGATTTTTGGATGGACAGAAATATAGGCTGCTTCCCAACCTAGAGCAGATAGGGTCATTCCTTTAATAGGAAAAGGAATTTTGCCTAGAGAAGAATTTTAGGGTTTGGTCAAGGAGTGAAGTGACATTATCTTGGCAAGGTTTTGAGAATGATGAGCCACTTGGGAGGGGAGGATGATTTCCCAGGTGGCAAGGCTATAGAACCACTCCAAAAAGAAAAACAGAGCATAAACCAAATAAATCAAAAGAAAAAGAAAAGGGCCAAAATCCAAGCCGTTACAACTCTTACCCCCTTAAAGAAATATCGTCCTCGAGATTCGATTTCTCAGGGAACAAGTATGACTTGAGGACACCGTTTCCAACTCGGGTATCCCTTTTTCCTTTATTTATTGTTCCCCCAAGAATTTCAGATGATGGCTTGCTTCACCTTTCCCCAAATTCTGACAGATTTTTGCTCATATACCACTTCCTTTTGTTGTCATGAATTTTCTCATATCTGCGGTGATATACAATGGATCTGAGTATAAATATTTCCTTTGGTCATGAAAACCTTTTTACTTCTGTCATGGGGTTGCTTCAAATAAGTGCATGTCTTCGGGGTTCCATAAATGCTGAGAATTATCATGGCCATCTTCTGACGGGATCTAACTGCTCATAGGTGGCACTGATTTATCCTGATTTATTTGTTTGCCACGAGCATGAGATATGTACCAAAGATTTGACTGCCTTCTGTCGTGAGCAATATAATGGTGTATAGCTGTGACATACCTAAATTATTTACATCTTGAGACTGGCCCGACAGGGGCTGACGGACAATTGTTTTTCCTGACGGAATGACCATGTACTTGATTTCATCGGTGAGTATACCGGGTCTAAGATGATTGCTCGTCTTTTGATTTTTCTCATGTGGTTGATATACCCATCTGTGGTAATAGGCTGTGATATGCTTTAACACTGCCGCTGAGGTCAGACTACTGAGTTTGCAAAGAATTCTTGGATCTGACAGAACAGACTTGGATATTCCACACTAACCATGTCAAGCGGGTCAGCGGGATATGAAAATCCTTGTAAGACAGAGTAAGCCGCGGAGAGTATGCCTTTGTGGATCCATATGGAATTATGGTTTTCAACTGACTTGGGTATCCAGAATCTGATGGTCACGCAAAATATCATCATACCTTTGCTGCCAGTCTCATCCTTTTTAAGGTCATGATTTTGTTTGTCAGGATACCTTACTGAAGTAACTTGGCCACACATGTCCTTGATTCTTCGTATAACCATGGATGTGATTTATATTTTTGACATTATTCCTTGTGCTTGTTTTCTGACCTGGGTCCGCACACATATGACATATATCCGGGGTTTGTAGCTGTACGGAGCTCATTGCTGAGGCCAATCATACCAAAAAGGTGGCAAGGTTTTATGATATCTCCTTGTCAGTTGTGGGAATAATGACCTTGGTATCCATTGTCATGACTGTTGAGGCTGAGATGTCATACCTAGATATTGTCGATCCTTGTAATTCATGACATGTATTTCTGCTCATTTTCCTTTGCTTGACTGGGGAGGTTGTTGAATCCTTACTTTTCTTAGGTATATCTGCTGGATCACTGTCGCATCTCGTATGCGTGACTGATATGACTGGGGATGCATGCTCACTATATATAAGAAGGATATGCCACCGAACACTCGATCCTTGCGGTAGGCATATGTTTTGACTGAATTGTACCTCTGACAAAATTATTGCAAGTCTGGTTCTTGAACTGTAGAGAGAAACCATCTGAGTAGCTTGCTGGGGAAGACTTGTTAACTTCTGCTCAGATCTTTTGTTTGGGTATCATGCAGAAGAAGGATCTATAGCTTACACATGAAGCTTGCTCTGATTTATGTGCTGGAGAAGCCCGAGTTCCGTACTTGAGAAGCTTCTCCTCGGGTTTGCTTTTTGAGAAAATTTCATTCCCGTCTGTTAGAAGCTTTTACCGAGGTTTCTTGCTGTGAAAGACTGGGTATCGTGGGCCAGAAATTGTTCACATATCATGTTGAGGAAAAATTGGGGAAACTTGTATCATAAATTTCTCCCGATAGCATGTGGAAGAATACTGGGTTTCTTATATCCAAAACTTCATTCTGATATGCAGACTGAAATCCATACACACGCCCATAATATTCTGAGGCGGATTATTTGCATGGGAAATATGGTTTGGCTGTCTTCCTTGAGCATATCACATTCTGGCTTTATTTCAGATGGTAACATATTTCAAGCACCATGCATTGCTGAGCCAATACTTTGTTTATGATCCATACCTATGTGTGAAAATATACCGTTGATCTTGTACCTGACTGGTCTTCTACTGGCTCGATCATAACTGCTGTGAGGATTTTGCACTGACGGGGACTAGATGCTGATAATCAATCTAATACACCATTGGTATTCTGAGCAGATATTAATGCCATAATGCAGTTAACTGGGTAGACCATAATGTTTAGCTGAGCTTTTGCAACCATATGAAATCCTTATTACTTCTTTGAGTCCGGCGTTAGTTGATGAGCAACTCTTTATAGGGGGGGAAATAATGTAACACCAGGGCCCAAAAAGAAAGAAGCAAAAGAAAACTCAACTAAACAAAAGCACACAGCAACAATCAATTCACACACAAACAATGTCACATATTACTGCTAGTCAAACAATATGCATGCCTACTTAAGCACACAAATCTCGCGGGATCTCCGGTTCTATGATCTAGCATGCTATGACGATGTGCACGAGGATGAATAAATGTGTGGAAGAATTGGTGTAAACATTGCTACACCAAGTGCTAGCTTAGCCAGGTGGCAACCTAAACTATCTCGGAGGTGAGGACGCACTCGGTAATCATGTAGTGGGACACGAAGGTCGCAACCACATTATCATCAAGAGGACGGAAAAAGATCCATACTCGTCCAAGAAATAGGATTGCGGGGAAAAACTGAGGCTGCTCACATTGCCCTTCCTTGATTACTAAGATCATCAAGGGTTACCAACACAACAAAATAAAAGAACGATCCGGGATAGAAGCATGTCCATCACCGAAATGATAGGTGGGGCTGAAAGAAAGACATCGACGCGATACCTGAGCACCATTTTTGCAAACAGTGTCGGGATCACTTGGCATCACTCTGCTGGGACAGAAATAACACCAAACACCGAAAGAAAAAGGAACTGGAGAAAAGTAAAGCTTGAGATGTAGTGGATCCGGACTAATGCCAGCTACACTCACCAGATAAACCGTTAGTAACAAATAATAATTCTGTATGCATGCTATGCAACAAACAAATGCAGCAACCAAATGCAATCATCAAGCTAGACTCTATACTACCGATTTCTACCAGTTTCTACCGCTCACGCTGACTAGGGTGTCCTACAACCAAACCTGCTTTGATTCCAAGCCTGTGGCACCCCATCTCAGAGAAACCGGAATGCCCCGTATTCCAGCCCAGAGATCGCGGAGAAGTATTCTGGAATATGGCACTGCTTGACATAGAATAAATTAGCTCTTATTACAAGAATAAATACAAAGGTCTGATGTTACAAAGGTTCACATTACCATGGCGACACTACGCCTGTGATACTACACTTGCTCTATGCTAGTAGCGGAACAACTCGAAGCAGCGGAAATCTTCTAGTAGCGGAACAACGATGAAGGTGGTGAACTCCACTCCACAGGGACTCTGGCTGGAACGCTTATCCTAGCTTGCACGGACGGAAACCACGACAAGCAAGCAATCAAATCTGGCATCACCTGCAAACTGGCAGAACACGCCAGGTTAGTACACTGAATGTACTTGCAAGCTCACAATAACCAGAACCATTCAAGACAGACAACATCACGACAATTACAGGTTAAACAGGAATTATCATGAGATCGTCAGAATAACAAGGCATGACCAACATAAACATGATATAGCTAGAACAATATGAGCATGACATGACGATACTAGCATGCAAAATGATGACACTACATGCACCACTTATTCCGCTCGGGTTACCTGGTAACCGTCACATGCATCACTTACCACTCTCGGACATCACACGATCATCTCAGGATCAAATCAAGCTTGGTATAACAAATACTATAGCGATCATTAAATGACCACAAGGAGCTTGATCTTTACCCACGATTCTCGCACAACATCACGAATATCCAACAACTTTGTATCCTCAATACCACGGTGATCTTTCCGACGATCACAACCACAACCAACATTAAACCGTGATCCTTACGACGATCACAACCACGACCACTATTTGGCCTCACACCGTGATCCTTACGGCGATCACAACCACGACCAATAGTTGGCCTCAAACCATGATCCTTACAGCGATCACAACCACGACCAACACTTGGTCTCAAACGGTGATCTTTCCGGCGATCACAACCAACTTATCTCATCATCGATCCGGAGTTGTCATTAATCAAGTTATTATTAATACTGTTGACTCACAGTGTGACCGACATGAACTAGGCCCTTATCCGTGGGCGCGGCTAACGATAGATTTAATATACACTCTGCAGAGGTTACTACACTGTACCCACACTACGGAACCCGTGGCCTCGCACTCCCGTTCGGGTGGACCAACGGTGTTCCGACAAAACCATCCTACTGCCATGACACTCTCACGGCCACTCCGACTTACTCCCCACTAGGCTAAGTCATGGGTGGCCCCGTGTCTACCAAAGACACAACGACCACCGTCGTGGCCAAAACAATAAATGGTCCCAAACGGGGACCCGCCGGCTATAACAACTACGGGCACACAAGGTTATGTCTACTTACCGGGCCAGGGTATCGCACGCCCATAACCTTCCCTTGTTGGAGGCATCAGCGAGAGGCATGACAATAGTCCTAGTTAGGGCCGTCCCATACTGGCAAGCGTGGTTGCACTGGTCAGCTTGATTCAGCGGCACCATGACTCAGCCAACAGTTGTTCAAGTTCAATTTAATCCGGTTAAACTTGAATGTGAATATGCTGAGCCATGATAAAATAACATGATGCAAATTACAATGCATGAGCATGATATCAACATGATCATGAGGGTATCACATAACTATCCACCATATCAACAATGAATCATATCCACTGAGCATGGCATACTAACTAGCTTGAACATCACCAGTACATACTTCTCCAAAACATAGCATGACCACTAGCATCAACAATAAATATCATGCAAGAACATATCAACAATGCCATCATGCAAGCATTTGACCAACTGGATGCAATGGAACATGCATAACAACGATACTCGGGACGGACGGCAGTCATGCACCAAAGACCATCACCAACATCAACATGTACTACTAGCAAGCATAAACAAATTAAAGGAAATACTAGCAGGTAGAACATGATAACAGAGTACAAGACAACATATCACAAAAGTGAACATGCAAATCTAAACATCACTGGAATAACGATAAACATCTTTTCAACAAGCAAACATTTAATAAAGATTCAAGTTGAAAACAATGGCTACTGCATGACTATCATGCAAGTGGGTATTGTTGCTTGCCTTGAGTGGAAGAAATCACCACGAGAAAGTGCACGAAGCTCGTGGAAAGCATCGTCGAAAATCGTTCTCTCTCGGAGGGGGGTGATTAAGGGCAAGGTCGTAATGGCCATCTTCACAATGTCAAAATATGGCGAAAGAGAAACCAACAGAACGGACTCGACGAAACAAAGAAGTGGGCTTTGGATTCACCTGATTTGGAGTTATGGTTAAAAAGTTATGAATGTTTTTCTGCCAGGGACCTATCTACAAAGAAAATATTTACAGACTGGGCCAAAATAGAAAAAAGAAAAGCGTATTCTGGGAACGAAGCTTCCATTTATCCACGTCAGCATGGATAGGTCAACGCGGGGCCGGCTCCTGGGTCGCTTACACGCGGGTCCCATCCCACCTCTCTCTCTCTCCTCCTGGCCTCCTTCTTCTTCCCCCGACACGATGCAGAACAGAGGGAGGGGCGCCGGCGCCGGCGACCGCCCCGAGCGACTCCGGCCACCTCCGGCCGAGTTCTGGCTACCGGAGTGCTTAGGGGACCAAGGCGCACCGATCCAAGGGCCTTGCGCATGCCGAGGAAGACCAGAGCGGTGGCTGCCTCGAGCTTGGCGGACGCGGCGTCGGGCGCAGATGGGGACCACAGCCAGAGGCCAACAGAGGAGGAGGTACACGGCGGGGAGGCTTCTAGGGGGTCCAGGGGCTTTCTGGTGGTGGAATGGAGGAGGGAGGGAGCTCAGCTTGCCGGAATCAAGCTTGACAAAGACGGCAGCCATGGCGGCGATGGCGGGCAGGGAGCGCTCCAGGGCTCGATGGAGGGGTTGGGGAGGGCTAGTGGATGGAGGAGAGGAGGATGATGAGCTCTGGAGGCCGCGGGGATGGCTATATATAGCCGGGGCGAAGGCACGGGCTCGGGTGCCGCCGCGGGAGTCCGGCCAAGGCGCTGCTGGTCGCAGCAGTCACGGGGAGGGGCGAGGAACGCAACGAGGCATTTCTTCGGAGGTCACGGAGGGGTAGGCGACGCCGGAGAGCAGAGGAAGAGGCTGAAATGAGCTCGGATCCAAACGAAGCACAGTGCACCCATGGGCGAGCGGCGATGAGGAAGCTGCTGGAGGGGAAGAGGGATCGAGAGGGAAGAGGACGACGAGGCTGAGCTGTTTGACACTTGGGGACAAGCCAGAACCGGCCGGAACGGCGCTGGTAATGCCAACAGTGGCGAGACCATCATTTTGGCCGACATCTCACTACCAATAGCACGCGCTCTAGCTTCCTACTTAGTGCCAAACCTTGTCAGTGGTGGAGTCCTTCCAAGGTAGGTTTCAACTGTGGTGGTAACTTGGCTAAACATGCTCTGGTTAAATGGAAATCCACCTCTAAAGTTTACTGCAGTAAACTTGGGTGAGCACTGGTGATCAACAGGAAGGGTTTTGGGAGCAATGGAGTTGTCTGTGAGGTTTAGGGTAAGAAGGACTTTCATCCTGGTAACTTTGAGAAGATTTGGATAAAGATTTAATGGAGTTGCTTAACAACCACATAATCTGGTCAGAAATGAAGATCATGATGATGCTCTCACATAGAGTGTCAACTTGGGCTAATACTGGGCAAAGCTTGATTATTTGGACATATGATGATGCTGTAAATAGCTCATGCCAAATGGACAAGCCAAAATGGCACTTGCTTCACAAACATCATTTTTGTCCAGAAACTTGGAATAATTTTGGTGATCAAATGGCTTATTCAAATGATGCCCAATTAGGTGGAGAGATGTTTTATGGGTAGAAGAATGATCTGGTAATTTATCAGGATTTTTGAAGCAATATAAAATACACTTGCTTCACAACCTGAAAATATTGCCAGAATCAAAGATTTGCTCCTGTGCTCACATAGATGATTGGATGGGGCTGCAAATGGGTGTAGGGGGTTAATATGAGCACATTAAGGAGTGTGCAAAATTTCAGCTCATTTTGATACTCCTAGCTAGTACTTCCTTCACAAAGCCTTCTGTCTGACAGAAACTTTGAAAATTCCCTAAGGAAGATTGGCTAGATAAATAAAGTTGAAATTGTGCATGAGGCAATTATTTGGACATATAAGCATGCCCAAAAAGTTTGGGCGCCACTAGGAAAAATATAAATGACACTTCCTTCACAAAGTGCCATTCAGGGCAGAATAGAAAAAGGAATATTGGGGAATTATTTTTGAACTGGCCAAGGAAATGTTTGGGCATATTTGAGCTATATATGACCCAAAGGAATTATGAGTATTAATTGGGGATTTTTGTATGTATAGAAATATAGGTTGCTTCACAACCTAGAGCAGATAGGGTCATTCCTTTAATAGGAAAAGGAATTTTCCCTAGAGAAGATTTTTAGGGTTTGGTCAAGGAGTGAAGTGACATGATCTTGGTAAGGTTTTGAGAATGATGAGCCCCTTGGGAGGGGAAATGAGGATGATTTCCCAGGTGACAAGGCCACAGAACCACTCCAAAAAGAAAAAGAGAGTAAAAACCAAATAAATCAAAAGAAAAAGAAAAGGGCCAAAATCCAGGCTATGACAGGTTGTCAATACGTGTCGCATATGCTTCAAAGGCTCGTCATCCATGAGTTCACACTTTACCACCATGCCAGCATCTGACCACCCTGGCCTACCAAAACCCCTTCCATCGCTAGCGCACGCTTCCCGCCTGAAACGGTCACCGTCTCTCCAGAACGTCAATGCCGCATTCACCGAACTTAACTGCAGGTGCAGTTGGTGGGTCATTGACATGCGGGCCAGATGCCCGTTGGGCCCACATGTCAGTAACTCAACGCATCTGCAGTTAAGTCACTGAAGCAGCATCTGCATTCACGCTCGACGAGCCTACTCCGGCGCCAGCCATCCATCCGTCTGCCGTGGCTCATTGCCATTCACCCGCTATATTAACTTGAGCCCCAGCTCCCAGCCATAGCCAAAGACCCACACTTATTATCCTCCAGTCCCTTCCTTCTATTGGCACCATTCCAACCATGGCCTCCTGGCGCTCCAAGCTCTCTTGGACGTACTGTCGCAGGAGCAGACGAGGGACATTGGCGGCTCTGCTCCGGGCACGCTCCAAAGCTCTCTTCGACGTACTGTCAGAGGAGCAAATGAAGGAGAACGCCGGCACCCCCCCCCCCCGGCTGCCCTTCGCCGCCACGACCACGAAGCCGGCGAGCATATGCGGGCGCAGCCGGCAGCGAGGAAGAGTAGTACACGGTAGGTCACCGCCGCTCTGGTCCCAGGAAGGCCACCGCTACTCCACTCAGTCGACGCCAAGCTTGGTGGGGTAAACATCGGCGGACGATTAGTCGCTTGACGGCGATGTGGAGGCGGAAATCTTCAGAACCTTGTGCTCCGGAGGAGGAGGTTATCGAGGCAGATGAGGAGGAGGCAAAGGCAATGGCCGACTTTCTCGGGTTCATGGCCAGACATGATGGTCGGGCGCCAGCGATCGTTTAGATTTGGTTTATAGTAGGTTTTAGTACGGTTTGTGCGGAATATGTAATGAATTTCATCCAGTTTGTAAGAAAAGTTTTGAAAATGTAATGAATTTCATCCGGTTAATTTGAAATTTTCTTTGTTTGCATGTATTTCGTCCGGTTAGTTCATATAGTTGTCCAAAGGTATGCGGGCAGCATCGGATGGCATCCATCAGTGTCCTCGAACAGATGCCGGTGTAAATTTGTGGGCCGGCGCTTGAGATGCCCTAACTATAATGCTATAATCACTAACAGTGCTCCATTATTTTGCGGGGTCAGTTATCCCTCGATCAAAATCAGATCCACGGTGTTTTGCACTCCTCCCGCGTAAGAGTGTAAACTCTTGCTTACATAAAAATGGAGCAAGTGGATGCCACTGTAGCACATCATATCACTCAAACTAGCCCGCCTAACGAGCGGGAAATCACCGCCCTTGTCATTTTGTTCTAGATTTCTATCGATCGATCGTGCGAAAATGTTACGCTTCACAAGTTCTAAAGGAAAAGGCGGCACACTTACGACTCGTACGCACCAGACCCCTGACAGTCCGGCTCGCACGCCGCTCACCAAAGGGGACACGCGTTGTCTTGAAATTTCACTGACATGTGGGACTGTAATTGAATAAACCATTGATAGCCGAAATCTAATCACTCGGCAGGCGTCGGCTGAGAAGAGAGAAACGGGGGAGGGAGAAGAGATCGCCCGCCCGCCCGCCGCGCACGGACTCCAAGAAATATATGGTGATAATGTGAGGTGGGCCGTGCTGGAGTCCGGACCGCTTCCGGAGCCCGCTCTGACCGCCCTGGCCCCTCAAGATGCCAGCTGCCCGCCGCATGCATGCATAGCAAGTAGTACCAGTAAAAAACTGGGCTATAAGCCTGCTTATGTGGACGAGAGAGAGGCATTGACAAAGTCAAGGAGTGGGCTCTGCAAGAGCCCGTCTCTACACGTGCTCCTAGGTATAAAAATAATAATTCTAAAAAAGGCATAAAAAACAATTGTGTCCAAAAAAAGAAAGGTAAAAATTTTTTGAGAGGAAATAGATAGAGAGAAAGTGAGAAAAAGTTGTAACCTTATAGCCAACCTTATAGTCAACAGTATGGTAGCATTACATGAGCAAGTAGGGAGTGGTGCACATGCCATGTTCACTGGGCTGCCGTGTTTCACACTCCTCCGTCGTAACAGTGGAGACAATAGCTTTCATCAAAAATAAACAATGAATACTTGTTGCTTGTCCTCTATATCGGAAAGAATTCTTTCATTCGCCGACTGTGGGACGTCGACCATCCTGGTCCACCTGCCATGCACAAAATTATCTTGGTCTACCCCGGTCGTATCGCAGGCCCAACCTTTCCCACTGTAAGTTATTCGGACGAAGGAACCATCATGACTTCGTTGAATTCCGCTTGTTCAAGAAAACATACTGTACCCGCAATACTGCTACCACATGCGAAGACTGGACGACACTGTACCACGTCATATCACTGAAACCCACTAGGCCAAACTAGCCCGCCTAGGTCATCTATTTTGGAACGGAGGGAGCATGTCTCTGCACTGCTATGATTTTGTGTTGTACGTCTCTGTACTTTTGCTAGGATTTTCCTACCCTATGAAAGAAATGAGGCTTGAATGTATCCCTGTCGACTATTGTCTGATCGATCGCTAGGCTAACAATTTTAGGAGCTAGGGCTATTGGTCGATCAACGACGGATAAGTATAAGCGTACCACGAGCTCATCAGCCCCAACATTTCTCTTCATGAGTGTTTTGCAAGTACTATAGCTCGCACGGTAGCTAGCCTACTAACACCAAGAATCATCAAACAAGCCCTGCTGATATGATAAACTGTTCAAACTTACATCTAAGCATGCCATATATTACATCAAAAGTTGGTGAGGATACATCTGTTTCCATAACTCGGAGAGGGTTCGCATGATTCACTATCAAAAAAAAGTAGCAAGTACCGCCCACACAAGACAGTGCACTATATCCCTAAGATGGTTTGATAACACACATCGTTCTGGTAATTAAGCACAGGGCAATGCTGCCAGGACCCCGACTCAATGCCACATCGATCTAGCATGTAACACCTCATATCACTTTGCGGCCTCACGCACGGTATTCCCACGGGTGTCGCCTTACCTTTGCCCGGGACCGTTTGCACCTTTTGGCACACGTATATGATAGTGTCGCTAGCATCCATATGATAAGGAGCCTGGGCTAACATGGATAGTCGTAAACCCAAAGTGGCACAAACTTACAGGGACAGGCATCCATGACCCAGCATCGAACGTGTCGGACATCAGCGAGTGAATCCAAGCTGTAGCATTGGGCTAGCAGGACTCCGGTGAACCGGGCTATAGCGGGCTAATAGGACTCCGGTATTCATCGTGTGACATTTCCCCGAAGGGACAGACACAGGAACGAAGGACAGATGCCGGCCAGCCTAAGAGTTCCGGAGCAGTAGCAAGCTAGCATGGCTTAGTGGAAGCACTAGGAGACATTTCCTAGTAAGAGAGGTACTAAGGATAAACAACTAGATAGTCAGATCCCACACATACCAAGCATTTCAATAACATACACACAATATGCTCAATATGTGCAAATACAACATGGCATCACAACATGACTCTACAACTCAAGTATTTTATTCAATAGGCTCCGAGGAGCGAGATATTACAAACATGGGTCTCACGACCCAACATTCAGAGCATACAAGTCAAAGCACAAGTGGAAGCTTAACATGTCTGAGTACAGACATCTACAAATGAAAAAGGCTGAGAAGCCTGACTATCTACCAGATCCTGTCGAGGGCACAAGATCATAGCTGAGGTAACAAGCTAAACGTCAAAGTCCACGCGGAACTACTAGCGAGACGGAAGTCTCTGCAAAAACGTAGAATAGGCAAACGTGAGTACAAATGTACCCAACAAGACTTACATCAGAACTATCTATATATGCATCATTATCAACAAAGGGGATGGTGGGGTTTAACTGCAGCAAGCCAGCTTTGACTCGGTGGCTATCCTAAACTACGATTGCAAGTAACTCTTTTGAGGTGGCGCACATGAGTCCACATATTCACCAACCAATACACCACTATGGATCCGCTCCCGTCTCCCTACGAGAATGCCATCCATAGCACTCACACTTATCTTGCGTATTTTAGAGTATCCACTTTCACTTGTCTATGAACTGTACAGGCAACCCAGAAGTCCTTTACCGCGGACACGGCTATTCGAATAGATGATGTTACCCCTGCAGGGGTGTACTTCTTCACACATGCTCTCACCACTTACCGTCGTTTACACGACATGTACTCGACAACCTTCAAGCGGAAGCCCAATGAGGGTGTCGGACACGACCTACCTAAACACTCAAGTCTCTAGTCCAGGTTTATCGCCTATTCAGGTTCCATCCGCAGGGAGTCCGGCCGAGGTTTCCACATACGGCCCTGAATGATGTGTGCAGGGTTCCCGAGACACCAAACAGGTGCCCGGTACACCGTGCCACGTGTCTACCGCATCACAGCCCACCCCTCCGGTCAGTGCTACCCACGGCCTCCAGCATACTACGAACACCAGAAACTACTTGCAACTCCTGGACAGAGGACAAGGGTGATTAAGAAGCCGAGAGGGTCCATTGGTTTCGGGCCCAATGCGTGGTAGTATCTGTTTCATGGATCACAAACAGAGAACTCAGTTCCTGAGGACGGGTTCAATGAGACAACCCACCATGTACTCCAACATGGCCTCTCACCGCTACCTTTACCAAATCGTGTTCACACACTTAGCTCACACACAGTAGGACATGTTCACACACCTCTGATTCATCCCCGATGAATCTGACATGACTCAACTCTAAGCAGTAGCAGGCATGACAAACAAGCATGAATGAGTAGGCACAATAGGGCTCAAACAACTCATACTCATGCTAGTGGGTTTCATCTATTTACTATGGCAATGACATGTCATGCGGAGGATAAAGGGGTTCAGTTACCGCAACAAGTAACAGATGAATCGTTGTTGTCCTAATGCAGTAAAAGAGAGCAGGAGCGAGAGAGTAGGATTGTATCAAAATGAACAAGGGGGTTTTGCTTGCCTGACGGAGTGGTAGTGGAAAACTGCCCTTCAGTTGGATACTCGTGAATATCCTTAGAGGCATAACCTACCACGAGGAACACGTCGTAACACAATCACCACGTGGCAATTTGCAACAATATGATGCATGCAATGACATGGCAAAAATGAGTGTGTTTGGGCTAGTGCAACTTAGGACAGAACAGTTTGAGCACATTTGAATCAAGGATTCAAATGCTAGCTCATAATAGGAGGTTATATAAGTGTATTTGCTTGTTTCACCTAAACAGCAAGGTTAAAGTGTTCTGACATGCATGAAACTAGTACAAATGGAAAGATTGGATTTTTCAGATCAAATTTCATATATAAAACTTTGCATTTGGAGTTACAGATCAATTTCTATGAATTTTTGAAGTTTGTACTATTTTCTGGAATTTCCTGTATAAGAATAATTCCAGTAACTGAATTAATGCGTCAGCATTGCGTCAGGGTGACGTCATCAGTCAACGGAGCTGGTCCAGGTCAAATTGACCAGTGGTTCCCGCGTGTCAGGGTAATTAGCCTAGCTAATTTTTAGTTAGCACTAAAGCTAATTTAGTTAGCAGACGGCCCCACCTCTCATGGACTCAGGGGTAGTCAACCTGGGCCCACACGGAGTCAACCAGGGTCAAGCGCGGTCAAACTCGCTGACGTTTAGCCACCGGCGAGGCCAGACGCGGCGGTGGGAGTGTGGTTTCGGGCTTCGACGACCAAAACGACGGCGGAGCACGTCTACGTGATGCGGGGAGCGAGCCGCATCGTTTGGTGGCAGAGGTGGAGCTCAGGGTGGCCGGGAACGTCGCCGGAGATGACCTTGGCAGTCGCTGGAGTTCGATCGAGGTCGAACACGGCGCTAGGGAGCACAACGAGGCGCGTGGGGTGGTGTTTTGGGCTCCTCCGAGTGCGGTGAGGGCGGTGGTGTGCTCGGGATCGAGCCAACGTGGCTGTGGCCACGACGGCGACGTGCGGTGGCGGCGGCGAGTGCAGCCGAGCTCGGTGCGGTCGATGCAGGGCTCGAGAGCGAGAACGAGAGGGATGGAGAGGTGCAACAGCTCACGGTGATCACATAGGAGCAGACGACGCAGTCGGGGACGAGCCGATGCGGCGGCGATGGCGAAGGGGATCTACGGTGGTGCTCGGTGAAGTCGAGCTCGAAGAGGACGAAGGAGGGAACGCGAGCGCTCGGGGCTCGGACTGATCGACGGAGACGATGACGGCGAAGCTGTTTGACTAGGTGGCACGGCGCGGGGACAACGGAGGACGCGAGAACTACGGTGGCGTGGGTGCAGCAGCGTCGATCATGGTGCAGGAGAGCGAGGGAGAGAGGCAGGGGGCAAGTGAGGTGTCCACGGGGTCGGGGCGACGACGTGGAGCTCACCCAGGTGTCCAGGGGCGCGGGTGGCAAGCAGGTGGCGCCATGGCGAGCTCGTGCTCGCCGGCGTCACCTTTGTGTCTGCCTGGCAAGGACAAAGCAGTTGGCTGGCATGGGCCAGCACAGTGCTGGGCCTACCAGGTGGGCTGCCAGGTGGGCTACGACCAGGTAAGTTCCCTCCTTCTCTTTTATTTCATGTTTTCTATTTTTCTGTAACTGTGTGGCTTTATTAAAAATACTTAGGCATCTTTAAAAATCCTGAAAATAATCAGGGGCTCTGTTTAGATTATTTCCAACAGCCCACACTTATTTTCAGAATTGTTTGGGCATTTAAAATATTTTATAGCATTTATATGCCCAAATGCAATTAGTAATGATTTAATCCAATGACCTTATGTGTCCTAGAAAAATGTGAACCCATTTTGTCAGAGGTTCTAACCCAAAACAAAAAGGGTAGACTTTTTAGAAGGGCATTTCAAGTTCATTGAAAATAATTTTAGTAATCCCTAGTTGTTTTCAGGGGGGTGCTGGGGCTTCTGTCATCCCCATTTCAAGTTTTCTGGAAAAGTAAACATGATGCAACACTCTAATGCATGAACCAGCTAGGATGTGACAACTCACCCCTACTAAACAAGAATCTCGTCCCGAGATTCAAGACATGAGGTAAGAAGATAGAGGGACACAAGCTGACACGATCTTCAAGATCCAGGTTGCACCCTATAAGAACGTTGATTCGATCACCATCATTGTCTCGATGTCTTGCTATGAGAACTCCAACTAACATGACTACGAGAGGGAAGGAAAGACTCTAGAAGGATCGATCTTATCGAAGGTCGAACAACTTAGGATCAACTCACGGAATGAGACATAGCAACATCTCCCGAGCTGAGACACGAAGCACACATTTAGAGGGATGGAGTGGAACAGATGACGAGGGTGCGCTAGGTAGACAATAATTCCACACTTAAGAAGGTGGTGAATGGTTGTCAACGTAGGGAGGAGTTGAGTTGCCATGATACCATAACGGAACATCTTAGAGGAGGTGACTCGTAGAATTATTACCTTAAGTGGCAAAAAGAATTACCTTTGATTCAGAGATCTTTGAAACTCTTTATACTAACCTAAGGCAAATCACAACAATCGCTTGGCAGAGTGCGAAGGAATGACATGCTAGTCTAGAATGGATGATGTGGATTACTTTGTTGAAGACAATGCAAGGAATGATTCTGGTAACAGGGGAGGAACCCCATCAGTAGAGAGTGAATCCACTATTGAAAATTTTATAGCATAACCGAGAAAACTGAGAGCACTATGCAATTAAGGCCGACGATAAAACCTAGCACTTGCGTGTGCTCTCAAGGACTTGAGCATTTCCATATTCATCAAGGTTTTACCAATATCCGTGTCAAGGATCCTGGCAACACAACATACTATCATGATGAATGGTGATGGACGATGCAGATGCAAAGGAAGATAACACCTTCTTGGATTTCACCTTAGCGAGGCCAAGGGGACGAAATCTGGATGATCGACTGAGAGACATTTAACACTCCGCTTCTAATGTTCTCCTTGATGTGCTAGCATAACCCATTCATTGAAATGGTTTAGTATCTAGAACATCAAGTAACAGGTTGGACTTCGGGAGCTTAAGAATCCATAAGGAACAACTACTAGAATAAATTCTATGAGATCGTTATGGGGAGGTGGCCAACTTCCTCAATCAAGACACTACAATAATAGGTCTTCCGGCTGGGTGTGTTGGCCACGACATCCACTTAACCGGGTTACAGAGAGACCGATACTATAGTTCTTGGGAAAACATTCCAACCATCATATCTGCCTAAGATTCAGATCCGGTTGGTGTTAGAATATTCCAGACTCATCAAGTCTAGGAAGAAAAAAAATGTAAGTTTGCAACACAAATCAACAAGATGGCATTGCGAGATTCTCTGGGAATGAGCTACGATAGCAAGCTCCAAAATATGAGCTGGTTCTGCTACAAACATGTGAACATGTTGTCTCAGACAAGCATGACCACATAGTAGTCTTACAATAAAACACTACCAAGTCCAGGTGGGAAAGCATCATCGAGGATAATGAAATCTTGTACAAAGCCGTCTCGTACCTTCGGGACTAGCACTTAGAACTTATTAACCTTGAACAAATAAATCAGTGGCTTGGTGTGCTAGGGACACATATAGAATGAAGGTTGCAAATCTCCAAACCACAGAATACTTCGCACGTATGCATGACTGATTTGGGATGATTCCAAAGGAAGCAACATTGACTTTCTCGAATCCACGGCGGCAACTTGCATCAAATGCACATGAACTGGAGGAAGTCACTTCTTACATCCGAACATATGCTTCATGAATGGGACATGAAGATAATGCTTATAGAAGTTTCCAACACTAGCTTAATGTTCAACAACATCATGGAGGAGATAAGGATGTTGTCGATGGGCTCAACAACAATTCATCCTGGTTTCCATATAAATGAAATTCCACAATTATGTGAACATGGTGATAGCATTGGTCAGACCAAAAGATGTAGTGGTGTATGCCCGAGGAAACAACCACGAGTAAGACAACATTACGAATATCATTGGTTCTAATTTGATTTGACGTTAGCCCATACTCAAATCAAAGATTGGGTAAGACAATAGCACCGACAATTTATCACGAGGATCAATCGATGATAATATCATCTTTGTGCAACACACACACAAGATATCCCTTAAAACGAACTAAGTCGGGCAGGCTTTCATCCTCCAACTCTCCAAGTTGTTGTTCAGCTTAACCAACTAGCTCAGGGGTACCCAACACAGATTCTTGGAGAAAGGGTGGTTACAGGAAACCAATTTGATCACAATTCAACATAGCGGTCAAGTGACGACCTGGTGATACTTTCGAGAAGATATTCGGAAAATCACAAACCACCGGTATGTTATTAAGCTCGAGAACAATCTTGCTTTTCAGGGCAAGATGATATGATCAAAAGAGCGAGGGTTTGACACATTCCTAACTCATTGATCGAAGAGTGTACCTTGGAAAATGGACTAGGTAGCACGATCAATCCTAGAGTGATGATTCAATATCAATATACTAAGAATGAAGCTACAGTCCTTTAACTACCAAGCAACAGGGTTGCTCGGAGTATAGATTTCACACATCATGATTCACTTGTCGGTGTTCCGGTTGCAACAACACGGGAACCGAGGAATGAATAATGATGGAGAGAGTATCACTATATCAAGAGTTCATATGATGGTGTGCAATTCCCATGACATTCTTGATGTAAAGATGGTAATACTTCAGGGTAGAACAGAACAAAAGATGGATTAGCATTTTGATCTGTGAAGTACAATTGCTTTGACCCAATCCTGGATATGAATGAGGTACTGGAGTTTGTTTCTCCTAGTCATTCCGGATAGAATGGCTTGACGGACCACAAGGGTAATAGGCATCGATGAACGAATGCACGCATACCCTTGACTATCAAATGATAGACGGGGGTCAGAATACAACTAGAGATAACAACTCAAGGAACATATAACTTTCTGAGTTGTGGATGCATAGGTTAGTATGTTGAATCAAGTTCAACAGGTTTCCTCCGGATAACCCATGCAGAAAAGTAGAACATGCAGAGTCGCAATATAGAATGGAGAACCCATCGAGAGCACTCCTGTTGTGATCTTTGATCCAACAAACATCTGCCGTAAGTGGTTCATAGTATTTGGAAGAAGGAAATACCGCGGACCTCGAGGACTAATGCAAAGGTTACTAATATCCTAAAGAAACCAGCAAACACTATCAAAATGAGGTAAGTGGGGTGAATCTCAGGTTTAAAACCCAGGAATAGAGTACCTACTAGCTAAATGGCATCACGGGATGCTTTCGAGAATAATGGCCAGAATCATCACACTAGGAACACAAAACATGGTTCGATTACTAGGTGGCACTCTAAGACAGCTAGGGTCATAATAATAACTCGAACATATATGTCAAGGCAACAGAGTACCTCAACTCACCGATTAGTGTGGTTAATCTGGACCAAAGGAACATCAAAACGGGAGGAAGGGATTTTGCAAATGCTTCAGACTATTTAGAAACCTGGGATGACTCGGACAGCATAACGGTTGTAAATGCTCAAAAGAATTTGAGACATGCTACAAAAATGGTGGCATAACCACTTAGTCATCATAATATCCAAGTTCTGAGATCAACTATGAATACATGGAGATAGTAGGAACTGAACTGAGGCTTAAATCCAACAATCCTATAAGTCTACAGATTAGTAACACGTGATCCTGATAGAAAGAAGAGAAAGCCTAGTTCCTTAACCCCGTAGGAAAGATAAGATGACTCGGATCAAAAGGCATAAGGTATAAGGAGTAAAAAGAGCCTTACGTTCCATCCCACAATCAGTTCCCTTATATAACTAAAGAATTTCTAGACCCAACTTCGATCAGTTTGGCTTGGTAATCCTACAGGCAGTCAGGCTCTGATACCAAAGTTGTCAGGACCCCGACTCAATGCCACATCGATCTAGCATGTAACACCTCATATCACTTTGCGGCCTCACGCACGGTATTCCCACGGGTGTCGCCTTACCTTTGCCCGGGACCGTTTGCGCCTTTTGGCACACGTATATGATAGTGTCGCTAGCATCCATATGATAAGGAGCCCGGGCTGACATGGCTAGTCGTAAACCCAAAATGGCACAAACTTACAGGGACAGGCATCCATGACCCAGCATCGAACGTGTCGGCCATCAGCGAGTGAATCCAGGCTGTAGCATTGGGCTAGCAGGACTCCGGTGAACCGGGCTGTAGGAGGCTAACAGGACTCCGGTATTCATCGCGTGACATTTCCCCGAAGGGACGAACACAGGAACAAAGAAGGACACATGCCGGCCAGCCTTAGAGTTCCGGAGCAGTAGCAAGCTACCATGGCTCAGTGGAAGCACTAGGAGACATTTCCCGGTAAGAGAGGCTACTAAGGATAAAAAACTAGATAGTCAGATCTCACACATACCAAGCATTTAAATAACATACACACAATATGCTCGATATGTGCAAATACAACATGGCATCATAACATGACTCTACAACTCAAGTATTTTATTCAATAGGCTCCGAGGAGCGAGATATTACAAACATGGGTCTCACGACCCAACATTCAAGGCATACAAGTCAAAGCACAAGCGGAAGCTTAACATGTCTGAGTACAGACATCTACAAATGAAAAAGGCTGAGAAGCCTGACTATCTACCAGATCCTGCCGAGGGCACAAGATCGTAGCTGAGGTAACAAGCTAAACATCGAAGTCCACACGGAACTACTAGCGAGACGGAAGCCTCTACAAAAACATAGAATAGCCAAACGTGAGTACAAATATACCCAGCAAGACTTACATCAGAACTATCTATATATGCATCATTATCAACAAAGGGGATGGTGGGGTTTAACTGCAGCAAGCCAGCTTTCACTCGGTGGCTATCCTAAACTACGACTGCAAGTAACTCTTTTGAGGTGGCGCACCCGAGTCCACATATTCACCAACCAATACACCACTATGGATCCGCTCCCGTCTCCCTACGAGAACGCCATCCATAGCACTCACACTTATCTTGCGTATTTTAGAGTATCCACTTTCACTTGTCTATGAACTGTACAGGCAACTGTTATGTCTCGAGCTTGTGTTGGTTTTCCCCGAAGAGGAGAGGATGATGCAGCACAGTAGCGTAAGTATTTCCCTCAGTTTTTGAGAACCAAGGTATCAATCCAGTAGAAGGTCACGCGCAAGTCCCTCGTACCTGCACAAAACGATAGCTACTCGCAACCAACGCGATTAGGGGTTGTCAATCCCTTCAGGTCACTTACGAGAGTGAGATCTGATAGAGATAATATTTTTGGTATTTTTGGTATAAAGATGCAAAGTAAAAAGTAAAAGCAAATCAAGTAAATAAAGTGATGGAGATTAATATGATGAGAATAGACCCGGGGGCCGTAGGTTTCACTAGTGGCTTCTCTCAAGAGCATAAGTATTCTATGGTGGGTGAACAAATTACTGTTGAGAAATTGACAAAATTGAGCATAGTTATGAGGTTATCTAGGTATGGTCATGTATATAGGCATCACGTCCGAGACAAGTAGACCGAAACGATTCTACATCTACTACTATTACTCCACTCATCGACCGCTATCTAGCATGCATCTAGAGTATTAAGTTAAAAACAGAGTAACACCTTAAGCAAGATGACATGATGTAGAGGAATAAATTCATGCAATATGATAAATACCCCATCTTGTTATCCTCGATGGCAACAATACAATACGTGCCTTGCAACCCTTTCTGTCACTGGGTAAGGACACCGCAAGATTGAACCCAAAGCCATGCACTTCTCCCATTGCAAGAACCACCAATCTAGTTGGCCAAACCAAACAGATAATTCGAAGAGACTTGCAAAGATAACTCAATCATACATAAAAGAATTTAGAGAAGATTCAAATATTATTCATAGATAAGCTAGATCATAAACCCACAATTCATCGGTCTCAGCAAACACACCGCAAAAAGAAGATTACATCGAATAGATCTCCACGAGAGAGCGGGAGAACATTGTATTGAGATCCGAAAAGAGAGAATAAGCCATCTAGCTACTAGCTATGGACCCGAAGGTCTGAAGTGAATTACTCACACTTCATCGGAGGGGCTATGGTGTTGATGCAGAAGCCCTCCATGGTGGATGCCCCCTCCAGCGGAGCTCCAGAACAGGCCCCAAGATGGGATCTCGTGGATACAGAAGGTTGCGGCGGTGGAATTAGGTTTTTGGCTCCCTTTCTGGTCTATTGGGGGTACATAGGTATATATAGGAGGAAGGAGTACGTCGGTGGAGCGTCAGGGGGCCCACGAGGTAGGGGGTGCGCCCGGGGGGGGCCTCCACCCTCATGACCGCCTCTGGCGCTTCTTGGAGTAGGGTCCAAGTCTCCTGGATCACGTTTGGTGAGAAAATCATGGTCCCGAAGGTTTCATTCCGTTTGGACTCTGTTTGATATTCTGTTTCTTCAAAATACTGAAAAAGGCAAAAAAAAGCAATTCTGGGCTGGGCCTCCGGTTAATAGGTTAGTCCCAAAAATAATATAGAAGTGGAAAATAAAGCCCATTATAGTCCAAAACAATAGATAAAGTAGCATGGAGCAATCAAAAATTATAGATACGTTGGAGACGTATCAGGCATCCCCAAGCTTAATTCCTGCTCGTCCTCGAGTAGGTAAATGATAACAAGAAGAATTTTTGATGCGGAGTGATACTTTGGCATAATTTCAATGTAAATCTTCTTAATCATGGTATGAATATTCAGATCCGAAAGATTCAAGACAAAAGTTCATATTGACATAGAAATAATAATACTTCAAGCATACTAAGCAAAGTAATCATGTCTTCTCAAAATAGCATGGCAAAAGAAAGTTCATCCCTACAAAATCATATAGTTAGGCTATGCTTCATTTTCGTCACACAAAGATGTTCCCCCGATGACAAGCCAAGCAATTGTTTCATACTTAAATAATCTCAAACTTTTTCAACCTTCACGTAATACATGAGCGTGAGCCATGGATATAGCACTATGGGTGGAATAGAATATGATGATGGGGATTTTGTGGAGAATACAAAAAAAGAAAGTCTCACATCAACGAGGCTAATCAATGAGCTATGGAGATGCCCATCGATTGATGTCAACATGAGGAGTAGGGATTGCCATGCAACTGATGCACTAGAGCTATGAATGCTCAACAAAAGAAAACTAATGGGTGTGCATCCAACTTGCTTGCTCATGAAGACCTAGGGCATTTTGAGGAAGCCCATCGTAGGAATATACAAGCCAAGTTCTATAATGAAAAAATTCCCACTAGTATGAACAAGACAACTTATGAGACTCACTATATGAAAAACATGGTGCTACTTTGAAGCACAATATATGAGACTCACTACATGAAGAACAAGGTGCTACTTTGAAGCACGAGTGTGGAAAAAAATATAGTAGCATTGCCCTTTTTGTATTATTTTTTTGGGCCTTTTCTTTTTGGCCTTTCTCTCTATCTTTTTTTGGGCAATGCTCTAATAATGATGATCATCACACTTCTATTGATTACAACATAAGGATTACAACTCGATACTAGAACAAGATATGACTCTATATGAATGCCTCCTGCGGTGTACCGGGATGGTGCAATGAATCAAGAGTGACATGTATGGAAAATAATGCATGGTGGCTTTGCCACAAATATGATGTCAACTACAAGATCATGCAATGGCAATATGACAAAAGTAATGCATGTCACGATGATGATGGTGGAAGTTGCATGGCAATATATCTTGGAATGGCTATGGAAATGCCATGATAGGTAGGTATGGTGGCTGTTTTGAGGAGGATAAAAGGAGGTTTATGTGTGATAGAGCGTATCGTATCACGGGGTTTGGATGCACCGGCGAAGTTTGCACCAACTCTCAAGGTGAGAAAGGGTAATGCACGGTACCGAAGAGGCTAGCAAAGGTGGAAAGGTGAGAGTCACTACAGGAATCAGCTACTTTGCCATCAGCCACGGCGGATGGCAAAGGCCTAGATGGCGGACGAAAAAGACCTTTGCCGTCAGCCACGGACGGCAAATGGTGACGGTAAAGTTTGGGACAGCTAAGAGCTGCGTTGCCGTCTGCTTCGGCCAGCTAACGGCAAAGGGGCCTTTGCCATCAGGAGCGGACGGCAATAAATGCGTTGTTACTCCTTTAGGTGGTTAAGGGCAGGCCTTTGCTGTCCGCTGTGGACGGCAAAGCATTTGCCGTCCGCTGCGGATGGCAAAGTCTTTGCCGTCAGCCACTGTTGGCAAACTGACCAAATTGGTCAGCCTCCCAGGAAGCACAGTTGCCTGCCACGTGGCATCTTTGCCGTCCGCTGCTGATGGCAAAGATCTCTTTGCCGTCGGTGGCAGACGGCAAAGATCCTGCATATTGTCTCTTTTTTTCTGTTTTTTTACTCCAACAATTTTCACAGCAAATATATATGACAGCAAATATATATCACATATCCAGCACATAAGTTTCATATCGCATATCCAGCACATAAGTTTCATATCACATATCACATCAGTTTCATCCATACACATTGTTCATACATAAGCAAGTTCCATCCATACACATTGTTCATACATAAGCAAGTTCCATGATAGCAGGCAAGATACAATGCAAAGTTTCATGAAAGGAAAAGCAAGCACTCCATCATAGCAAGCTAGCTTCCATGAAGTGAATGAAATCTGCAAAATGGTAAATAAGAAAGTTAGAAATAGGTGACTAGAACAAAAAGAAGACTAGAACAACAAAGTATATGTCATTTATGAGCTAACTTAGGTGAAATGGATCATATATGAGCTAACAGAGTTGAAATGGATCATTTATGAGCTAACTTTGTTGAAATGGGTCGTTTATGAGCTAACTGAGGTGAAGGGTATCATTTTTGAGCTAAGTAAGGTGAAATGGATCGTTTTTGAGCTAACTTAGGTGAAATGGATCATGAGCTAACTTAGTTGAAATGGGTCGTTTATAACCTAACTTAGGTGAAATGGATCATTTAAGAGCTAATTTAGGTGAAATGGATCGTTTTTAGCTAACTTAGGTGAAATTGATGGTTTAGGAGCAAATCTAGGTGAAATGGGTCATTTTGGAGCTAACCTGCGTGAAATGGGTCATTTTGGAGCTAACCTAGGTGAAATGGTCATTTTGGAGCTAACCTAGGTGAAATGGGTCATTTTAAAGCTAACGTAGGTAAAATGGATCATTTACGAGCTAATCTACTAAAATCGGTCATTTTAGAGCTAACTTGGATAAATTGGATCACTTGTAAGCTAACTAAGGTAAAATGAGTCATATTAGAGCTAACTTAGGTAAAATGGATCGTTTATGAGCTAACTAAGCTAATTATGCAATTTTTGACATAAGTAACCTAAGTACATATCGTTTTAGAGCTAACTTACATACAATGGACGGTTTAAGAGGTCAATAAGCATATTAAGTCATTTTGGAGGAAAAGAAGCTAACTCTAGGTCATTATGGTAAGCATATTGGAGGAAATAAAGCTAAGTCTAGGTCTTTATGCATTTGTTAAGCAAAACACTAGAGAAACTTACTGTGATCAGGGAGGTGTAGGAGCGGGCTGGCTCGTGCCGGTAGCTGGAGAAGGATCGTGCGATGCGTTTCTGGAGTTAAGCTGCACCAAAGATCATTTCCAATGTCTCGTTAGCATGATGACACTCAAATGTTAAGACTAGCAAGTAACGTCCATTCAAATTAAACTCACCGTGGTCTCAGGAGCAATCTCTGGATCAATGGCTATGGAGCCACGGGACCTCCCGCCACTAGATATCATCACCTTCTCTGGATTGTAGGGGATCTGTCTCGGGTTAAACTCCTCCCCTTTCCTCGCCTTCCCCTTGACTTGCTTATAAGAGGCAGTGTGGGCCATGGCATACAGGTCGTACCCCTCTGGCACCTTATCCGTCTTATTGTAGCATGCCTGAAAGAGAGAAACAAAGTAAATTAGTAATTAAAGGGCTCAAGCTAGCATGATGAATGAATTGCATTAATCGTGAAGCACACCACATTACCCAATTCCGCCCGAACTGATATAAGCTGGAGCTACCTTGATGGTGTGGCACACCTTCAATTTGGGCACGTTTGTACTTGGCCTCAGTCGGCTCCCCTTCCATCTTTCAACACCTGCCATGACAAAGAGTAAACAAAATTAGTACAACATAAAAAAATACCGACATGAATAATAATATGTATATCACTTAAGTGTATCATCATCAAGTACAACATAAAAAAATTGAATACCTCACAGTACTAATAATATCGATCAGTATCATTAATAAATGCATAATCATCATCATCACTATAATCAATGACGGGCTCATAGGGTTTAGTGGCATCAACATGTGGAAGGCCACCTTTATGTAATCGGTCAAGCATTGAGAGGTCGTCCGCAGCAGCAACCTCTTCTTGTTCCGGCTCTTCTTGTTCCTCCTCTGGGGTGATGTGGGATTCACTGTCGCTGTCTACTTCAATGTTTTGGGGTGAAGTATACCGGTTCTTGAAACGCTTTTTGGAAAGACGTGTCTCTTGGAAGAATTCTCCTTCATATGTGTCTGGGTTAATGTGAGGTTCATAATCCTCTTCCTTTGGGGGAGATAGTCTAGCACGTGGCAGCACTTCATAAACGACATCCCAACCTTTCAGATTTGGATTAGCTTGGCAGGCCCAGGGTAGATAGAATACTTGGGTCGCCTGTTGAGCCATAATATAGACATCAGGAACATCTAAATGGGTGCTTTGGTTGATTTCAACTAGCCCTATATGTTCATGAGTCCTTCCAGTCTCCTTCGGCTGAAACCAATAACATTTGAAGACTACGACATTCGGTGGGTTTTCACCATAGATTAGAAGTTCATAAATTTCTTCAACTCTCCCATAATACTCGGTACCTCCTTCGCCGATAGCAGATACACAACAATTTGTAGACTTTCGGTCGGCCATAGATAGCTCTTTGCCATAGGTACGAAAACGATACCCGTTGATGTCGTATTTGTCAAATGAACGGACCTTATAGTCAAAACCATTAGCGACTTGTCTCAATTCGGCATCCATAGACTCTGAATTAGCCTACAAGTTTAATATGAAAGGATTGTTGCATTACGCACAAATTAGTGAATGAAATGAAATTGTCTAATAGAATTTACCGTTTGTTTGAACCAAGAGATGAAACCGGGATAGCCGCCTCCTTGCTTTGCGAGAAGCTCATACTCTTCGACGGAATCCTTTTGGATCACCGCTCCATACGAGAATAGGGCGACGTATCGACTATATGAAATATCCAGGAATAAGAGTAGTTCAAAGGAAATAGAAGTTGCGAAACAATGTACCGAGAACTTACTCGATGTACGGCCGCACTTCTATCAGGTTGTTGAAGATATACAATGAAATGGTCCGCCATTCTTCGTTATCCAAAGATACTGGATTTGAAACACTGGCTGGTGCGAGATTGCCTTTGAATAGGCTGAGGTTGGATCCACCCTTTTTAGGCTCATTAGCATTGTACCGAGGCTTCGGATTATGCAAATGACGATTTTTGGTTTCGTAGTGTGCTGTCACGAAGTTTGCCGCCTCCTCAGTGATGAATGCCTCAGCCATAGACGCTTCAATTCTACGTTTATTTTTACATTTTTCTCGAAGCGTCTTCTACATCCTCTCAGTTGGGTAGCACCAACGATTTTGCACGGGCCCCCCCAATCAAATTTCATGTCATTTGTGCAAATAATTAATGGGGGAGAAGGACATGTCATTTGTGCTCACCCACGAACGAAGGGGCAGAGCTCGTCAAATGCACGGCGAGGTCGTCGAACACCAAACCTCGCAGTGATGAAACAACTGCACATTTAAATCTACCCGATCAACACAATTATATATGATGTTTTTCATAACAAAATCGAAAAATATATGACCTAACTAATAATTCACAAATATATGACCCCGTCGGCCTCTGGAAGGCCAAAGAGCCCCTTTTCAGGAGGTTTCGGGGGTCGGGGTGTCATGTCGGTGTCGGGGTGCTGTTTCGGGGTCGGGGTGTCGTGTCG
>NC_041381.1:185898757-185912663 GCF_002162155.2 Triticum dicoccoides
TAGTTATTCAACGCACTCAAAAGAAAGTTTCACATATCTTGAATACCAAGTATATTAACATTAAGCAAATTACCATGCTATTAACGACTCTAAAAATAATCTAAGTGAAGCATGAGAGATCAAGTTTCTTTAAAACAAATCCACCACTGTGCTCTAAAAGATCTAAGTGAAGCACTAGAGCAAAAATTATCACGCTCAAAAGGATATAAGTGAAGCACTATGAGATAAACTATCAAGCTCAAAAGATATAAGTGAAGCACATAGAGTATTCTAACAATTTTCAATTCATGTATGGCTCTCTCAAAAGGTGTGTACAGCAAGGATGATTGTGGTAAACTAACAAGCAAAGACACAAATAATACAAGATGCTCCAAGCAAAACACATATGATGTTGGTGAATACAAATATAGCTCCAAGTAAATTACCGATGGAAGCGGACGAAAGAGGGGATGCCTTCCGGGGCATCCCCAAGCTTTGACTTTTTGGTGTCCTTGGATTATCTTGGGGGTGCCATGGGCATCCCCAAAATTAGGCTCTTGCCACTCCTTGTTCCATAATCCATCAAAAGAATTCACCCAAAACTTGAAAACTTCACAACACAAAACTCAACAGAAATCTCGTGAGCTCCGTTACAGAAAGAAAAGAAATGACTACCTCAAGGTACTGTGATGAACTCATTCTTTATTTATATTGGTGTTAAACCTACTGTATTCCAACTTCTCTATGGTTTATAAACTAATTTACTAGCCATAGATTCATCAAAATAAGCAAACAACACACGAAAAACAGAATCTGTCAAAAACAGAACACTCTGTAGCAATCTGTAACTAACGCAAACTTCTGGAACTCTAATAATTCTACCAAAATAGTAAGTCCTGGACAATTTGTTTATTGATCATCAGAAAAAAGAATCAATGCAAAATCACGTTCCTGTGATTTATCATAACTAAATTCGTGCGCGAAAAGTTTCTGCTTTTCAGCAGAATCAAATCAACTATCATCGTAGGTTATCCTATAGGTCCTACTTGGCACAAACACCAACTAAAACATAAAACCACATCCAAACAGAAGGTGGATGGATTATTTATTACTAAACAGAAGCAAAAACAAAAAACACAAAATAAAATTGGGTTGCCTCCCAACAAGCGCTATCATTTTAACGCCCTTAGCTAGGCATAAAAGCAAGGATAGATCTAGGTATTGCCATCTTTAATTTTCAGTTTTTTAGCAGAGTCATGCTCGAATCCGGGGGGTTCTTTCCGCTGCCCTTCATACTCGGAAATTTTTAGATCTAAAGAATCCAACCGCTTATTACAAAGAGTAATCAACATATTCATGCGGTGAAGATTTCCACTAACACTTTTAAGAGGTTCAAGAGACTTTTGTAAAAAAATTGTTACTACGCAAATCTTCTCAAACACTTGGGTTTCTTCTTGGGTAGGATGAGATCCTCCCTTTTGGGGTAGTGTTCCCACTATTCCCTCTATAATTTCATGCGCAATACTGGGATCAATCTCAATGAAATTTCCCTTGGCAATGCAACCCAAGAGTTGTCTATGTGCCATATTTAACCCAACATAAAAATTGCGAAGAAGAATTCTAAAGATCAACTCTAGGGTGCACTTACGATAAGATTCCATCATCCTATACCGAGCATCTTTTAAGTTTTCTCCTTGCCTTTGCTTGAAGTGTAGAACTTCAAACTCGGGAGACATAGGAGCGGATAAGGAATTAGACATGATGACAAGCAAGCAAACTAACACACGAGCAAACAAAAGGACGAGGAAAAAGGCAACGTAAAGAGAGGGTGAATAAAACGGCAAGGGTGAAGTGGGGGAGAGGAAAACGAGAGGCAAATGGCAAATAATGTAATGCGAGAGATAGGGATTGTGATGGGTACTTGGTATGTTGACTTTTGCGTAAGCCTCCCAGGCAACGGCGCCAGAAATCCTTCTTGCTACGTCTCGAGCTTGCGTTGGTTTTCCCCGAAGAGGAGAGGATGATGCAGCACAGTAGCGTAAGTATTTCCCTCAGTTTTTGAGAACCAAGTTATCATTCCAGTAGGAGGTCACGCGCAAGTCCCTCGTACATGCACAAAACGATAGCTACTCGCAACCAACGCGATTAGGGGTTGTCAATCCCTTCACGGTCACTTACAAGAGTGAGATCTGATAGAGATAATATTTTTGGTATTTTTGGTATAAAGATGCAAAGTAAAAAGTAAAAGCAAAGCAAGTAAATAAAGTGATGGAGATTAATATGATGAGAATAGACCCGGGGGCCATAGGTTTCACTAGTATTCTACGGTGGGTGAACAAATTACTGTTGAGCAATTAACAAAATTGAGCATAGTTATGAGGTTATCTAGGTATGATCATGTATATAGGCATCACGTCTGAGACAAGTAGACCGAAACGATTCTGCATCTACTACTATTACTCCACTCATCGACCGCTATCCAGCATGCATCTAGAGTATTAAGTTAAAAACAGAGTAACGCCTTAAGCAAGATGACATGATGTAGAGGAATAAATTCATGCAATATGATAAATGCCCCATCTTGTTATCCTCGATGGCAACAATACAATATGTGCCTTGCAACCCTTTCTGTCACTGGGTAAGGACACCGCAAGATTAAACCCAAAGCCATGCACTTCTCCCATTGCAAGAACCACCAATCTAGTTGGCAAAACCAAACGGATAATTAGAAGAGACTTGCAAAGATAACTCAATCATACATAAAAGAATTCAGAGAAGATTCAAATATTATTCATAGATAAGCTGGATCATAAACCCACAATTCATCGGTCTCAACAAACACACCGCAAAAAGAAGATTACATCGAATAGATCTCCACGAGAGAACGGGAGAACATTGTATTGAGATCCAAAAAGAGAGAAGAAGCCATCTAGCTACTAGCTATGGACCCGAAGGTCTGAAGTAAATTACTCACAATTCATCGGAGGGGCTATGGTGTTGATGCAGAAGCCCTCCGTGGTGGATGCCCCCTCCGGCGGAGCTCTGGAACAGGCCCCAAGATGGGATCTCGTGGATACAGAAGGTTGCGGTGGTGGAATTAGGTTTTTGGCTCCCTTTCTTGTCTATTGGGGATACGTAGGTATATATAGGAGGAAGGAGTACGTCGGTGGAGCATCAGGGGGCCCACGAGGTAGGGGGCACGCCCTCCACCTTCGTGACCGCCTCTGGCGCTTCTTGGAGTAGGGTCCAAGTCTCCTGGATCACGTTCGGTGAGAAAATCACGTTCCTGAAGGTTTCATTCCGTTTGGACTCCGTTTGATATTCTGTTTCTTCGAAATACTGAAAAAGGCAAAAAAACAGCAATTCTGGGCTGGGCCTCCGGTTAATAGGTTAGTCCCAAAAATAATATAAAAGTGGAAAATAAAGCCCGTTATAGTCCAAAACAATAGATAAAGTAGCATGGAGCAATCAAAAATTATAGATACGTTGGAGACGTATCATTAACCCAGAAGTCCTTTACCGCGGACACGGCTATTCGAATAGATGATGTTAACCCTACAGGGTTGTACTTCTTCGCACACGCTCTCACCACTTACCGTCGTTTACACGACATGTACTCGGCAACCTTCAAGCGGAAGCCCAACGAGGGTGTCGGCCACGACCTACCTAAACACTCAAGTCTCTAGTCTGGGTTTATCGCCTATTCAAGTTCCATTCGCAGGGAGTCCGGCCGAGGTTTCCACATACGGCCCCGAACGATGTGTGCAGGGTTCCCGAGACACCAAATGAGCGCCCGGTACACTGTGCCATGTGCCTACCGCATCACAGCCCACACCTCCGGTCAGCGCTACCCATGGCCTCCAGCATACTACAAACACCAGAAACTACTTGCAACTCCGGGACAGAGGACAAGGGTGATTAAGAAGTCGAGAGGGTCCATTGGTTTCGGGCCCAGTGCGTGGTAGTATCTGTTTCATGGATCACAAACACAGAACTCAGTTCTTGAGGACGGCTTCAATGAGACAACCCACCATGTACTCCTACATGGCCTCTCACCGCTACCTTTACCAAATCGTGTTCACACATAGTAGGACATGTTCACACACCTATGATTCATCCCTGATGAATCAGACATGACTCAACTCTAAGCAGTAGCAGGCATGACAAACAAGCATGAATGAGTAGGCACAACAGGGCTCAAACAATTCCTACTCATGCTAGTGAGTTTCATCTATTTACTGTGGCAATGACAGGTCATGCAAAGGATAAAGGGGTTCAGCTACCGCAGCAAGTAACAGATGAATCGTTGTTGTCCTAATGTAGTAAAAGAGAGCAGGAGTGAGAGAGTAGGATTGTATCGGAATAAACAAGGGGGTTTTGCTTGCCTCACGGAGTGGTACTGGAAAACTGCCCTTCAGTTGGATACTCGTGAATATCCTCAGAGGCAGAACCTAGCACGAGGAACACATCGAAACACAATCACCACATGGAAATATGCAACAATATGATGCATGCAATGACATGGCAAAAATGAGTGTGTTTGGGCTAGTGCAACTTAGGACAGAATAGTTTGAGCACATTTGAATCAAGGATTCAAATGCTAGCTCATCATAGGAGGTCATATAAGTGTATTTTCTTGTTTCACCTAAACAGCAAGGTTAAAGTGTTCTGACATGCATGAAACTAGTACACATGGAAAGATTGGATTTTTCTGATCAAATTTCATATATAAAACTTTGCATTTGGAGTTACAAATCAATTTCTATGAATTTTTGTAGTTTGTACCATTTTCTGGAATTTCCTGTATAAGAATAATTCCAGTAACTGAATTAATGTGTCAGCATTGCGTCAGGGTGACGTCATCAGTCAACGGAGCTGGTCCAGGTCAAACTGACTAGTGGTTCCCGCGTGTCAGGGTAATTAGCCTAGCTAATCTTTAGTTAGCACTAAAGCTAATTTAGTTAGCAGACGGCCCCACCTGTCATGGACTCAGGAGTAGTCAACCTGGGCCCACATGGAGTCAACCAGGGTCAAGCGCGGTTAAACTCGCCGGCGAGGCCAGACGCGGCGGTGGGAGTGCGGTTTCGGGCTCCGAAGACCAAAACGACGGTGAGCACGTCTACGTGATGCGGGGACCGAGCCGCATCGTTTGGTGGCAGAGGTGGAGCTCGGGGTGGCTGGGAACGTCGCCGGCGATGACCTTGGCGGTCGCCGGAGTTCGGCCGAGGTCGAGCACGGCGCTAGGGAGCACGGCGAGGCGCGTGGGGTGGTCTTTTGGGCTCCTCCAAGTGCGGTGAGGGCGGTGGTGTGCTCGGAATCGAGCCAACGTGGTTGTGGCCACGGCGGTGACGTGCGGTGGCGGCTGCGAGTGCGGCCGAGCTCGGTGCGGTCGATGCAGGGCTCGAGAGGGATAGAGAGGTGCAGCAGCTCACGGTGATCACGTAGGAGCAGACGGCGTGGTTGGGGACGAGCTGATGCGGCGGCGATGGCGAAGGGGATCTGCGGTGGTGCTCGGTGAAGTCGAGCTCAAAGAGGACGAAGTAGGGCGCGCGAGCGCTCGGGGCTCGCGCTGATTGACGGAGACGACAACGACGAAGCTGTTTGACTCGGTGGCATGGCGCGGGGACGATGGAGGACGCGAGAACTACGGTGGCGCGGGTGGAGCGTCGGCCATGGTGCGGGAGAGCGAGGGAGAGAGGCAGGGGGGCGAGTGAGGTGTCCACGGGGTCGGGGGCGACGACATGGAGCTCACCCAGGTGTCCAGGGGAGCGGGCGGCAAGCAGGTGGCGCTGTGGCGAGCTCGTGCTCGCCGGCATCACCTCTGTGCCTGCCTGGCGAGGATGAAGAAACTGGCTGGCATGGGCCAGCACAGTGTTGGGCCTGCCAGGTGGGCTGCGGCCAGGTAAGTTCGCTCCTTCTCTTTTATTTCCTGTTTTCTATTTTTCTGTAACTGTGTGGCTTTATTAAAAATACTTAGGCATCTTTAAAAATCCTGAAAATAATCAGGGGCTTTTTTTAGATTATTTCCAACAGCCCACACTTATTTTCAGAATTATTCGGGCATTTAAAATATTTTATAGCATTTATATGCCCAAATGCAATTAGTAATGATTTAATCCAACGACCTTATGTGTCCTAGAAAAATGTGAACCCATTTTGTCAGAGGTTCTAACCCAAAACAAAAAGGATAGACTTTTTAGAAGGGCATTTCAGGTTCATTGAAAATAATTTTAGTAAACCCTAGTTGTTTTTAGGGGGGGTGCTGGGGGTTTTGTCATCCGCATTTCAAGTTTTCTAGAAAAGTAAACATGATGCAACACTCTACTGCATGAACCAGCTAGGATGTGACAAATGCAAACTACCCCACAGGATTAGCGCGACCAACTATTTCTTGTCATCAATCTCTCGGGAAATGACTACAGCACGGACAACGGCATGGGAATCGATCTCTGGGGCGATGTCCACAGGACTGACCGTGACATCAGAATCGATCTCTAGGGCGATGTCCACAGGATGGACAGCGGCATCGGAATCGATTTCTGGGGCGATGCCAACAGGACAGACCGCGACATCGAAAACGATCTCTGGGGCATTGTCCACAGGACGGGCCGCGACATCGGAATCATCAAGGACGTCCACCGGCACCTGCACAACCCTAACATATTAGCAAGCACATTGCAAATAATCAAAAACCACAACTATGGTAATAAGCCATTATTTTTTACCTTGTGCAGCTCACCGGGGGATCTCATCCTCCGGGGGCCATCTCCTTGTCCTTGATGGGGGCCATCACCTTGCTAGGGGAATACTGCTTCCCAACGGCGACTATCTCCTCAATCTCGGCCTTGAGCCTCGCATAGGTGGCCATCAGAGTTTATGGGGTAGGCACGGCGGGGCCCTTGCTGCTCTTCCAACTTTCTTTGAGGAGTTCATCCGCCAACATCGTCAACTCTTTGGCAAGTGCTTGTTTCTTGGAGTTCTCCATCTCCATGGGTTGGCCCGCCAACTTGGTCAACTCGTTGGTCGGTGCTTGCTTCCTGGAGGTCGCTGCCTCCAGTGGGTTGTCCGCCGGCAACTCTTTGCCTAGTGCACCAGGATCCATCAATGAACTAACAAACAAAAAGCAATCAAAAGGAAACCACAACCGCAATGGAAACAGGAAAAGAATAGGCTGTGAGAATCGGTCGGTGCTTCGCAAAAAGAAGATTCTTGGAATGAAAATATAGCAGCATAACTGATTCGCCCACCTTTCCTTCGTTGGTACAGAAGAAAAATGGCAGAAGTGAGTAGCCTGGAGTGAGGTTTTCTTCAAGAAAGGGAAGAAAGGGCTTCAATGAGCGTTCCAGTGAAATGATGGTTGCTTCGTCCAGTCCAACTTGGAGGCCACTTTACCACTGCTGATAAAGGTGTGGGTTTTGTGATATGACGGGTCATGACGGCCACACTAGAGTGACAGGTGAGTCTCGACTGTAGCACCTCGCTGTGATTTGGTGGATGGCACGTGGGCCCGGATGCTTTGATGTCCCACATGTAGATAGAGCGGCTAGTCATATAGGAGTGCTCAATATTGTGCACCACGACCAAGGCGGAGAGGAAAACGAGAGAACTACATAATTAATGCATGATTTTAATTAGGGTCGTTTTGTAAAGTACGAGAAACATTCCTCCAATCGCAAAATGCCTTGGTTCATGAGATTTGAGATTTGATCCCTATAGACCGGAAGGGAGGGAGTACTGCATGCTGTGTAGTCTTGTCACTTGTTAAAATCTCCAGAAAGGCAAATACTCCTTTCCGGTTTACAGGGCTATACTACTCCCTCCATCTAGGTGTGTAAGTCATCTTACGACCAAATAATCCCAAAACACTTAGGCGCGGTGCATTAACTTCTACCTTGTTTCTTGTTTCTTGACATATCAACCAATAATAGATGAGAGGTGTGCATGCTTTTAATGACTTGAGGCTACCAAACACGACATGAAGTGGCTAGTTCATTGCATGCAATGCTATTAATTAGCAAATAAACATTGGTGACCCCAGGAGGAAACGGTGCTAAGCGCGTGGACCTATGTGGAATGAGTATCAAACAATGGATGATGGAGTTTGATTGTTAAACAATTCAATGAGGGAAGCTTAACTACAAATACAATGACTTACTCACCTAGACGGAGGGAGTAGCAAGTACTAGTACTACTACAATAGTGGGCTCAAATAGCAATTTTGTCTCATGCAAGAGCCTGGCTACTATATGCATGCTCCAAGGCACCGCACCACGCGAGCGTTCGCAACTGCCACGTTCAGGTTGCGCTTGGCTCTTCGCCTCTTCGAGAAGACAAACAATGATGTTACTCCTACTTCTACATTATCGAATCCACCGCTGCATATCCGTCCACCTCCTGCGGGAGGGATAGCGTGTAGCGAAAGCTTCTACTTACTGCTCCTGCCTTTGCGTCTATGACAGGTGGGCCCAACAGGTGGTTGGCCCTCCTGTCATGCAGCCAAAGGCAGGTGCAGTTAAGGCACCAGAGCTTAGTCCATGAGGGAGAGGGTGTTGTAGTAATCAAACTTCTCGGTCTTGTACGAGTTGACGCGACACATCAAAGCACTGCACTTGATATAAGTCTTTTTACACATTTCAAATGGACTACAACATACGGATGTATGTACACATATTCTTCTTTGTATGTAGTCACTTGTTGCAATCTCTAAAAAGACTTATATTTGGAAACGGAGGGAGTACAACGCATGCATGCATGTCATGACTTTCCTTTTGATACTTGCATGTGTTGATTTGATGCACCTTGCCAAATTTTGACTATAAATTTAACTAACCAAATTTTCATGCATGTCACAAAAAATTACGGGGCTGTTTGTGTTGTGACTATGTTTGTCTTATGTTGCCACATTATTTTCCCCACACTTGCCACACTTGCCTAACTTGAGTTGCTCAAATTGTTAGACACACATTGGCTTGCCTAAGGGAATCTTGCCACAAATTTTTGTGTCTATGACATGTGGGGTTCACTGCTAATAAAAAGGTTCTTGTCTTAGGTGTGGCTAATAAAAAATACTTATATTTAGGAACGGAGGGACTACAAAATATAAATAATAATACATGTTGGTGCAACCCACGTTTTCACTAATTTTAGCTGTGGGCTTGTTCACAATTTTTACGAGGGGGTGGTTGTTCATTTAATGGATGGACTTGTACCAGACTTGAACAATACAAAGTGCGACCTGGCACACCGTAACACCACTTGGAACAAGCGGGTAGCTATCTCAAAAAACAGTCAACAACTAAATAAACCGCGACCTGGCATGTACTCCCTCCGTTCCTAAATGTAAGTCTTTTTAGAGATTTCACTACAAACTACATACGGATGTATATAGACATATTTTAGAGTGTAGATTCACTCATTTTGCTCCGTATGTAGTTCATAGTGGAAGCTCTAAAAAGACTTACATTTAGGAACGGAGGGAGTAGTACACAATTTTAAACAATTGTTTTGATGGAGTGAAAAAGGAAAACTACCCCACTACATATATATAGGCCGGAGCCTCGGTGCTTGCTTGCTAGGGTTGCTCTATTCACACACTCTCATCCTCTCCAGATGTAAACAAGATAGGGGTGGTAACACTGTATTTCTCCCTTAAAAAACAATATCTTTCTATCCTCACCGCTGGTTACAGATCCAGACGTATCCCCCTCCGCCGGTGAAGGGGAGGAGGGACAACGTTTAGGCCATCGTCGACAGCGAGGGCGGAGACCCACTGCCGGTCGCACCATTATCTCTGGCCGAGCGCCGGCGCAGGAGGTCCTGCGATCCCTTCGTCGTTGCCTGTGGGCGGATCCGGCCTCCCGCCGCCCACCTGTCCACATCCCGACGACCTTCAGGTTTATCTTCGTTCGAAACCGCCTTAGCTCTACTTCCCCAGTTTGCTACGTCGCTGCATGTGCATCATTTTCTACCTCTCAGCCCCTCTTGATCGGATGGTCCAATGTCACCTATTTTTTTTCTTCTATTGTTAGAGGTAAAGCTACTTCATGGAGTCAAATCTTGTACTCCCTCTGTCCGGAAATACTTGTCATTGAAATGGATGTATCTAGATGTATTTTAGTTCTAGACACATCCATTTTGATGACAAGTAATTCCGGACGGAGGGAGTACTTCATTCAAACAAGAAATAAAGTTGGGGTGGGGGAATTTAGTATGTACATCAGACTTGGTACAAACAGGAAGGAAAGGGGGTGAAAGTAGTACAGACTGGTCATCCAACTGGTCTCTTGGTCGAAAAGGGAAATATAGGGGTAACATTGTACATAGTGGTATGACCAGGACTAGATTTGTTATCCACACATAGGAGTAGGTGGCTAGAGTGAACAAAAATGGGACCAACCAAGATATGTTTCTTGGATGTTTGTTTCTCGGGGCAACAAACTATGAATCACCACTTTATGCCCCTGTTTACGTACATGGTGCTGGACTGCTGGTGCACCCACTGTCCCATGCCCTTATACCTAATATTTAGTTGTTCTTAATCTAATGTCCCTGGTAAAAATGAAGCCATGCCACTGTTATAAGCCATGACAATTTTAGCCAAATGTTTTTGCCTGTAAATGTTTGAGACTCTAATTGTTTCCTTTGTACCTTTTTGTGCAAACAGGGATATCCAATTCACCTGGTTGCTGTTGTGACCTTTTGGTGCACTGCAGAAAACTCTTCTTAAAGAAGTGACTTTTGTGCTGTTTAACTGGAATGTCAGAATGGAACAGTTGGTTCATTTCGGTGGAACTGCACAAAGGGAGATCTGTGTTCCAATCCTCATCATCCATATTGGTGCCATAACCTTCCTTTAGGTAAGATTGATATTTAATGCACGTGTCCATCTGTATTTTCTGACTGCCATGAGAAAATAATGCTATTTTTTACTAGTATGCTTGTACTCTCCCACTGACAAAACCAATTCTGAAATAGAAGGCCAATCATGTACTTGGTTTCACCAACTGGTGAGGAGAAAGAGAAACAGAGCATGAAGAGGAGGAGGAAGAAGAATAAACAGTGCCAAGGCGATCTTGCTGAAGCTAGAGGCCTCAGTCAAGGCCATTCAAGGGCTCCGGTAATGACTACCTTACATGTGAGACGATCCTCCAGGGAGCCCTTCCACTTCTGCCGTCTCACTTAATTGCAGCCTAATTTTCCTGTCGGAGTTAAACAAATCTTTAGTAGGACCCTATGCTGAATCATGTACATGTGTATGTTTGTCTATGGAGGTGAATCATGTGGTGGAGCAGGGAGGGAATATTATTAGTGGCTTGGCATAATAGTGATATTGTTTTGCATGCCAATTTATTGCCATTGGTTCAATGAGGCAATGTTTTGCATATTGTCCATCATGAATTTGATTCTACTATTAGAGTAATATGCTAATGTCTTTCTATCCTTTCTCACTAAGATAATGAAGGTTTCACCTTGTTCCTACTTGTGCAAACAGGGATCATGTTGTGCCAATCATACATTTTAGTGGAACTACACAAGACAATACAATGAACTGTATCCCAGCCAGTGCTTTAACTCTACTGGAAGTTCTTGATAATCTTTCGATATAATCTCACTGGTAAACAAGAGTGATTTCAACCATACATTTGAAGTGCACAAAAATATATACTATTGAGTGATTCCAGTGAGTGCCTTATCATCTCTTATGGGACTACATGAATAAGCTTTTTTTCTCAGGTTGGTATGGGCCTAAGGCCTTCATCCATATTAGTTTGTTGTCATCTCTATTTGTATCGTTCTACTGTCATGAGAAACTCCTTTATCTTTGCACGTTAAAGTTTTGCAACCTATGATAAATGGCAATGCTTTGAGTGTTGAGCTAATTGGCACTGATTAAATAAACTAATACCTCTCTTTAAGCAAGACTACTATGTTGCTAACTTTACCCATTAAGATAATGAGGGTGCTTCTATTTGTTAGTGTATGTTTCATCAACTAGTCCCACTATTACAGTAATCTCACTCTCTCAATATATGTGCCAACAAGGATGCTCAATTTTGGTGGAACTGCACAAAAACTTTGGGTTCTTCATTGCCTCAATAGCTTCCGTCCTTTCCTGTCAGTTGCTAATCTCGGCTTGCTTTCTTCCATTGCTGTCAGTCACTTCGCTTATATCGGCTTCCAGTCAAAGGAAAATAGTAATTGATATGCTAGCTCACACAGGTTGGTACTGGTCTTTATCCTGATTATTGTGCTTGTCATGTATTGGTAATTTGGTATTGTGCTACTATTTGCTGATTTTATAAAGGAGTAACTTGGAGCTTGAACTCACAGGCAAATCATTGCATTGGGTGATTTCAGTAGAACTGCACAAAATGATCAAATGGACAGATACTTATGCTGCTACTATGTACTCCAAAGTTCACCCAGACAAGCATTGATGTTGACAAGAAGTGCCTATATTCATTCGAGTATCAACCGGCGTCAACCAGTTGTCAAACTCTAAGTATTAGGAGAGTGAACACCAAAAAATTGCTTGGCGCATAGCCCAGAAGAACACAGTCCAGTCTTTGGTCCCAACTTGTGCCTTTTGGTTATCGGCAGATATGGTAGCAAACTGTATGGCATGGAGTCTAAAGATTCCAAAAAAGTTGGTTGACGCATATATTCATCTGGCACTTAATCAGTCTGCATGCCAGGGATGCTCCATTTCAGTTGAACTGAACAAAAAAATTGGGTAGTTCATTTTCTCAACCGCCTCCTTTCTCGTCTGCAATGTAGAATTTTGGCGAGCTACAGGACCAAGATGAGCCAGTAAACTAGTTGGATGAAAGTAGTGGCCAAGTTGCTCAAACCTCACTCGACACGAGGTCACTATTTGAGGATAAACCTACAAGAAAAGTTCAGATTGTCTGTGCTGCCTCTTATGTACTCAAAAGTTTACTCGTACAAGAATTAATTTTAGCAAGAAGTACCTCCGACTGAACATCATTTACCAGTCTGTACCCTAGGTAATTAAAGTTCATCCATGGATCATATTGGCTGTGATCTCAATCATTTGGATGCATAAACATACTAAACATGTGTATATCTGAATCTTTTTGTGAATTATGTATGAATATTGTCGTGTGATCTATCAATCATTTGGATGCATAGATATGCTAAACTTGTGTATATATGAATCTTTTGAGTTGTTGATAGTGAATGTTGGCTATGAATATGAACGTGTCCTGTGAACCTGAGTTTGATACGAATGTTTACCTTTTTTGTTGTATTTGTGTGTGAACTTGTTAGTATGCCTACTGTGGGGTATGTGACGTGTGGGTGTCAATGGCACACCTTCTTCCCGAGAAGAATTGCACCTGCTTTGTTAGGGTAGCAACGGCGTATCAGCTCTTTTTAATCTTTTTTTTACTCTGTCTTCCCCGCTCACTAAAAAAAAGACACATCGGTGACATTTTGGGCCGAACGAATTCTTTTTCTCTCATACATATGACACTTCTATGACGATAACTGTGACAAAACCCGGTATCATCATAGATGTGGTGGGCTCCTACTTCTATGACAAAAAATCATGACAAAAAATGTGCTTTTCGTCCTGGGCGGGCCGGAGACGCAGGTGCATGACATTCTTTGAGCCGTCCATGATGGAAAAAACCGTGGTAGAAGTAAGGGGGAGGAAAATTTCAGGGAGTTGCCGGTCATGGTGGGAGGTCGGGGGCCGAGCGATGCGCGTTTCTCTCGTACACGTACGCGCGTGTGTGCGAGGCGTTGGCTCTAACTGAACACGAGCGAGGCGTTGGGCTCTAACTGAACCCGAGCGATTGCACTGTAGGCTACGCGTTACTGAACCCGAACGATTGATCGATGGCTGTTAACTGAACCCGATCGAGCGATTCCTTCGCTACTGCTGCTAACAGAAGCCGATTGA